>NC_051179.1:26818497-27118497 GCF_013339695.2 Rhipicephalus sanguineus
GAACATGAATGAGGGCCTGTGAGTGTGATTACACATGAGTATGAACGTGAGTGAGTGTCTGAGTATAAGTAGGCGTGAGTATGAACATGAATGAGTTCCTGTGAGTGTGATTACACGTGAGTATGAACGTGAGTGAGTGCCTATGAGTGTGAGTAGGCGTGAGTATGAACATGAATGAGTGCCTGTGAGTGTGATTACACATGACTATGAACGTGAGTGAGTGTCTGAGTATAAGTAGGCGTGAGTATGAACATGAATGAGTGCCTGTGAGTGTGATACACATGAGTATGAACGTGAGTGAGTGTCTGAGTATAAGTAGGCGTGAGTATGAACATGAATGAGTGCCTGTGAGTGTGATTACACATGAGTATGAACGTGAGTGAGTGCCTATGAGTGTGAGTAGGCGTGAGTATGAACATGAATGAGTGCCTGTGAGTGTGATTACACATGAGTATGAACGTGAGTGAGTGTCTGAGTATAAGTAGGCGTGAGTATGAACATGAATGAGTGCCTGTGAGTGTGATTACACATGAGTATGAACGTGAGTGAGTGTCCTGAGTATAAGTAGGCGTGAGTATGAACATGAATGAGTGCCTGTGAGTGTGATTACACATGAGTATGAACGTGAGTGAGTGCCTATGAGTGTGAGTAGGCGTGAGTATGAACGTGTGTGAGTGCCTATGAGTGTGAGTAGACGTGATTATGAACGGGAGTGAGTGTCTATGAGTGTGAGTAAGCGTGAGTATGAACGTGAGTGAGTGCCTATGAGTGTGAGTAGGCGTGAGTATGAACGTGAGTGAGTGCCTATGAGTGTGAGTAGACGTGATTATGAACGGGAGTGAGTGTCTATGAGTGTGAGTAAGCGTGAGTATGAACGTGAGTGAGTGCCTATGAGTGTGAGTAGGCGTGAGTATGAACATGAATGAGTGCCTGTGAGTGTGATTACACATGAGTATGAACGTGAGTGAGCGTCTGAGTATAAGTAGGCGTGAGTATGAACATGAATGAGTGCCTGTGAGTGTGTTTACACATGAGTATGAACGTGAGTGAGTGTCTGAGTATAAGTAGGCGTGAGTATGAACATGAATGAGTGCCTGTGAGTGTGATTACACATGAGTATGAACGTGAGTGAGTGCCTATGAGTGTGAGTAGGCGTGAGTATGAACATGAATGAGTGCCTGTGAGTGTGATTACACATGAGTATGAACGTGAGTGAGTGTCTGAGTATAAGTAGGCGTGAGTATGAACATGAATGAGTGCCTGTGAGTGTGATTACAGATGAGTATGAACGTGAGTGAGTGTCTGAGTATAAGTAGGCGTGAGTATGAACATGAATGAGTGCCTGTGAGTGTGATTACACATGAGTATGAACGTGAGTGAGTGTCTGAGTATAAGTAGGCGTGAGTATGAACATGAATGAGTGCCTGTGAGTGTGATTACACATGGGTATGAACGTGAGTGAGTGCCTATGAGTGTGAGTAGGCGTGAGTATGAACATGAATGAGGGCCTGTGAGTGTGATTACACATGAGTATGAACGTGAGTGAGTGTCTGAGTATAAGTAGGCGTGAGTATGAACATGAATGAGTTCCTGTGAGTGTGATTACACGTGAGTATGAACGTGAGTGAGTGCCTATGAGTGTGAGTAGGCGTGAGTATGAACATGAATGAGTGCCTGTGAGTGTGATTACACATGACTATGAACGTGAGTGAGTGTCTGAGTATAAGTAGGCGTGAGTATGAACATGAATGAGTGCCTGTGAGTGTGATTACACATGAGTATGAACGTGAGTGAGTGTCTGAGTATAAGTAGGCGTGAGTATGAACATGAATGAGTGCCTGTGAGTGTGATTACACATGAGTATGAACGTGAGTGAGTGCCTATGAGTGTGAGTAGGCGTGAGTATGAACATGATGAGTGCCTGTGAGTGTGATTACACATGAGTATGAACGTGAGTGAGTGTCTGAGTATAAGTAGGCGTGAGTATGAACATGAATGAGTGCCTGTGAGTGTGATTACACATGAGTATGAACGTGAGTGAGTGTCTGAGTATAAGTAGGCGTGAGTATGAACATGAATGAGTGCCTGTGAGTGTGATTACACATGAGTATGAACGTGAGTGAGTGCCTATGAGTGTGAGTAGGCGTGAGTATGAACGTGTGTGAGTGCCTATGAGTGTGAGTAGACGTGATTATGAACGGGAGTGAGTGTCTATGAGTGTGAGTAAGCGTGAGTATGAACGTGAGTGAGTGCCTATGAGTGTGAGTAGGCGTGAGTATGAACGTGAGTGAGTGCCTATGAGTGTGAGTAGACGTGATTATGAACGGGAGTGAGTGTCTATGAGTGTGAGTAAGCGTGAGTATGAACGTGAGTGAGTGCCTATGAGTGTGAGTAGGCGTGAGTATGAACATGAATGAGTGCCTGTGAGTGTGATTACACATGAGTATGAACGTGAGTGAGCGTCTGAGTATAAGTAGGCGTGAGTATGAACATGAATGAGTGCCTGTGAGTGTGTTTACACATGAGTATGAACGTGAGTGAGTGTCTGAGTATAAGTAGGCGTGAGTATGAACATGAATGAGTGCCTGTGAGTGTGATTACACATGAGTATGAACGTGAGTGAGTGCCTATGAGTGTGAGTAGGCGTGAGTATGAACATGAATGAGTGCCTGTGAGTGTGATTACACATGAGTATGAACGTGAGTGAGTGTCTGAGTATAAGTAGGCGTGAGTATGAACATGAATGAGTGCCTGTGAGTGTGATTACACATGAGTATGAACGTGAGTGAGTGTCTGAGTATAAGTAGGCGTGAGTATGAACATGAATGAGTGCCTGTGAGTGTGATTACACATGAGCATGAACGTGAGTGAGTGCCTATGAGTGTGAGTAGGCGTGAGTATGAACGTGAGTGAGTGCCTATGAGTGTGAGTAGACGTGAGTATGAACGTGAGTGAGTGCCTATGAGTGTGAGTAGACGTGATTATGAACGGGAGTGAGTGTCTATGAGTGTGAGTAAGCGTGAGTATGAACGTGAGTGAGTGCCTATGAGTGTGAGTAGGCGTGAGCATGAACATGAATGAGTGCCTGTGAGTGTGATTACACATGAGTATGAACGTGAGTGAGTGTCTGAGTATAAGTAGGCGTGAGTATGAACATGAATGAGTGCCTGTGAGTGTGATTACACATGAGTATGAACGTGAGTGAGTGTCTGAGTATAAGTAGGCGTGAGTATGAACATGAATGAGTGCCTGTGAGTGTGATTACACATGAGTATGAACGTGAGTGAGTGCCTATGAGTGTGAGTAGGCGTGAGTATGAACATGAATGAGTGCCTGTGAGTGTGATTACACATGAGTATGAACGTGAGTGAGTGTCTGAGTATAAGTAGGCGTGAGTATGAACATGAATGAGTGCCTGTGAGTGTGATTACACATGAGCATGAACGTGAGTGAGTGCCTATGAGTGTGAGTAGGCGTGAGTATGAACGTGAGTGAGTGCCTATGAGTGTGAGTAGACGTGAGTATGAACGTGAGTGAGTGCCTATGAGTGTGAGTAGACGTGATTATGAACGGGAGTGAGTGTCTATGAGTGTGAGTAAGCGTGAGTATGAACGCGAGTGAGTGCCTATGAGTGTGAGTAGACGTGAGTATGAACGCGAGTGAATGCCCATGAGTGTGAGTTGGCGTGAGTATGAACGTGAGTGAGTGCCTATGAATGTGAGTAGCGTGAGTATGAACGTGAGTGCCTATGAGCATGAGTAGGTGTGAGTATGAGCGTGAGTGAGTGCGAAGGCGGTAAAAATTGGGGTGAGTGAGTATGAGAGAGTATTCTCTTACAGTGCCGACCTATGCCTGTCACTGATGTCTTCCATCTTTTAACGTTTGCACTGATAGCACAAGAAATATGATGAATTACATTCTGTGACGTAAACCGCAGGCGGAAAGGTGAATAGTGTCAGATTACGTGTTCCGTGGGGTGTATAGGTTTATGTGCACGGGCGCGACATGGGCATAGAACAATGCGATGTCATGCGAACATGGCACGACTAACAGCGTTCAGTCCCCGTTATGTCTTTTTTTCCCTCTATCCTTCTTTATTGTTTTGTTGGTGCCTGCCTTGCGCTGCGATGACCGCTTCCCCCACATGGCGCCCGTTGCACCGGAAACAAGAAAGCTGAGTCACGGGACGAATTGCAGCTGTGGTTTAGCTTCCACCTGCGCGTGCGGAATTGACTGCCGTTCGCGAAATAGTTAGCATACACTTCAGTTTTGCTCTTTCTTTGTCCACAATATCGGAATAAGTCTGCGCGCCACGTGATGAATAGATTAATGAGCAGTTGCGCTCCATTACTATCACCAACACCCTCTGAGTAACGGCTCCCTTCGACCGTCAGCTAAAGGCCAGCTAAGCTGGCTCGTTACTGCCACAGAGCTACTCGAGTACAAGAAATATGAGCCGTTTGTTGATCAGACCATTGTATACGACGGTAGTTTCGGTGGGCTACATTCTCATTCTGCTGGCCGCATGTAAGTAAGACTGCGAGTAGTTTTCTAAGATTCGTGGCGAACTTCCTGGTTTAGGTTGGTTTATGGAGTTTACCGTCCCAAGGCCACTCGGGCTATGCGAGACGCCGCAGTGGAGGGCTTCTGTTAATTTAGAGCACCTTGGTTTTTTATTAAATGCGAAGCATTTCTTAGCGAACTTCTGCGACTTTGAGCGTATCTATCTGTCTATCTATCTATCTAGCCCGCCTACGACTTTGTGCTCTCCTAGCCGTTTCGTTAATCGGATGTATACAAAAATCAGTATGGCATAACATGACCGTATTACGAACATAAATGACAGGTCGTAACATGCAGGGCTGGGCAAAGATACCTTGAAATTGTATCGCGATACGATACTAGGTACTCAGGCAAAAAGTATTGTACCGCAATAATTGTATCTGATACGATACTTGCCAATTGTATCTTAAGATATTTTGATACATTCGCAAATTTCTTATTACAGACCCCCATAACGCAGTAGCGACCGCCTATGCACGAAAAGGTTTTCTTGAAAATTTCTTTAATGTGACCAATTTTGTTTCATCTTAATGAAATGTCTGTTAGTATCTCTAAAGTTTTGTCCTTCTTGCTCAAAGTGCATTAGTTTACTTCCGACAGAACTTATTGGGGTTTGTTTTGGCTGCTTAACAGGACAGCTCTTCACTGACAGCGGCTCTTGCTTGTCATTTTTGTAATTGATGGGAGTCGCTGCTCAGCTTGCCGACCAGCTAGCGGGTCGCCATCTAATCACAAGAACTTCAATAATAAGCCTTTGCACGATGGCGCAAATACCGCTGCGGAGTTTTACCTTGTCTGTTAAATACCATTTACGCAACACCGAATCACTGGTGTCCAGCAGCAACAACGCTGCTAGCGACATTGTTCGTGACGCATTGCGTATACGTAGAGCTCATAAAACTGCAGTGACTTTTCATATTCTACTTATGTGCTGGCGTAAAGCGTTAGTTATCAATATATACTAACTAACGTGCAATCTTTAACCATTTTTCTTCAACCCCAGAAATGCCTAATACCTATTGTATTGTCACGTGGTGGTGACGATGAAGAAGGCGGCAGTCACTCTGGTAGAGACGAAGTTGCTCACTGGGCAAACTTGGGCCCAGAAAACTAAGTAACTCAAAGTGCAAGCAAAGCACGCTGTACCCTGATAGCGGCAGTAGGCTTCCAAAGCAACGTCGAGCGGCGGCACTGCTCTTATCGCAACTGGGGGCATCCATGGCCACAACACTGCCGCCCCCGCATTCGCGCACGCGCAGAGCTCTCGCATTGCATCTGTGGTGCGTCACAATGTAACTATTGCTGACTAGCAGTGCTCTGGGCCGAATGAGGAGCGCATGAGCGCACGTGTCCCTGCCGCCGCCGCTGGCAAATCCGGCGACAAACCGCCTTCGCGGGCAGTGTCCGCCCCTATATAAACGCATAGCGCAGCCGCGCGAGCGTCGCGCCAAAACTTGAGCTTGGGTCCCCTATAAAAGTCGTCGGCCTTCGGTATTAATTGTGATCATCGGCGCAACGCGTGGTCTTTTATACATCAGAGATCAAACCTTCCAGCGTTACCGCTGGTGCTCGCGTAAGCTCCCGAATGAACTATAGTGCTCGCCTCCTGCGCATATTTTTAATAATAACTATTGCGATTTTGCATCACAAAACCACGATATGATTCTGATGGACGCCGTAGTGGAGGACTCCGGAAATTTCGACCACCTGGGGTTCTTTAACGTGCACTTAAATCTACGTACACCGGCCTCTAGCATTTCGCCTCGATCGAAATATGGCCGCCGCGGCTGGGATTCGCGCGTAATCTTAACGGAGCAATCTGAAACAATCGCGAGGATTTCGAAACATCGCGGCGCGGCTTGAGCCTAGCGCTGCTAATATTTCTTTTGCGGTTTAAACCCTAATCACACCAAAATAAAGAAATAAGAGCGCGTGGCAGGACACCGATGCTATTCACGCTATTGCCACCTATAGCTCCGATTACCTGGTGATTAGTAATAGTAAAAAAATTAAGGAGACCTCAAAAAGAAAAACAAATATACGTACATAAAATAGAAAAGCCGTTCTGTATCAAACATTCATCGTGAATAAGTATTGAAACACCATACAGGCGGCACCCTTAATAGATATGACAATTAAGCATGAAGCATTGTCAACTTACCTGTTAATGTAAGACAATAAAAATGGTTAGTGCCTTTAAAAAATTGACTGAAACGGCTCGTTGGGACGCTCATGAGAAAAATGGATCATTTAGTATAGCAATGTTTCTCGAATCCCCTTCATAACGACTTTAAGGTGGCTCCTAATTATTTCCATTATTATAGTCCAAACTAAATTTCACTGTTTTACTAAGCAGTAAACACGATGTTGGGTACTGTATACTCGGTGCGCGCCTACATAATTACATATTTGTTTTCAAGATCGCCTTGACAACATTAAACTCAAGTGAAATATAAATGTGTAAACAGTAGCAGAAATAAAGCAGACAGTTCAAAGTAAAAATAAAGGAGAGAGCTTATTTTGGGAGCACGTTACAAGAGACATACTGCTCTGACCAAACCTGAAAGAAACAGTTCAGAGCCCTAGGTAATGTACGGGATGCAAGAGGAGAACAACTAAGAAAGCACTTGTGCTAACAATCAAATTATGATTTCAAAAACTGGGTTGAATAAAGATAGCAGGAAGATAATAATAATAATTCTTCGGGTTTAACGTCCCAAAACCACGATACGATTATGAGGGACGCCGTAGTGGAGGGCTCCGGAAATTTCGGCCACCTGGAGTTCTTTAACGTGTACCTAAATCGAAGTACACGGGCCTCAAGTATTCTCGCCTCAATCGAAAATGCGACCGCCGCGGCCGGGACTCGATCGACAGCAGGCAGAAATATATCCATTCATTAAATTGCCGCTAGCGTCCCGAGACCATGTCATGTAAATCATGCTGCACATGACATGCGTGTCATGATTTGAACGTTAGGACCTGTCATTATGTTCATCATGAACTCTCGTCACGACATACCAATTTTGGTATATATGAAATTAACGGAACGGCCGCAAGAGCCCCAAGGCCATGGAATGTAAATCATGCTGTTCATGACATGCGTGTCATGATTTTCATGTTACCAGTGCTGGGCAGTACCGAAGATACATGTATCTTAGATACTATTTTAGATACTCTTTGGATATCTTGTATCAGTATCGCGATACGTCTTGCAAGATGAGTATCTGTATCTGTATTTCCGATACATTCAATTAACGAAACCTCGAAACCGGCTTTGCAGTGCCTGCGGTCACCTCTCCGACGCGGATGCCACGAACAGCTTATGTACGAAACTCTCGAGATTCATCACTGCGTCAAAGAAAAAGGCCACGAGGTTGACTTTCAGTGGCTACCTGGTCATTGCGGGATCAGTGGCAATGTTCGTAGAAAACCCAAGGAATACATACAGCGATGCTGTATATATGGCTGGAGGTCCACGCACTTTTCCAGTCCGTGGGAGAGTGATTGGTTTCCTCAGGCTGTCCGACATGGCGGTAATCATCCACATTAGAATCGCTGTGCAAAAGTAAATAATAAGATGACATGAAAAGGTCCTGGGGTCTTGATATTTTGAAATAAGACGGCTTATATTGGCCCTCGAAAACGTCTTTCCAGCCATGCATTTGTATTCAGAATTGAAGCGGACTTTCCAGGGATTAGTGTAAGCTTAGTTGCGTGTGCTTCAGGGCAGCAGTAAACAATAACACAATAACAACAGGTCGTAGTGCCTTCATATTTTTATATAAAACGGTTGTATTGACCCCGAAAAAAAACGTCTTCTCAGGAGTGTATGCGTGTTTAGAAGTGAAATCAACTTTAAGGGGATTAGTGTAAGCAGGGTCTTTGTAAGCTGGCTTCCTCACAATGTGTATTGTAGTGAAGCCTACTCATGAAGAAAAATGTGCATGCGTGTCGCGAAGACGTGGATGCGGCCTTGTAAGTGGTCTTGGCGAGCAGACCACTTAATGAGCACCTCGATGGCGGTGTCGCCGTCTATGTGTCCCGGTTTGCTCAGCACAGTTTGAACGTTGACGAGCACGTTAACAACCTGACCTTTGATACCAAACTGGCCTCCAACATGTCACCTCTCCGTCCTGTGCTAAACAGCTTCGCTAGTGATCCACCTTCAGAAAGTAAAATGGCTTACACTTTTATTGCCTTCACTCCAAAACTACACAGTAAATCAAAGAAAAGCACCTGAATATGCCGTTGAACCTGCATTTTTAAGAGGGTGTAAGCTGGGCTAGTTGGTATGTATTCATAGTAATAAACAGCGCGAAAAACTAGAGACAAATAGGAAGAGCAACACACGGGACAGCCAAGCACGTAGCCAGGATTTTTTTTCGCGGGGGCCCAAGGTCTAATTGTTCGAAAGAAAGTCTTTCCATGGCAAAAAGAAGAAAAAAAGTTGCCCGGGAATAGAAAAGGCGCTCAGTTATTAAAAGAAAATGAGAACAAAGTGGAATGCAGCACAAGAGGCGAGTTAATCAGCGATGGAAAGCAAGTTTTTGACACTGCAGTAAAGCTAGTGCGTGTGCACCAGAAAGAATGCTTTCCAACTAAATAATCTCGACCAAGAAGGGCCATACAGAGTCAGTGACGGAAAAAGGAGTGACAAAAAGAAAAAAACGGGGGTTGGGGGAATGCAAGGGAATCGGCCGCCCACGTACGGATGTGCGGCAAAGAAAAAAAAGATGTCGGACACTTTCTCTACCGAACTTCTCACACTCTGTCTCAACAACAGGTCCGCGAGAAGAACGTGAGCCATTTTATGGCAGCAATTCTTAAACAAAGAACAGACACATTCGGGAAAACAATTTTATTGGACAACAAAGAACCAAAACACGGATGCTTTCATGACACAAAAGATGCAGAACGCCAACATTCATTTTAGCAAGCAATTTTAAGGAATGACATTGTGAATGGTTTTACCATATAGTAAAGAGGGTTGCCGAGGAGACATGTGATGACCGACTGCGAAGGAGAACGAACCGTCAGCGCTACTGTCTACGTGGAATGAATTGTCAAGCCTATGAATGTGAAAGGTGCCTCGCGCAGACCAGCGTAACAAGGTCCAGCTATGAGGTAGAGCTCGTGGTAAACATCCGGTTTGTCTTGTTTACAAATGCGACGTCTAAATCACTTCTTGGTCTTCCTGAAGTCAACCATTGCTGCATTGCTGTTTCTGTAAATAATAAATAAAGAACGCTTGAGCGAAGTGCCCTTGCACGGCGGTCGAACCGAACCCACTCATGCTCAGGCTACGATAACTTTCGTCGCCTACATGTGTCAACATGATCGAGTGCATCCAACGAGCACCGATATGGCAGAACGAAAGCATGAGAACAAGAAGCGACGCATTAACTCGCACAATGACGGAGCGGCTCGCCTTTCCCAACGAACGGCGGCGGCCCATTGCTTCCGTCGCTATTTCTCATGAGGCCTTGCTGTAAATGAGTCAAACCGTGTTGCGGGCGAGTTTTTGTAGGTCTTTGAGCACCCCACCACACAGCAATTATTTGACATCCCTTGAAGTTCCGGCCACTACACATACGACGAACGTTGCCTATTTCCTTACGGAGACGCGAACAACGCGGCAACACACGTACAACGACGTTAGTACCAACGGCAGTCGTCTGCTTATTTCCCCGAGAGTGTTGAGCAAGTTCGCCACCTATGGCGCTTCCTTCGGCGCGCACTAGGCGTATAACCGGAGAGCCGCATATCCGCTCATTCAATAGATGGGCGTCCCAACCGTAACAATTTGTTTACCCTGTTTACTCGCTCCGCCACGCGGGCGCCTGCCCATCGACACAGGCAGTGGACAAAGGGTGGTGGGTTTCGCAGTGGCTCCAGTGGGGTCGAACGGGTTAAAGGGGTCATGAAGCACTCCTTGGGCTTGTTGAAAAAACACATCATGCGGAAAGCTGACACGGCTATGAACTGCTCAGCCGAATATTGCAGTCGTGCGCACCGCGTAAAGGCTACAAGCGGAGCGCGAAGTTGCCGTTTTCTCAGGCGCCCTCTTTTCAAACAGAGGCCGGTTCTCACTCTCGTCGGTGGGCGGGGCGCCTGTTAGTTGACGTCACGGATCTGTTTTTCCGCGTCGCAAGAGACGTAGCATCCTTATTGGCCAATAGCCGACATAAATTAAGAGCGGTGTTTGGATCAGATGCGCTTGTTCCCGTTGACACTGTGTACAATAGTTGTTGTAGGTAAATAAACAGACTGAAATATGGAAAAACTTTTTCGCGAGTTTTCAAGAAGGTGACTGACTTCCGGTAGAGGCCAACTGTCGTCTGCTGAACTCAGCGCGTCCGCGCACGTTTGAGCGTAACCTAAGTTTGGCCACACTGCCTTTTCGGTATTCGCCGCGAGATCGAGCTACAGGTGGCAGCACCATCGCCGCGCTAGTGTGGATAGGCGGTTGTCGGCGCGTATACAAACGTGCACAACAGCGCTTCGTTGTGAGCGATGTGACCCGATTTCCGGCAAAGAAAATGCGTTGACTGCAGCTTTGTGGTAATATGTGCGCTCTTCATTCCCGAATTAATGCACGAAGCGCGCCGAACGTTACAATTACTTGTGAGAGAAGCTCATTCTGCCAACGAACTGGTTGCTCGCCTTCGGCGACAGTCGGCGTTTTCGCAATGGGTGACGTTTTCTTGTTGATTTAATTGTACATGTTTAGCTTGCGTTCCACCTACTACACACTGCTGTATCGCGCGACTGAATTAACTATTTACTTCTTGTTCATTTGGATGCCCCTCAACAAAAAGAAAGCCCGTATTCCTGCGCGATGAGTTGAAATAGCACTTTGTGCACTACGTGCTCAAATATTCATTCGCATTTCTTATTCAGTTCTCCCTGAAATGTAGGACAGTTTATAGGTTTATTGAGGAAAGCTATGTGGCTGACAGCGCTTTAGCGCTACGGAGACATCTAACACGCACACCCTTGTTTTTATTCCAGTAAGAGTACACAAAGGTAGCTGTACAACACGGAAATTTCTTCGATTGATTACTTGCACGACAGCAATGGAACAAAGGTCCGGTTATTTCGCGGGACCAAAGTACGCTTTTTCATACGAATAATGTCCGCTGCCTTCTGTCAATCTAAACAACGGAACACAAGCGCTCAAGATAATGTAAAGAAAAAAAGATGTGGCTTCGCGTGAAATCACTACGACATAAATGTAAACTACGCAGTTTGGATTAATTTTGACCATCAGCGCTCTTTAACGCGCACCTTAATCTAAGTACACGGGTGTTTTGTATAAATTTTGCCACAAGGTAAAATTGCGCAAGGCAACTCAGTTTTGCGATTTCCGTGTCATTTCATTTTCTGTTTTTTAGGGATCAATTTAAGTACCGAAGTGACATACGTGACTTAACAGAAATATTTCTCTCTAGTGAGACCAGGATCGTGCACAACTAAAGCTCGCCGCGTAACGTATAAACAACACCTAACCACAACGCTCAAGTACATGCGAATCTTTTGTTTACCACCGCGCCGCTAAAAGGCTATATTCACATGAGATTTAATACTTCTCATCTTTAGGGCAAGGCCAAGTGCACTTTGCAATGCGCTTGAACCACGAGCAGCACCTACACTGATAGGACTCTCGTGAACGGAGGGTACGACGACCACACACAGCACTCTCGACAAGTGCACTCTCTGATATTATTACAGTACATATACAGCCTATCAAGGCCAAATGCTTCTTTACATCGTGTTGGGCATACGTACAAGCGATTAAAGTTGCACTAACGCAACGGAACAAACCGCCTTTTGAGGATCTGCATGACTTGCTCGCACATGCAAACACAACGGGGCTAGCAGACGACGCACGGAGCAATCCACACTAGACGCGGTTCAGCCAGAAGCCGCTTGGCGGCGACTCCGCTCGATCTCGCGGCCAATAGCAGCCTCTTGTGCCTCGCTTGTTTCGATTAGTTTTGAATGTCATAACTGGCCTCAAATCTTACAAAACTTGTGTGTGACGTTGAGTTCTAACGCCACGGATCTCGTGCTGACTTGATCAGTGCGTGCACAGATCGAGTTGCAAGCAGGTTCCTAATTAACAGGCCGGAGAGCGGCCCCTCGTGAACCATGAAGGCTGAGGGTTTTAACACTATTATCCTTTTGACATTATTCTTCCACTTGCCTACGTACCTGGGGACAGTGCTTGTCCCGTGTTGTTCTCCCCTTTTGTCTCTGCATTTTTAACCACTCCTTCTAGATTAGCGTGGACTTAAGTTTTTCAGACTTTAGTTATGGCTACGTGTCCCACGCTAACTCTTTTTTTGTTTCCGACCTCAGGTCGCTGCGAGGATGAGTGGACTTATGGAGAGGGTGAGTGTCATGCTCGCTGTCCTGGTGTATAACGGTTCTGCTACTAGCGTTATGAAATAGACCACAACGAACAGGCATTGAAACGAAGCTCAACTTTAGCAGTCCTGAACAGTACCGCGCGATTCTTCTAAGTTAATTCTTGGAGAAAGTGGTCTCCTGGTAAAAAAAAATGAAATTGAACTGGGCACTTTATTTCTTGCGTATTCTCTGCTAATGACGTCAACGCGCCAGAGCTAAGGTTCCATCAGTGAATGAATGTTTAATATAGGTGTGCTAATCACGGCTTCGGCATTCAGAGCATTTCTCTGTGCCTAAACAGGCAGCAGCTGCCATTCGTCTGTTACCTGGCACCTTAATGATAGTTGTTGGGAGTGACAAGTGCCAACAGAAAAGCTAGCGACCCGTCAATTGTTGGTATATTGCTGCATGTCCGCAAATCTGCTGGCTTGCTTTTCGCTGTTAGTTTATTTCTTATGCATTATTTCTTAATGATGTCAGCATGCCGGAGTGAACTTTCCGTCGTTGCTACAAATGAGCGCTTAATATGCAAAAATGTGTAGTTTTGCTAATCGCTAGCTTATGATTCAGAGGCGTTCTCAATGCCAGAATAGACATCTGTGTTTTTCCCTGACCCTGGTAACTTCAACAGCCATGACTTAATCGCACTTGTTGTTCCAGCAGTCTGTCATTTGTTAGAATGCGTAAGCTGCCACTCGGGCGCATATGCTTCTTACCGCAAGAGGCGATACAACTGTCGACTGTGCCGACAGAATACTTGTCGTATATAGGGCATCATTTTACAGCGAAGGCTATTAGGAGACAATTTCAACGGCCGTTTTTGGCGGCGCCGCCGCCGGTGTCCGTAACCGCTGTCCCGCGAAGTAAGAAAAAATATCCAGGATCGAACGGTGTTCGAACCTGGGACCTCTGCCTGGCTGCCCAGTATTCTACCTCAGAGCCATGCCGGTGCTTGAAACTGTTCTGCAAAAAGACCCTATATAGGCTTCATGTCGGGAAGGAACCACATTAACATATGTAATATAGCACGGTAGAAAAGTAAAATAACAACCAGGCGGTCACACAACGCGAATTCTGGAGCCAGGCGTCACACCATGCGAATCGCGCAACGAGTGGGTTGTTGAATGCTTCCAACCCAATACAAAGCGCTCTGCCATAATTCTTCATCGTCATCAGGTACAGCATCAACAAAGTGCACAAAATGCCTTAAAGGTGTTTAGCAGGTACCACGGTTATCCACAGAATGACTAAAAATGGCATAGTGGTTGCTTCCGCACTTCACAAAAATTATGATGATTTATAGCGTAGTGGGTTCCTCGCAAGTGCACTCCTATTGGTTGCCAAGGAAGCCCATAAGGCCCCCACGATTCATTTCCCCAGGGTCTCAATAAATTTATTTCTCAATAAAAGTTCAAAAGTTCTCGTGTGAACAGAGCACACATAGAATCGCGGTGCATACTTTCAATAACACTTTATCATTGGAGCCTGTATAACAAAGTGAAAACACATGAACAATTCGTTAAGAGTCGAAAATATTTCGTCGGCATGGCTGTTCTTTTTAACGTATAACATGCAACATACAAAAATGTACATGCAGTGTTCCACTACATAGTTGTTCATCTATTATTAAACAAAATTGATTTTCCCCTCTAGTTTTGTCGTAAGGATCTTTGTTAGTCGCATTAGCAGAATACAGTTAGCTTCACAAGTTGAATTTCTCGCTCTCCGATATTTCAGGGGTTGCCCAATGGCCGAATCTTGATTTGGACGTGGAGAACCAGTGCGGCGGATACTATCAATCACCCATTAACATAGTAACTAGAAGGACAATCTACGACACGTACCTCGACATCAATTATTATGGGTACCTCGATCCATCGCGAAATGTGTCCATTGTCCACGATGGGAACACGGGTACGTAGTACACATTTCATTTCTCTTCGCACTCCTGCACAACTGTCGTTATTTCATGTAACGATGGAAAAGTTTAACCCAGAGTCGCATAATTACAAGGGTGGTCAAAGGTTCCCAGGCCACAACGTCCGGCCAAGGAGCAGCAGCTTGCTGCCATCGGGGCACTGCCATGTCAATCACGTCTTGGCGCACGCTGGTGTCGAGCGTGTGCGTGGAGTGGGGGAGGGCATGAAACGGTTTTACGGAAAAGGGCCCATGAAACAGTTTTAAAAAAGTCAGCTAGGGCAAACCATTCGCACCGTAATTTAAGAGAGTCCAGTGATGAATTAGCCACTTGTTGCATTTCAAGTGTTTTAGAGAAAAAGAAACTGGAAATAGAAGAAACCACAACCGGACTTGAAGGACGCTGTGTTGAGCGTAACCAGTAGGTAACGTTGGGCTGGGGGGGGGGGGGGGGGGGGGGGGGGAGTTTACGACGTCTATTTTATTAATCTGTGTTCGTGCGTTTGTTTGTGTGCATATATATCTACAGAGAGAGAGAGAGAAAATGCAGATATACCAGCGGTGGGGGGGGGGGGGGGGAGTGAAGCCTCCCCTTTTCTGGCTACGCCAGTGGGCGCTTTTTCACCTGTCCTCCTTCTCCAGTTGTATCTTCTCTATTTCTGACTTTTCTTTTTCCCTAAAGACGCTGGACATGAATCAAGCGTCACAAGTCCAACTATTCCAGCTTTTCAGCCACAATATGAAATGTAACATTCCACGACTGCCGTGCACAGATCCAAAACACAATCTCTTTATTCTTCTTCTTTGTCTTCCCCCTGTTCCCACCTAATCGGTCCATTGTCGCATCGACGCACTACACTCTCGCGTGCTTTGTTTCATCCCTCCGCTCCAAATAAGGGATGACGTTGGCAATGGCTGCTATCTCCATCGCACCGTTTTCCGTCGTGTAGCCGATGGTCTTCAGCGCTCCTTCATTTGTGGCCAATTTTACCACTTTAAACGGCCCCATAAGTTTTGTGTTCGGACCGCCGTAACCTTTCCGCACCAGAACCATATCACCTAGCGCTATTGCGGGAATATTTGTGTTATGACGTTTGTCAAAAGCTCTCTTCATCGCTTCCCTGTGCTTCTTTTGCTGTTCTACACCTTTCTTCGTTTCCTTCGGGTGAAGCTTCTCTGATATGCCAAGTATGTCTTCCGCAGGTAAATAGGCAGGCTCCCCGAAGGCGGCGTTTGAGGGCTGCATCCAAGAGTGCTTGTATGCGATCTGTTGTGGTGGGACACAGCTGCTTGAAGGCAACACTTCCACCCTCCTGGGAATCCTGGGTACATGCTTATGTATTGTTTTACATCTCGGATGACACGCTCTGCTAGTCCGTTAGCTGATGGATGGTAAGGGGCTGTAAACTTCAGGGTAATGTTTCTTTCTTTTGCCCACCTTGTGAATGCCTGGCTCTTGAATGCGGGTCCATTATCGGATACAACACATTTCACTGCTTTAAACATGTCTCTGCTCAAGAGCGATATGACAGCAGCAGCATTTTCTTTTCCTGGTTTGGCTGCTAGCATCCTTGAGCATTCATCAATGCACACCAAAAAGGATTGCGTTTTCTTCACTCCTTCGCTTTTTTCCTTCAGTTCGGCGAAATCAACATGCACAGTTTCGAATGGGATCTCTGAGTAAGGTGGAAAAATCATGCTGTCTGCTTGTATTTCGCTTTGTTCATTTGACATTGTGGACAAGAGCTAATGTAGTCGTTCATATATTTCTTCATGCCAGGCCACGTAAATCTTCTGCTCATTTTGTTGTATGTTCGCCAGAAGCCGTCATGCCCTCCTGACTCGGGACTGTCGTGATAAAGTCCGAGAAGTTTTGTTCTCAGAGTATCCGGTACGTAAAACCTTCCGTCTGCATACATCAGCTCTTCTGTGCCTTCCCACGTTGTAAGTGAGTTCACACTCTCGTCGTTTTTACAGTTACTGACAATGGGAAGTCGAGAAAGGGCGTCAGCGTCTGACAAATCTTGTCCGCTTCTGTGTGCCACCTCAAAATCAAACTGTTGAATTTCACTTATCCATCGTGCAACTCGGCCTTTAGGTTGAGAACCATTTTAAAAATGAGTAAGAGCCAGACGGTCAGTGAACAGCTTGAATTTCGTGCCTTCTAGGTACGATCGAAAATACCTAATTGCTAGCACAACAGCCAATGCCTCCTTTTCAGTCGTGCTGTAGTTTTGTTCAGCCTTCGTGAAAGTATAGGAGTAATATCCAACTACGTGTCTTTCTCTTTCGCTTCCACTTGTGGCTCTTCGTTGGTACAGGACAGCACCTGCGCCGTAGTTCGATACATCCGTTGTAAGTTCAAATGGAACAGTGAAGTCCGGTAGTGTGAGTATTGGGTCCGAGGATATGGCTAATACCAAATCTTTATACGCCTTCTCACATTCTTCAGTCCATATGAAATCTGTGTCTTTACGGAGCAAGTTGTTCAACGGCTTTGCTCGTGCTGAAAAATCCTTTATGTAACTTCTAAAATGTCCTGCGAGGCCAAGAAAAACTCTGATTGCGTGCACATTGTCTGGCTTCTTCATCCGTCGTACACGTTCTACGGACTCTTCTTTCGTGCTTTTTGTGAATCCGTCCAAAATGCGTCCGAGAAATGTAATCTTGTGCTTAAAAAATTCACTTTTCTTAAAGTTCACTTTGAGTTTGGCGTCACGTAATGCCATCAAAACAGATGTCAAGTGCTCAGCGTGTGATGTTTCATCCTTGGAGTAGACTATGATGTCGTCCACATACACATTGCAGAATAATCCGAGGAATGCCTTGAGAACGCTATTCATCATCTTCTGGAACCAAGCCGCACTGTTTTTTCATCCGAAAGGTAAACGATTGTATTCGTAAACGTCAAATGGTGTGACAAAGGCCGTGTACATCTTATATTTCTCTTCCAGTGGAACCTGCCAAAATCCTTTGCAGAGGTCTATACGAGAAAATATCTTGCAACCTCCGGTTTCTTCAATTATTTCGTCAATCCTTGGCATTGGAAAAGGAAGTAGGTCTGTTTGGTTATTTAAAATCCGGTAATCAGTGCACAGTCGCAAAGATCCGTCTTCTTTCGGCGCCGAAGTAATAGGCGAGGCGAATGTAGACACCGATGGCCGTATTATTCCGGCATCTAACATATTTTGGATTTCAGTTTTCAACCACAGTTTTTTTTCACGGGACACGCTGTAAGGCTTTTTTCTGACCGGCATAACATCTCTCAGCTTAAGGGGAACAGTAAATTTTGTTGTAGCCGGTGGATAGTTTCCTAGGCAGACAAGTTCAGGAAATTTTTCACGAACTTCTTTTTCACACTTAACAAGATGGTCTGCAATGTTCAGGGACGCGCACGTCTCTTGCGTCACAGTTACTTCATCGTTCCAATAAAGATTTAACGTCAGTGTCTTCATATCGGGTCTCGAAAGCAAGAATTTATAATCGCATCCCTTCACGACAAGGGCGTCGATATTAACCCGCCGGCCCTGATAAGAAACATTTGCTTTCACCCATTCACCATATATTTGTCTTGTCCCATCAAAACTCTGTATCTCGTCCGGTCTCCCTCTAATTATTTCGTCACATTTGACAACGACCTGATTTATTACAGATACTGATGCACCACTGTCAACCAATGCATAAACGCCGTCACCATTGATATTGAGTTTAATATAAACAAGGTTAAGGGCCGTTAGAAAAACAGTCAATTTTTGTCAGCAGGTGGGACTGGACACCCTCTTTTATTAGTTTTTTGGTTCCGCTTCCTTTCAATTCGAGGCGGCTTGTTCTGTGTCATTGCGGGTAGCAGACATCAGGTTGACAACTCGATTCTTGCTATGATGATTTTCGAGATCGCGAGACCTCCATGGTGCCCTTTCAAAAGTCTGATCAGTACGGCGCACATTCTGTGGTGTAAAATCGGTGAAAATGTTTCGGAAACATCCCAATAGCTCTTCGACGGTTTTAGGCGACTTCACTTGCACCTGCCTCTGCATTTCCTTAGGTAAGCCGTGAACAATCAGTGGCACTACTGCGGACTCGGGTAATTCTGCATTTGCCATGTGAAGAAGCCGCCTTTTCTCGTAAAAGTATTCTAGTGGCTTCCCTGAACGATATTTATAAAAAATAGCTCGGTCCCACCTTTCAACCGGGTTTTCGTCAAAGGCTGCCAAAAAGCTCGCTCTCCACTGGTCCCACGTGTCCGTCATATGTCCAGCGTAGTGGATGTCGTACCACTTCTTGGCAAGTCCGCTGAGAAACTGACGCATGTTCTTGATGCGCTCGTAGGGTTCATTCCAGGAGTTCTCCTCACACGCTATTTCGTAGAACTGTATCCAAGTCTCTGGGTTTGAATCTTCTCCGTCGAAGATATCGCGCTTTACCACCTGCTTCTGTTGTCGCTGTTGGGCTTGAATAACTGTCAGAATATTTTCCATGAATTGCTGCTGTCGCTCGGCGTGTTGCTGCTGCAAGCGAAGCATTTCTAGCAGGCACGAGTCCATGGAAGAGTCGGCTTTGCTTGGTGAAGTCATTGTCTTCAGCTGCACCAGCGGCGCCATGATATATTCATGAAATTCGGAATGCTTCAATGATATCTTCACTGATGCTTGGCCATCAATCTCCTGCAGCGTCTTTCCAGCCTTCTCGGCGATGAACTCGCGAAGCTTGGGAGTCGTGATGCTTTCAGGGAAATCATACTGGATATCTTCATCCACTTCACAAGTTGAAAAATATGACTGACCGTTTCGGTCTCTCGATACGCTCAGCGTTATCCACATAATAGAGGCTTGTATCCTGTCACAGACTGCGCCAATGTAACATTCCACGACTGCCGTGCACAGATCCAAAACACAATCTCTTTATTCTTCTTCTTTGTCTTCCCCCTGTTCCCACCAAATTGGTCCATCGTCGCATCGACGCACATCGACGCACTACATGAAACAGGCGTACGTGTCTTCTCGATCAGAACATCTCCTGTTATCAAAATTAATGTGGGCCGCTATAATTTCAGAGCAGACACCGATGCATTTACAGTATCGTCTCGGCCACGTTAGTTCCTTCAGGACCGCCATGCACTCTCATGTTCATGGTGGCATTTACGGCATTTTTACTTGCGCAAAAAGTGTGAACTTCAAGCTGAGCGAGATAAATAATTCGCGCTTGTAACCGTGTTTTGACTCTCTTGAAACAGTGAAAGTATCTTCTAGCAAAGGCAACGATGTTGTGAATGCCGGTGTGGACCTGAACGGATGGTACAAGTTTGAGCAACTACACTTCCACTGGGGAAGTAATTCCAGCCTGGGCTCCGAACACCGCATCGATGGCTACACTTTTCCTCTAGAGGTAGGATCTATCTATCTATCTATCTATCTATCTATCTATCTATCTATCTATCTATCTATCTATCTATCTATCTATCTATCTATCTATCTATCTATCTATCTATCTATCTATCTATCTATCTATCTATCTATCTATCTATCTATCTATCTATCTATCTATCTATCTATCTATCTATCTATCTACTTTTCCGCTCTCCCGTATATGCTTTTGCAGTGTTGCTTACGTTAGATGTCCCCACTGTTCCAGATGCACCTGGTACACATGAACACGAAGTACAGCACGGGTGAAGAGGCCCTCAAGCATCGTGATGGTCTCGCGGTGGTTGCGGTGTTCTTCCAGGTATACAACCGTAGACGGCAGTGGGATTTGGTAATCGGATTTGTAATCAACGACTCTGCAGCGGCTGTCCGGTCCTGCTGCTATGCGCGAGATGAAGTGTTCACTTACTAGCCGCTAGTGTTAATGTATATGGCTTCTATAGGAGCTATGTACGGTATATACCTTCTTTAGGAGCCATGTACATTGGGAGCCATGTACTGTATATGGCTCGTTTGCTGTATAGCCTCCCTAAATGGAGCCTGTACAGTAAACGAGCAAGGACGCAAATGTAG
The DNA here is from genome assembly GCF_013339695.2 of Rhipicephalus sanguineus. Lineage (NCBI taxonomy): Eukaryota > Metazoa > Arthropoda > Arachnida > Ixodida > Ixodidae > Rhipicephalus > Rhipicephalus sanguineus. Next base: position 26,839,389 of record NC_051179.1, read on the forward strand.
GACTACATTCATTAGCGGTAGAATTGGCGCAATTTGGCTCTGTAGCCTCCGCTTCGTTGTCAAGAAGCATTGTCCGCAAGTACAGTGCTCACGTAGTCGGGCCAAGCTCGCCTCGTCGCACCTGGCTCAATGTTAAATAATGCCTCAAATCCCGCTCCTCGCTGAGTGCTTCGTATAGCATCCCATTCCCACAGTGCGTGGGAAAGGGTGGCACTTTTTTATGTATTTCATTTACTCGTCACAGTAGCTGTATCAATCTTGTGTGTCGTGTTTCTTTGGCAGGTCAGCCCGCGCGACAACCCGGCGCTAAGCGCCATCGTGGAAGCTCTACGGCAGATGAGCAACGGAAGTACCACGCGAGTGAACCTGGCCTCCATTCCGCCGCTGCGACAACTGATGCCCCGGGATCTGCAGCTTTACTACCGCTACCAGGGCTCGCTCACGACACCGCCGTGCTCCGAGGTGGTCACCTGGACTGTGCTGGCGCAACCGAGCGCAATCAGCGAAGCACAGGCACGTCGAATGAATAATAATAATAATAATAATAATAATAATAATAATAATAATAATAATAATAATAATAATAATAATAATAATAATAATAATAATAATAATAATAATAATAATAATAATAATTGTTGGAGCACCATAACCACAAGACCACCGCGGCGGGTGTAAGACAAGGTAGCAGTGGTGAGAAGTAAAGTACAAAAAAATATTAACGTAGAGCGACCGCCGACAAGAAACAACCATCCTTACAGGATAAGCTGTTCGGTTAATAAGACCACAAGAAAATAGACGATTTAACTGAGAATAGGATCGAAATACTCCTAAGCAAGCATGCTCGCTTTCGTCATATATCAAAGTGGGGCACGGTAGGAAATGTCAAACGAAATCTATTGGGGCACATCACTCACTTTCCAATTCAATCAATCAATCAATCAATCAATCAATCAATCAATCAATCAATCAATCAATCAATCAATCAATCAGTTAGTTAGTCCATCAATCGCACGTTTTCGAGCCACAACTCTCAGTGCAAGAGGCTCTTTACAAATGTTGTTAGCGTTGCTTGACTGATATTTAAGCTACTTTACTCTTTCTTCTCTACAGCTGCAAGCCTTCCGCAACCTAGTTGTGGACCATGGTAACGGAAGCGGCCCCAAGCACCTCGTCAACAACTTCCGTCCCGTCACTCTCTTGAACGGCCGCCCCGTCTTCAGGAACTTTTGACACGATTTGCAAGCTGACGGGAAAGCCGAGTAAAATGTTCGGCACTGCTACTCAACGTTGAAGGAGAGGATTGGGTGAAAAGATAGGGAGAGAAGGTGTTCATCGCGAGGATAAAATAAAATAGAATAGATAGAATAAAATTCGGAGTCCTTCCCTTCTGTCAAGGTGGGTGACCAGCCGATGTGAGAGGCGCACTCCCGTGTCTGCTCTGCTAGGGGTTCTTCGTAAGTGCGTTCCTCTTCGGGCGTGCTCACAATGTGCGATAGACCCATACTTGCCACACGCGACAGTGCCAGCGCAGAGCCCTAGACTCGACCGACGTGGCGAAACACGCACGAAAGGCGCACCGCTCCACTAAAGTTTTCTGCAATTCCCTTGGTGTCGTACTCCCTCCAGGATCGGCCCACCTGCCTACCGATCCCTGATGTCAATTGATGACTTCATAATATGATATCATAGCTCTCTGGGAGGACGTCACGTGGCCTCATTTTTTTCTGTTCATGGATGTACGCCGCACCTGGTTGATTTTGGTGTACCAATTCCACCTGGTCTTCGGTGTGATGTTCTCAGAACATCACACCGGCTTGTTACTATCAAAGAGCTACGCCAGTACGACAAATATGAGCCGTTCGTTGGCCAGACTGTCGTATTCGATGGCAATTTCGTTGGGCTACGTTGTCGTTCTGCTCGCCACATGTAAGTAAGACTGCGATCAGTTTTATGCGATTCGGGGTAAACTGGACATGGAAAAATTCGGGAACGTGGAAAAAAGAATTGAGAAACTAAGAAAGAAAGAAACAAATAAAGAACATTTCCTTACTAGTTTTTCTCAAACACATAGGTTATTTCATCCGCATTCGCATGTTGAGTCTTTTCTGTCGATTGTACTCCACCCACTACGGGCGATATTGGCCATGAGTAAGCCGATAGTAGGTAAAGAAAAAGAAGCGAAATAAAAGTACAAATAAATAAAAAATACCGATCAGTCGCATATATACTCTAGTTTTCTATGTTTTTGCTTTAACCTACTGATCTTTTTAAACTCTTTCCCACAGACAGGTAATTGGACAATTAGTTCATAAAACGCACACAGTTCCGGCGTTCTGTATGTAGGCCCCAGTCTTAAAGGAGTACTGAAACGAATTTTGAATATTTTCGTGTTGTTGCTCTAAATAAGAACGCTGCTGTTGGGAACCACAAAAAGAGTATTGTGAGGCCTGGGAATGCATCGTATATATTTTTAATACCGCTACATTAAAAAAGCACTTTCGGTTTCGATATCGAGGGGGCGGCTTCTCAGTGACGTGTCATTGCAGTGCGACGTCAAGGGGCGACGGCGATTCGTGACGTACTAGCGGCAGACCTGCCATCTGCCGGCGATGCATGTAAGCAACGATGCATGAATTGTAGTCCAGCGACCCCAACAGTGATTTCTGCGATTTACGCTGCACGCAGGACGCAGAGTTCGCAAAATCAGAGTAACTGTGTTGGCTTGTCGTGATAATGTCCATTCCGGTGGGGCTATCTTGCAGATGCTCAGCGACGAAAACTACAAAATCAAAGTAAAATATTTTATACGTGTTGTCCGACTCCGATGTGTGGAGAGCATTAACAGTGCAAATCAAGGAAACGAGAAATGTCCCTTTTGCGATGTCTCAAAATCGTGTCAGCACTCCCTTAATGCTGTTTATATAGCCTCCTTTCAATGCTTAACGCCTGATTATTCCCGATGGTTTTCTGGAGTAATAGAGGGTAATCCATTATGGACAACGCTGCCCGATTGTCATCTGAACTCATTTAGTGGGTATAGGTCACTGTCTTCGAAGTCATCATCATCATCAACAGAGACGAGCCATCTTTCGTAGAATGATGCTGCAAGAAGAGCAGCACGCAAGTATTACAATGCTGAGCGCTCGCTGCGAGCGAACGTGCTTATTCTCAATCGCTGATTCGTAGTATCTAGCTTCCTTTTCTGCGACTATCACGTACCACCTCGAGTGGCTCCTTCCTGCAACTGGCACAACGAAGCCAATTTTGATTCGTACAACCGGAGTTAATGCAAAGGATTTGATCGTGTCATATTAGTGACATGATCAAATTCATGTTCTTGGATCGTTAAACGGCGCTTGCGCATCGGCTATACTGGTCGTTAGAAAAGTCACTTGCTTGTGCTTGCATGCAAGGAAAACCGTTTTTTGAAGCCTAATCCCCGTATTCACAAACGCTCCTCGACTCGAATTTCGTCCTTCACTTGAACAAGTCGAGCACAGCGCCGCTGTTCTAGCGAAAATGACGCCGCGCTTCTCAAGAATCGCTGCAGATAATCGCTGATGTGCAGTGATTTGTTCCGCCTAGAAACGGCGCTCCCATCGACTTTCTCAAGTCAAGGTAGAGCGTTGAATGAAGGGACGTTCTAGAATACGGGGGTAAGGTATTTTTACATTTCAAGGAGCATGCCTTATTTAACATTTTTACCATATTATAGACACTACTTGTTTAGAGAAAAAAGGCGTTTTTCGAGGATGCAGCCTTCCTTATGGTAAGGAAGCATCACTTGAAGATAAATTTGAAATAAATCACCATCAAGGGATAAATCCGAGTGCTGCTGGATTTAAATCCACTGTCGAAGATTATTGTTTAAACTAGCCGCTAACAAATATGCACTATTTTGTTTTAACTACTACTCCCTTCAGTAACGCCTTTTGGCATTGAAGATAATTAATCTAATTGTATCGGGGTGTGCGTGTTTGTTTGGGAGCAGGGGTACTCGGCCCCTATAGACTTAAACGACTCGAAAAATACCTCGCTGTCTACTCTCAAACATGCCAGTTGTGATGTCCCTTGAGGAGCACTGATAGTAGGCTGAAAGCCGAAAATGGGCATGCGTACAAGCGTGGCTAAGGACGCCAAAAAATTCATGTGCTAATGCATATCGCTCCCTCTTTTTCTTCTTTTCCAATGTTCGCAGGTCGATCATCGCCGGCCCTGCTGTTCAACACTTTCATTTTGTTCTTATTTGCTCATAGACGTGTCGCGAGCTGCATGCTTTGAGTGCTCCCGCTTTTCACAGTGCATTCCTGAAGCTCGCGTAGACTATGATGGCATTTGGGGCTCGTGAGATCTGCATATCGCAGCTTGTGTGCGGTATCTTGCAAGGATTCTTCTACGCCGATTCCGTTCTTCTTTCCTATGAAACGTAACGATAAGAGGCGAACCGGTGATAACGGGAACTCGGATTTGGAAGAATCGTTGCATAATACCGCCTCGGTAGTGTTTCTTTCTTGCCTAAATGTTTGTTTTTCTGTCATTTTTCTTTTCGTTGAAATGTTTCTTCTCTCTCTTTTTCTTTAAGGAATGCAGTGTTGGAACTATGGTGATGACGGTAGGTCTGCATTTACATAATAAATGGGCATCCGTTTTATTAGTTCACTAGAATTTGCGGTAGGGTGGGTATAAGAAAGAGGATAGTTAAAGTTGTAATGTGCGCTTTATTTGATCAAAAATATAAATTACCGCTCGCGCACAATGTCTTTTAACCTGCTTACAAACGGGACAGTGATATCATTCAGTTGTTATATTAGTTATGTGAGTGAGTTGTGGTAGCGTTATCTAATGATCGCGTTATTTTATAAATGTCACTGGGTTGTTATAATGTTGGCTGAATTATAGTAAACAATGGCGAAAAATGCTGCACAATGTCTATTTATGCTGATCATTTAATGTGGTGCATGACTGACAGTTGCCTTGCTGTGTTGCCAACTTGTACCGGGGTCGGGACATCGTCAAGCTGCTCGAGCTTTTAGCCCCGTATGCTCCTCCTTTCCAAATAGAAATAAAATTGATTGATTGATTGATTGATTGATTGATTGATTGATTGATTGATTGATTGATTGATTGATTGATTGATTGATTGATTGATTGATTGATTGATTGATCCGGCCATCCACAGCTACGACAGCAACGTCGTCGTCACTCAAACTCAGCTCAATCACCCAGTTTGTCGTCTTTCATTTTTCCATCGTTCTGCGCACGGTCGATCTCGCAGCGACGTGGTTGTGGCCCGAGTACCAGTGCATCGCCAACAACTCGTGCGGCGGCAAGCAGCAGTCGCCGGTGAACATCGAAACGTTCGGCGTACTGCACGACATCGCCCTGAAGGCGCTCGAGTTCGAGGGTCACGACGTGCCGTTCGAAAACTTCACGGTGACCAACGACGGCCTTTCTCGTGAGTACGCTCGTCGCCTATTTAGACCACACACCAGGAAGATATTACGTTCAATGTTTGAATCATCTTTATAACGTGGGCTTGTCGGCGATAAGCCGTTTTTGATACTGCAATCTGATCTTTCATCGAGGTTATCGAGGTGACTTGTCATTTCACGTTGCTAAATTTCATTGCTGCCTGGTTACGAACGCATGACCGTCGTTGTTGCCTGTAGCAAGTGAAGTGTTACGCTGCTAAACACGTGGATGCCGGTCTAATTCCCGGAATGGATGAAGGAAGCGGTTACGAGGGAGTATCGCGCAATGCGACAAGAAAGAAAGAGAGAGAAAAAGAAAACTAGTACGTCGGGCACGCACACGCCAAGCTTCGCTTGCCCCCATTTTTCCAATAGGGCAAAGCGCCTGATCTTTCTTTTCTTTTTTTTTGTGATACACGTAAGAGAGTTGCATGCGTGATTGTTGAATGTGGCATTGCAGTGATCCTGAAGGCATCGCCACTGGACACAACGAGCAGGACGGTGCAGGGCGGTCGGCTGCCAGGCACGTTCGTGTTCCAGCACGCGCTCTTCCACTGGGGATCCGGCTCGGGCCAGGGCTCCGAACACCATATCGACGGTGTCGCCTACCCCATGGAGGTACACTACAACGCGCTCAGAAGACTATATCATGGTGTAGTTGTCCCATGGTGGTTCACTTGTAACACGCCGATACATGATGCATTCACAGGCGGCAACTATATCCCAAGTTGCTGTGTTAATATATATATATATATATATATATATATATATATATATATATATATATATATATATATATATATATATATATATATATATTCGGTCACATGCATGGGAATGCACGCAAGAGACCTTTCCGCGCAAAAATTAATAATATAATAATATCTGGGGTTTAACGTCCCAAAACCACGATATGATTAATGATTATGAGAGACGCCGTAGTGGAGGGCTCCGGAAATTTTGACCACCTGGGGTTCTTTAACGTGCACCTAAATCTAAGTACACGGGCCTCAGACATTTTCGCCTCCATCGAAAATGCAGCCGCCGCGGCCGGGATTTGATCCCGCGACCTTCGGGTCAGTAGTCGAGCGCCATAACCACTAGACCACCGTGGCGGGGCTTCCGCGCAAAAATTGGCGTGGTCGTCACGTCATGCGTTTCTAATGTGCAACTATAATGCCGCGCTATTCGAGTAGATATCAAAAGCGTGCTTTACAGAGGAATTATTAAGAAAGTGATATATAAATGTTCTAGCAAGCAAAATTTGAATTTAGGACATGAACGTTTTTGGAGACGTTGCAGAAAATACCGTAGGTAGTTACAAAATGAAGTCACGAAGCTTAATCGTCTTTAACACTACGCAAAAAAAAAAAAAGAAAAGAAAAGAGAAACGATATTGGAGATACGTAAACAGCATCTTTGGGAGCGTCGTGGTTCGGGAATGGTATCTTAATTCAGCTTGGCGAAAAATGTCTTAGCGCTCAGTTTAAAAATGCAGACGTGTTAATAAAATTCTTATTATATGTATATGATGAATTGCTTGTGCCTGTTTACTGCAAAGATGTATTTCACACGGTCGCCGCTCGTTCTAACCGATCGATTTTCGCTGCTGATGCTGTATGACCGAGTTGCTTTTGTTTTTATTTCTTAGGTGCAAATGGTTTATACGAACGAGAAATACAGCGCCGAAGTTGCAGCAACGGAAAAGGACGGAGTTGCCATTATTGCAACGTTGTACAGGGTAGGTGCTTTTGCGTTGTACCTTAGTTTTCTCAGTAATGGCGATGCGTACCGCTATGCAAGTGACCACAGCAAGCTGTCCCTCGCCTTAAATAAGGAAGAACGGCTCGCCTTTAATGCGAGGTTAATTTATGGTGACCCTTTCGTTTAAATGCTATCGTGCACGGTCTATGGAGTTAACAATGGACTATAGAGGAAATTTCGTTCTGGTTTTCGTTCCTGATTGGCCAGCACCAGGGCTTAAAGTCAGGAAGGGCTAAGGAGAACTGCGCTATTTCATTAAACATTGAAGGGGGGGTGTAGATAGATACCTATATACTACTGTACTTTTTTTTCCTGCTGAACAGAAAGTCGTCATTACATGCACACACACATACCCCATCTGGTTCCTTGGCCAGTCGGACACGTCTACTTGACTCGCTAGCATCGAGCTCATTTACAACAAAATGTTGGGCGTCCCGTGGGCATGCCAGTTAAGTTTTAATCATCAGGATTACGTTTAACGTACACACCCATATCTACATCGGCCGAGTTTCCTTGCATTTAGTCCCCAATGAAGTGCGTCCGCCGCGGCCGGGGTCGAACCCGCGACCTCAGCCGCTTAACGCCGTACAGCCACTAAGCGACCGAAGCGGCTTAGTTCGTGGAATAGGAAACTGCCACCTCCAATACCCCCCGCAACGTTCTAGTGGTTATGGTGCTCGACTGCTGACCCGAAGGTCGCGCTATCGAACTCCGTCCGCGGCGGCCGCATTTCGATGGAGGCAAATCGCTAGAGGCCCGTGTACTTAGATTTAGGTGCACATTAAAAAAGCCCAGATGGTCGAAATTTCCCGAGTGCTTCACTACAGCGTCCCTCATAATCACATCGCGTTTTGGGGACGGAAAACCCCAAGAATTATTACTATCGCAACCTACAATAGTCACCGATAGTCGCTTTCGTGTCGCGTTCCATCTCACTCGTCCATCGCTAACGCGTCCTTCTTCGGCGTAGGCTACGTTCGTGGACTTCGACTCGGTGAAGGCGATGCGTGCCGTCGTGGCTGCGGTGAACTCCAGCGCACCGAGGAAACGTCATCGACGCCGTCTTCTTCCTTGGATGGCGCGTCGCCTGCGCGTCGGCCGACACGGCGCGTCCGGAGAGTCGGACGACAACCCTCCACGGCTCACGCTGGACAGCCTGTTGCCGTCCGTGGGCCGAAGCGAGTACTTCACGTACCGCGGCTCGCTCACCACGCCCCCGTGCACCGAATCCGTGCGCTGGACAGTCTTCAACAGGCAGGCGTTCATCTCCGAGACGGTGGTAAGGTTTGCACACAAGATCCTCCATTATGCAGGGTCCAAATCAAATCAAAATGTGTTTTATTGAGACGTTATTACAAAGAATGCGTACAAAATACTTTGACCAACAGCCTACGTGGCTAGCAGCTGGTCCAGCATAGAAAGTACCACCGCCCCCAAAAGTTTGCGGAATGCGAAATTTCCGAGAAGGCTATATTCCCGCTTTGCCTGAGAACATAGCCTCCAAATAAGTGTTCCAACCTGTAGTAGTGCCCACGACCTATACAGCTACCCGCTGGGTTAGAAGCGCCATGCGCTAACAGAGCGGAAATTCGCGTGTTCAGTGGAGCCCACGTTCCGCAAACTTTTGTGGGCGGGTGTAAAGGTTCGCAACGCACAAGATCCGTCATGAAATGATAGGTTTTATACAAATACAAGTTTTAATGATGTACAAAGGCGTTACAATTCTCAAGACAAGAAAAAGCATGTACAAGCAAGGTTAAAGTTACGTTACGAGGAGGGCGGGGGAGACAAATTTTCCCGCAGACCCCCTCCCTCTCCTCATAATGGTCAAGTACGAAAGAAAATAATCTTCGCAATGGTTGCTAAAAGTGAAACTGAAGCGATGACGTGCTACTCACGATGGCCTGCCCTCCGTCCCCGGCTTTCGGAAGGTAAAGGTGGGAACTAAACAGTTATTGGAACGCAACGTCGGGGATCCGCGGCAGCATTTACCGTAACAAAAACCTGCATGTCCTTAACCTGCAATTTACACAACGACGGAACTACAGTGAACTAGCAAGAACACTGTAACGGGGCGGATCCGACTGAGAACAGGTATGGGGGCAAACTTGGTGCCCGTCTTAGAGAAAACAGAAAGGAAGGGGGGGGGGGGGGGCGCAACCTCCTACGTTTTCACGTGAAAATCAAAATGACATACTGACGGGCTAGTTAGTTAGTTGGTAGTACATAAGCCAGGCAGTAGCGCAATCACACGGACGGCGAAAGCAAGACGGAACACAGCGCGAACTTCTGGCTTCCACGGGAACTGAGAAAAATCGACTTCGTTCAATTGTTTCGCCAGTACTAAACTACTACATCGCTATAGATAAGGAAACAAACGCTATGAAAGACACGAGCCATAGAACAAACGCATAACTCGCCCGTCGTCCTACTATACCTGCCTAGAGTGCACTTGTGTTTGTTACCAAAGTAATTGAACGTGCGCCGTTTGCGTTGTTTTATGATGTTCGACTAAATCGACCGAATGGCCAATTTGCTCAATTGAACGTAATTGTTTTCAAATGTCATCCTAGCGCATCTATATACCGCATGTACTGCCAAATCGCCAGTGATTTTTTTAACACGAAAGTGTTTTATGCCGGGGTCCACTAAGACTTTCATGACGTATTTCCGTCACAGAAGTACGTCAGCAAAACGAACGCCATCAGATGGCAAAGAAAAAGCTATAAGAAAAAGTTCAGCTGACGGGAATCGAACCCATGGCCTCTCGGTGGGCGTCAATGGCTGGCAGGCGTTTAGCCCACTGAGCTAGCGCCAAACACAAAACGGAGGCTACATGAACGCGCCTTTTATCTTTCACACTTTCCTCTAACAGTGCTCTTCCATGGATGGATGGATGGATGCTATGAGCGTCCCCTTTATAAGGGGGTAGTGAGATGCGTGCCACCAGGCTCGAAAAACAAAACAAAAAAAGGCGCCGTTGCTGCGACCGTCCAATTCGGCGCGTTTCCAATAGAAGTGTAATTTCGTTTAGCACACCGTGAGGTGATGGCTTTTGCCCACGCCTCGCTCATAGCATTCATCCACATCGAATGATAGCTCTCCGACGCTCGCCTGGCTATCGCACCGCGTTCCCCGCTCGCCCTGTGAGAATTAACTGCCAGGCTAGAGGGAAGACAAAACGCGCGTAGCGTTTCTCTTCGCGTTTCACGACGCTTTTGAGGAGTGCATATCGAGCATCAGTGTTTATTATGTGCTTGTTGATGCTATCTTTGCGCGGGATTCACCATATGCGGTGTCCACGTATATGTTAAGAACTTCAGCTACCGCAAGGGTTAAATCATGATCGTGGACGCTAGTCGTCGGTACGGAGATGTGCCACTAGGCGTCAACGTGAGTGCGTCCACATCAAGCGGTGCTACATCTGCCAAACAGTAGTAGACATTATACAAGCCCTGATATACCAATGCACTAAAGCAAAAAGCAATCAACTACTTCTGTGACAACACGTTTCACTTTCATGTTATATCGATTCCTATGACAGAGGGATCAACCATATTTTTCCCTCTTCTTTTCTCTGCAACAGCTTCAAAAGTTCCGCAGCCTCAAGGATTACACGGGCGCCAAGCCTCTTGTGGACAACTTCAGGCCGCCGCAGAAGCTCAACGGTCGCAAGATAATATCATCCTTCGCACCCTTCTGACGTTACCCGATGAAATCAGCGATACTGACACTCGTAGAGACATCCCCCGATTATTTTCATACCAGTGCGCAATCATAGTGTATGTCAAACGATGGCATATACTGTAACATTATCGTATTCGTGTTGCATTGTAGTTACATAAGCGAGGTTATTGCTCATTTATAAACATGCGTTTATCGAAAATTACTATTACAACTCGTTATTGATACGGCGATGGTGCACGGGTATTGTTTTTGTTATGATTAATTTGGTAGCGCCCTTTCACAAGGTTCGCGTGGCTTTACGCATTTTTTCATGACTGTTGAAGAGTGTACGGGGGCGATGCATAAGTGCAACATCATGGTATCTTTACGTGTCGTAAGCTCTGAGACTAATATACTGATTTTGTTTTTGTTTTGAACAACCCTGGTGCAAGCCGTTCTTGGGGCACAATGTACTGCGTGTTTCCGACTTTGATTGTTTGTTTATTTCTTTGTTTTTGTCTCTTGCTGGCACAAGACTCAGTGTCACGTTCAAAAAAGATTGATTTGAGGTTTAGCGCGAACCGTGTTTGTGTCGTCGCTCGGAGCAAGCGTGAATGTCAACATCTGCTTCTGTATTAAAAATTCAGCAAACTGACCGAAACGTCGAAACGTCCTAGTGCGGCCTCTCTCTCTCTCTCTCTGTCTAAGGGCTAAAAGTCATGAGCTAAAATTTTTCGCAATAAATTTGAATTCCAACCTCCTCCGATCCTGCACAAGTTAAAAAAGATAACTATAGCTAAGAACGTTGTCGAAGTTGCGAGTTTCATAGAGCATTTTAAATCGTTTGGCATTTCTTTTAACTCTTCTATGAGGACGACAAAACAGGCTCCACACATTGCAAATGAATAACTAAATTTTTCGCATTTGTAGGTGTAGGTTTGCTTATTTGCCGCAGCGATTCAGGCTTTCTACTTACTACATCATCTTTAACTTTCATGCTTAGCTGCTTGCTCTTTGGGTCACGACGTTGAACAATAATCCCACTTAATTATGTCATACCTATTGGCAGTCAAGATGAGAACATGCATTAAATGTGGGAACATAGCTCGCATTACTTCATTTTTTCCCCGCTTGACCTGTACAAACTATCACGAGCCCTCATTGGCACCTTGTTAGAGTTTCTTACGAGATCCACCAAGGACAGTTCCTATAACAAATTTTAGCTACGGCGACCTTTAGCTATGGCGACAAGGCGTTAGACATATTAAATGCGTAAGCATTTCTACGCCGACTAAACGGGAAAATTGTGCGTCCGTCCGTCCGCCTGTTCCTATATCACGTAATACGAGTCGCTGTACAAGAAAATTCAAAAAAAGTAAACATAAAATAAAATGAAACTTCGCGGTGCTGTGTTTTCAAGTTAGGGACCCCTCACTCACAAGGAAAGCGTCTTACCGTCTAAAAAAAAATTCAACCAGAACCATCTCCGCTTCGCTGACACCGATGAAACAGCAAATCTGGTGGCGTTCCATTCATCAGGCAAACGCATTTCTATGTTTTGCAAGTCTTTCAGATATGTTGTATCACTGGTCTTCATGAAACACTCTTTGTGAAGCTTTTATGTGGTAGTATAGTTTTACTGCATCTCGACCATACAACTCTCTTATACACAGGTTTACAAAGAAGCCTTCGCTTAAGACGCTCCGATACGTTTTATCACTGCTCTTTATTAAACACTCTTTGTTAAGCTTTAAGGTGGTAGTATAGCCACCACGTTTTTTAAACACAAAGTATCACGTGACAGTGGTGTTACTATGGCAGCGCGCACGCCATTTGTTGAGGTAACTGTTGCCTTCTTCATACATTGCAAAGCCAAGGCGGACCACACAGGGTTCCTACGGTGAACGCCAGGATACTCTGCAAACTGCCCTGAGTATAGTGGAAGACTACCTAAAAAAAAGCCGGCATGAGGTGTGCACCGGCAAAGTCAGAATACATTCATATACGACCATATAGGTCCCGGTCTCGACGAGCACCTGAGCTAACATTTTACTTGGGAGGATCCCCACTCAGAAGAGTTAACACCCTTCGGATACTCGGCATGTACATTCAAGAAACAACGAGCGTCAAGGTAGCCCTGGATAAGCTGAGGTATACAATAAAAAGCCTGACAGGACTTATTAGAAGAATATCCAGAGGAAATAATAGCATGACTGAACACGACACGCTGAGGCTTGTGCAAGCACTGGTTTTGAGCCGGCTTACCTACGCCCTCCCTTTCCAGGTAACCCGCAAAACAGAGCAGGAGCAAGCCGACATATTAATTCGACTTGCGACTAAAGCTGCCCTTGGACTACCTACCAGTACAAGCACTCAACACCTGCTAGCACTGGGGGTGCACAATACTTTCGAGGAGTTGGCAGCTGCCACACTCATCTCCCAGCGAGAAAGGCTCTGCGGCACACCACAGGGGAAATTTCTCTTACAAAGACTCGGATTTCCAATCTCACCGCAATATTGTTCAGAAGCCACCGACCTACTCTCACAAAATCTCAGACAACGCATCGTGACGCAGCCTATCCCCCGCAATATGCATCCATATCACCATAAAGGACGCCGCAAAGCTCGAGTACAGAAGCTCCAACGACTAAAGGACCACCCTGACGTTTACTATACAGACGTTTGTCCCTACCCAAAGCAGCAAGGGCAAGCTCCCGCCTACGCTCTCGCTGTAGTCAACCGGGGCAAACTTGCCAACTCCGCGACCATACTTACTTCATCCTCCGCGGCAGCCGAGGCAACTGCTATCGCTCTCGCCATTCGAATGGCAGACCAACAAGGTATCTCTGCCTACGTGGTCGCAGACTCGCAGGCAGCTTGTCGAATGTACCTCAAGGGCATATTACCAACGAAGGCCATCCAGCTACTGGGAAGCGAACTCCTCTTTGATCACGGGATAGTCTGGTGTCCGGCCCATACGGGCCAGGATGGCAATGAACTAGTTCATTGCCAAGCTCGAGTACTCAGCGGCCGAGCCCCAGGACGACCCGCCACTGAAGAGGACACAGATGATGGGGTGACACGGCGTGGCATCCTAGACAAACAAAGATTAGATCGCCGCATCGGGGCACCTCCTCACAAGGACCTCGACAGACACCAAGCGCGGGACTGGCGCCGCCTGCAGACCAATACCTATCCGAATCTGCATAGGCTTCACGTCATGCACCCAGAGAGATATCCCAACGCATGCCCGTGGTGCGGAGATATTCCAACACTCACACACATCACCTACCGCTGTCCCGAGCGACCGGCTACAGTCGACACAGGACATACGCACCCAATACACACGTGGTCGTGGGAGGCGCGACTCGCTGAACGGACTCTGGGAAGCCAACTGGCAACCCCAAGTCAGGCCCGCCGAGCCGCTATAGCCAGTGGAGCCTTGGAAGAAGGGCCCCACCCGCAATGAACCACATATTTTTTTTTTCAATAAATGTTGTTTCTCTCTCTCTCTGTTGCCTTCTTCCTTTTTAGTGGAAGTTGTATGTAGTGGGATTTACCCAATTTCTGCGGCACACACGCGTTTATGATGACGATAGTTTTCTGGTAGGCCGCACAGATTTTTGTCGCACATACCCGTTTGTTGGGCTAACTTTTGCCCTCAGTTTTAGTAGACCAGTGATGAGTAGTGGGATTTACACACTGTCTGCGGCGCATACCCGTTTATGATGCCCACAAGCGTTACCACGGATACCGGATATGAAAGGCTCGACCAAGAACAGCTCCGCTGTTGAAATATTAATGCGATAGCGTTAAAGAGCTCGTATCGCAGAAATTCCGCCGTCGGCGTCGGCGCCGGCACCGTTGGTTGTGAGCGAAAAATCATCTTGTCTGTGACCGAAAAATCGAAAAAGCTGCAAATAAAATAAATAATAAAAATGTTGGGTCCTAGTGAGAACCGAACCCAGGCCGTCTGCGTGGCAAGCAGGTGTTCTACCACTCAGCCACGCCTCTGCTTGGAGCTGCACTGAAAGTAACTTTGATGCTTCCCAAAAATACGCGTCCTGTATACAGGTGTCACAGTACGAGATGTAATATGGCAGTAATATTGCGTGGTACAAGCGTACATTGCCATCGGGCGTCACACCACGTCAGTATCATAACGACTTGGTGGTTTAAAGAGAGCCACCCATTACAAAAGGCACACACATTACTGCACGTATTCCCTTAGGACCACGTAGTGGGTGCATCGCAGCTTTGAAAAAGGTTCTCGCGCATAATTGCTCCTGGTTTAAAGCATGCTACCCATTACATAAGGCACGCACCTTATTGCGCGCATTCTGTTAAACACTCGTAGTGTCCGAAGTGCGCACTAGGGGCAGGATAGTGCCATTGCGTTCAACTCTTAAAGGCGAAGCTTAAGCATCCCCCAATTTTTTTTTGGTGTCACTGCGAAACGAAATAACAGATAACGTTCCGGTTAGGTTTTCGTGACGGTCAAATATATAGTTTTTTTTTTCGTTTTTGGCTTTCGTTACGTCCCGACACACTGCACAAAAGGACCAAGTACCTCATAGTTCGCTGGTGAAGTGGCCTCCTCGAGACAGTTTGCCACCCGGTCCCGCACACTGGCACTGTTAGGCCACGGAGAGGGGTCGGAAAGCGAGGCCAATTTGCTCGAGAAAAGCAAACTATGCGAAACGGTTAAATATAAGAGGCACATAACAACACAAACATAAGCGGTACACAACGTATACACAACTCCACACACAAATGAAACATACACGGAAACATACAAATGGAACAACAATGGAAACACAAGATAACACCCAGCGCTGCTTCGCATCCCCACATGGTTCCCTTTAGTGGGAGATGGCGTAATTTTTCTTTTTCTTCGTGAGAGACGTCGCGTTGTTCTCCTCTTTGATTGCTTGTGTCTTCTCTCGTTTACGCGTCATTTATTAGGGGCGAAGCTCCTTAAGGCGGCACCCGTTCGTCCCTCGTAGTCGTAGTCGTAGTAGTCGTAGTGCGTAACCAGTCTTACGCTTTGACCTCCAAGGTGGTGCCGGTGGGAGATTTTTCCTGTGCGTTGTTGAACAATAAAAAATTCGCAGCGTGCGCGTTAACTAAAAGCCGAATTCTTCTGTCTCTCATTCCCAATTAGCAGCCATTGGCATGTTCCAGTAGGAAACGTTAGTAGAAGTAGAAGTGTAAGTGTTAGCTAAAAGCCGACTTGTTCTGTCTCTCATTCCCATTAGCAGCCATTGTTTACCTCCAAGGTAGTGCCTGGTGAGATTTCTCCTGTGCGTGATTAAACAATAAAAATTTTGTTCAAAACGCCGTTGATTGATTAAATAAACCAACGAAAGACGCCAGATGTTTTGTAAAAGCAAAACGAAAGAACGCCAGATGTTTCTAAAGCAAAACGAAAAGACGCCAGCTGCTTAACGAAAGACGCCAGATGTTTTCTAAAGCAATGGTTTTCTAAACAATGAAAATTCACAGCGTACATGTAAAATTAAAGTGAGCTGCAAGTCGTCATAACTCATCGAACCTTTAGTATAAACGCGCCCGATCTCACGTCGGTGATGATGTACTGGGCAGAATTCACGGAAGATTCACGGTTTACCGATGAACCTCCGCAGCTTCGCCCACTCATCATAATTCACTCCGTGGATATGCTGTGATTTTTTATAAATCCCCTTATTGCATGACAAGAAGAATGCCGTTGTTGCTCGGATTTCGTATATAAAGCCGTCAAGTTCTCACATTTCACAGTGAACCGTGTCTCGACATTCCGTGCGCGTGCTTTCGTGGAGACGAAGAAGAAGATTGAAGAATTCATGCTCAGCACGCGTGTTCTTCGACCTCCCAGCATCTATTTCTTCAGTGGTTATATTGACCGACTCTTTGTCAGTTTGCACTGCTTTGACAGTACCAAAGTCATCGAGCTGCCTGTCAGAATTATATACATATATGCCCAATCATGTACGTATTGTCCGTTTGGTTTGGGTACCAGGTCATACTGGAATAACTCTAAATGAAGCAGCGGACATATTGGCGGCGGCATCAATTCAGGGCCCGGTCCTGAAGGTTCTAAGACCCTCCTCCCAAAATACTATCGCACGATTTCGATATTTTTGTATTCGAGAGGAACACACACGATCTTCTGTTCTAAACGGGGCAGACTTTCAGCACCTTAGGTTTCCATGGCATAGTTCATGGTGTGGCACAAGACAATTAGAAGTTACGTTAACTAGATTGCGATGCAGAATTCCCTCTTTAAATTTTTACTTACACAGGCCTGGATTTGTTCCTTCCCCTCAATGTTGTTATTGTTCACAAGCAGAAATCATAGAGCATTTTTTCACAGAATGTCGCAGATATCAACATCTAAGGCAAAGATTTCTTGAACCTCCTTTCCGAAAACTTGGGCTTGAGCTTTCCGTAACGGCATTACTCTCCCTGGGGGCGTCGGCACTGGGTCACTGCAACAGGGACATATGTGAGGCAGTAATTAACTATATAAACGAATCAAAAAGACTGCCATGCTAATATTTCTAGTACACACCGGTGATTCATTTATTTCATTTATCGTTCATAATTTATTTAATGCTTTTATTTAACTAACTCTTTCTCTTCCATTTTGTTTTATATCTCTTTAGCATTCAATTGGGAAACCGCGAACACAAATAACATTTTCGCTTACCTAAAATTATCTCTTTAGAATTATCCTTTTTTTTTTTTTCTTCCCCCCCCCCCCCCCTTTTTTTTTTTTCACTCACACATCCTACTGCCGCACGATTCGTGGCCGATCCCCCGTGGTGGGTTGTGCCATTCCTCTAGGATCAACCAACCAACCAACCTGGAGTCTGCAGCCCTTTCCAGGTACTGTTCCGTTTTGCGGAGACCAGGATACGGTGGAACATCTTCAAATTTGAGAAGAATGACACTACAAGGAGTGTCTTCCCTGCCTAGAATAGTTCTAAATGTTTCAATTTTACTTCATCTTGGGCTGCCTCGGCTTTTGAGCACAGCGAGAGGAAGACACACAATGCTATGCAGGAGCTTCTTATATGATCAGAGATTCAGACTATATAATCAGACTTTAATGTTTTTTTTCTACCGTATGTTACATCTTTGCTTCAATTTATCCGTCTTCGTTGATTCATGTAACTTACTTTTCCATGTCGCTTTTTTTTACTTAGAAATTTGCTTTGATTTCCGTTACATTTCTTGTTAAACATTTGAGATTAGACATTTAGACATTTTTTTTATAAACCTACCCCTTTATTGGCCAATGCGTCAGAGTGGGTATGGGCAGCTAGCGTCTTCGCTCTGCATCAACATCAACGTATGCCAAGTCAACGGCATAGGCGAGTGCACGAAGGCCTCTAGCATTTCGCCTCCATCGAAATGCGACCTCTGTGGTCGCGATCGGAGCAACAACAAATACAACTACAACTACAACAACCGCTACAACAACAACGACGACGACGACGAAAACAACCCTTTCGCGTCTCTCTAACGCAGGTACAAAAGCGAGCCTTCGCAGCATGGAGCCATCGAAGGACGTTCCCCCGGCGCGGGCTTCGGCGGCTCCGACGCCAACCGGCGATTCCCGCGTTCGACGGGCATTGTCGTCCGACAGGGGGACCGTCCACAGGGGATCCAGGTCTTACAGTATCCATAGTAAGCACGCACGAATCAAAAACACACAAGCAAGTTAAGAAAAATGGTGACGTTTTCTTGAGTACGGAACACCTGTGCTAAAATTTTTGTAAGACATACTTTCAGAGAATCGTGATCTTGAGCATATCGTCAGCGAAGCCTGCTGGCAAATTACAACTAGAATTTACGAACAAAAGGAATTCTTTACTGAATTTTGTCCTTGTTCACTCGACTGAAAGTCTCCTAAATATTGACTGGACATACGGGATGCTATCGGTTCCGAGGTACTGTGACCCTAATGCCAAGTAATGAATCCATTCGAGAAAAATTCAAACAGGTGCGTTGTTTTACTAAATAAAGATTTCAAAGGAAGAAATAAACATTTCTTGCAACACCAACGCGGACAGCGAAGTGAGCAGTCACTGGTCGGTCCGCGCTAGTTGGTATCCGTCGAAAGATGGCTATGTAAAGCTGAGGCCTACTCCCGTCAGCTTTTTGTTATTTCGGAACTGGTTGCTGCTCAGCAACCACACTATAACGCAAGAACCCATCTGTAAATAAGCCGCCCAGAAGTTTTGAATACCGCGCGCATATTCACATGCGTGTTCTGTTTTCCTTAAAACCGGACCGCTGGGTAAGTTCCGCAGATACGTTTATGCAGTTCTTGCTACTTCAATTTACATGCACTATCGCGCTAAGTATGAGCTACACGTGGGAGCGCATGGCCAAGCGGACTGTAAGGTTGTACAGTGGCACCGATAGTGACTTGTCTTAAGTTATCAGGGGAGGATTTAGCTGTTCCTGCGAGTGCGCATCGCCTCCACTTGCTTTCACGCTCGCCCTCATTTTGCCCTGTCGTGATATCAGGGGTGCTATCCTGGACACCGTCAAATTTCGCCATCTTGTCAAATTTTGTAATGGCGGCATTTTAAGCCAATCGGAGGAGCCGTGGCAACCCTCCGGGCCAATAAGACTTGACCAATGGCGGAATTCGACAACACGGCGGAATTTGACAATGTCCGGAATAGCACTCCAGCTTCGAAAATACTAACTGCCGCCTTGGATTCACGCCGAAACTTCGAAATTTTCTTCAGTACAGCTAAATAAATGGCAAAAAGTTCCCTCAAATAAAGCAGGGCGAGGGTGAAAGCAAGCAATTGGTGGCGATGCGCGCTCACAGGAACAGCCAAACACTCTCCCGATAACTCGAAAATATGCCATGATAGGTGTCACTGTACAACCTACAGCACGCGGGCCTCGCGCCCGCGTGCTGTAGCTCATACTGAGCGCAAATAGTACTCATCCTCTGGCAACGCTGCAGGTTTCACCCGGCGCTCGTCGCGCGATCCGCTGCCGCCCGATATGCGGCCTTCGATCGAGCGACTTCAGATTGAGGAGCAGCAGATGTACGGGTCTACCGGCCTACTCATGCCACTCTACCTGTCTCCCTTGATCTACCAGGGAACTCCGGTACGCACGCTGGCGTTAACCTCCTCCTTGACAGCGAGCAAAGGGAACCTACTACTACTACTACTACTACTACTACTACTACTACTACTGATTTTACCACCACCACTACGACAACAACAACACTTTCGTGCCCTGTCGATGCTGAAGTAAAGCCTATAGCATGCAGAGTTCCTTACCAAGCACGAGGGAACGGAGACACGTGCAATATAGCACAATACCGTGGATGCTAATTACGATTAGCCTTCGTTCCACTTAGGAAACAACGGTGATGTATATGAACTTATTGGATGAACTATCCCTTGACATACCAGGGAACTCTAGTACTCACTCTGGCGTTAACTTCCTTCATGACGGCTCTCGAACAAAGGGAGTCGCCATCGCCGCCGCCACCGCCGCCTACTACTACTACTACTACTACTACTACTACTACTACTACTACTACTACTACTACTACTACTACTACTACTACTACTACTACGACGACGACGACGACGACAAGCCTCTGGGTGTAAACGACAAGCCACCGGGTACAACTATCACCACCTAGCGGGTGCAGCGCTCGATCACGTCACCACACAGAACTGTGACTCACTTCCGCGCGGTTCGCGAGCAGTAGGCTGCTGGAGCGAACGCGGCAAAAAAAATGGCGGCTATGACGTCATCATAACTTGTTGCAGCGTGAGGGAAGTAGGGGGGTCACCTAGGGTCACCTTTGAGGGTGTCAATAGCGCGAGGATTTCGATCGCTCACGCAAACTTCAAAATTAATTTAAAATACCTTCCAAGCTATATTCGCTGTTGATATTTTTCAGATATACGCATGTTCACGGGAATCGATCCCGCAGGCTATCTCGGCAGCGAAACTTTGTGTCAGTACCCCTTTAGGATGTCACATGAGCAGTTCACTGACTCACCGTGCGGTATCTCTCACATAGTTCCGACAGCAGGACACCGGTTAAGAAACAGAGTCTTAAATTTCAATTATTCTATAAACTAAATGTTGGCGAATGTAGGCTGATTGTTCTGGTCTGTTTCAATTCACGGCTTCTCTATCTTTCTCTAAGGAGAGTCTGTGCCTGTACTCGGTGCTGCTGCCGCTCAGCTGGTGGGCCACGGGTTCGATTCCCCGCTGCGTGGCCGCACTAGCCCCGATGGTCACGCTGCCCGTGCTGCAAACCATGAGTGCCGACGACGCGGCTGCCGCCTTTCTCACGGTATGTGTTATTCGTCACGGCGATAAACAAGAGATGACTTGAGGGGAGCATGGGAGACTGAAGTGGTGATAAGTGGTCCAACAAGGAACGTCGCTCTACTCGGTACATGTGCTCATCAGGGCAGCTATACTATTTACCTTATAGGTGCTCTACAATCCTCCAAGGTAAAGTGCGACAGCAGCGCCACAACGCACAGCCCAGCGAGCGAAAGACACGAAGCTGGGCCGTGGCCAGACAGCATGGCGAATGGCAGGCGGGTTTCTCCTTTTTAGACCGGCCATCACCGGCGAACCATGGCCGGACTAGAGGGTGGATGCCGCTCGCGCGTCTTTTTCCTTGCACCCCTAGGTGCCGATGTCCGCGACACATGGCCGTAAGATGAGAGCAGCTTAGCGCCTTATGGTCAGTGGACGGCGGCGCCTACAGTAAGCGTTTTTACAGCGAAGATGTATACCCCTACCCGCAACAATTTCGTATCCGTGGGCAAAAAACAAAACGCCAGGCCCCTAAACCACCAACAGACGCTCGCGCTCGCGTGCTCCTCTGTTAGCAGATGCGCGCCTTCCTTGCGTTTTCGCCTCTGAAGCTGAGTAAGGGCATTCGGAGAGGTGGACAGACGAGTCGACGAACGCGTTCGCTGGAGACTCAGGCACAACTGCAACGACACAACTAAATTTCGACTTCTGGCTGAATTCGGGTCCCTTTAACAATTGAAGACAAATGGCATATCTTTTTTTTTTAACACGGAAGTGTTTTATGCCGGGGTCCACCAAGACTTCAGTGACGTATTTCCGTCACGGAAGTGACGTCGTAAAAATTTACACGATCAGATGGCAAAGAAAAAAAGTTCCGTCAACGGGTGTCGAACCCACGACCGCTCGGTCCGCAAGAACACATGCCGGGCACGCTATCCACTGCGCAGACTCTAGAGGCTTTTACAAACGCGCCTTTTATATCTACCACTCTCCCGGTCGGCGGGGTGGTGTTGCTGTCTGGGAGCGGTAAAGTAATTCGTCATTACTGTGGCCTCCTCGAATAGCACCTGCAACGCGTTACACGTCCGTCCCATTCGGCGCGTTTTCAATAGAAGTTCAATTTTCTCAATGCCTTAACACACCGCGAGGTGGCGACCTTAGCGCAAGCGTCGTACGGTCATGTAGGCTCCCTAAAGCGTCGTAAAAGCGTCGGCCTCGCTCATAGCGTCACGCTAATCCAAACCAAAAATAGCTCTACGACGCGCGCCTGCCTCACCTGGCTGTAACACCGCGTTCCCCGCTCACGCACTCGCCCCGAGAAAAATCGCGGCCGGGCTACCAGGGCGGCACGACGCGCTTTGCGTTTCCCTCTAGTCCGGCCGGGGTGTTCAATCACATTTTAACATGCCGCGGGGTCCAATATGCGACGCTCTTCTGGCTATCACACCTCGTTCTCTGATTACGCTTCCACCGTTAACTGCTACAGCTACCACAAGGTTTTGTGTAATCATTTAACATTGACGTTAGTCGTCAGGATGGAGATGTACCACCAATCATCAATATGGGCACATCCACGTTAAACGGTGCTATAGCTGACAGACATCAATATACATTGTGTAAGCTTTCTTATATCAATTTACAGTAAACATTCAGTTACTTCTGCAAGGACACGCTTTACTTTCGTGTTATTCCGATTCCTATGATGGAGGGATCAACCATTTTTTTTTTTTTGCAATCAGGCATACAGCATAGAGCTCAGTATTCGTTTCAGTAAAGAAAACCAGAAAACAAGCATCACAACCGCATGCTGGATGATAAGGCGCCTGTGAACAATGGGAACACCCTCCCACACGTTCCCGGTTAAGATTAGGTTGCAGCTGCTTTGCACTTCACACGAGGGATTCGAATGACGGTGAACGGCCCTTCCTTCTACCCACGTGTGTTTCCCACTTTCATATATAAAAGGTAGACCCCTCTATCAACTCGTTCGATTCACTACCATTACTCTAAAGTAATAGTAAAACATACCACCCCCCACCCCCTCCTTCTATCAGCATGTCTGGTGTTTGATACAGCTTCGCTGGACATTCACGTTCACAGAGCGGGGTGCTGGCCAATTTTACGTAAGCCTTGACAAAGACGAATTTTCTGCCTTGACAAGTAAAAGTCCTCTCGTCGAATCCTTGGCTTCACATACATTCCTCGTTGAAGGACTTCGAGCTTCCATATTCCCTGGAAGTTCTGTCGAGTACGATTGCGTAATGTCATTAAGTTCTATTAAAGCTTCTCAGCTGGAAATTGACTCGTCGCATTGCGCTCGTTGCGCAGCCCGCGTCGCTGATTATCTTCATCTTCCTGGTCATCGTCACGGCGGGTCACACAAGTGGCAGCATGATCCCCAGGCTGAGCTTCAAGATATGCAGCAAGTATGGCGTCCTGGTTCGTCTTACTTCGTATAATATTACAATTGTTTGCTATCGCATTCATTGCTTCGCCCTTGCGGCGAAACTGTGATTTCTTTAAGGTACCTGTTTTGCGCCAAGATACCTTTAGGGTACCTGAGCACAATACGCGAGGATGTCGATCGCTCACGCAAACTTCAAAATTAATTTAAAATACCTTCCAAGGCAAGACAGCAGTTGTGCGATGCGCAGCACAAAAGCGCTGTTGGCGTTTATGAGAAACACTCAGCTTAACCAGTCTGTGAAGGACTCTTCTTATGTATATATGTGTGTTTGTGACTGTATGTACTATTTGTGTGTATATGGTGTATATGTGATCATTGCATATGTACCATAATCACCCGACACCTGGAGTAGCAAGCCAGGCGACAAACCAGGCTAACCTCTCCGGGCATTTCATTAAAGAATCTTATCTCTCTCTCTGAGCACAATGGAAAGCTTAATGTTCAGATGTTCAGAGTGTCTAGTCGCGGAACGGTAACGCGGAGAATGCCGTGAAACAGTTACAATCAATTTGTTTTTCTATCTGCGGCGACTATGAACACGTATACACACAACATATGCTGCAAACAGAGGGAGGTGAGCGCGAGAGCGGTTCGTGTTTGTGCGCGGCGGTTTGATGCGCATTAGTGCACTGTGCGCTTATGCGCCGCAACTCGACATGTCCACTAGCATAGAGTTTCCTAAAATTAACTACAGGGGACTCTGGCGCTGCGATCGTTCAGCCACCATGGGAATGATGGGTAGTACACGGATTTGCCTAGTCTTCGTACTTTCGGGCTTCGAACGCACTTGTGGCTTTGTTTATTGCTGTGTTTTGGCTTTCTTTCGGATAAAAGAATGGATTGTTATGAACTCCGTGACCAGATTTCAATTGGTGAGCCTAAAAAAGTTAAAGTCGTGAAGTGGAACTGCTGACTTTTGCTGAACTTCGTTTTGCGACAAAGCGGATGCAGGCGACGCGGAGCCAAACGGAGCTGAAAGAACGAAGTTTAGACAAATCCGTGTACTACCCATCATTCCCATGCTGGCTGAAGCGCCATGCGTTGCAGCTCCCATAGACACCAGTGCCAGAGTTCCCACCAGTAAGTATTGTAGGAAACTCTATGTCCACTAGTTGGCGCGAAGGCAGCGCCGCTATTCAGCGTGCAACTCTTTTTACCTCGTAAGCAGCACAGAATAGAGCGGGGATGGATAACATACACTGCATGCGGTGACGTCATCTTCGGTGTGCCGCGTCATCTGCAACTGCAGCGCTGCTAAAGCGTGGCCTCAGCTATTATATCCGGCAACGCGCGCAGTTGGAGCTAGTCACGGAGGCCACGGCTGAAGATACGAGAGACGCTTGTTCACATAGCGCTCGGCTGCTTGTCGTTGTGGCAGATATTGTAATCCAATTGCGGAACTTTTGGCATGTCTATACTTACTTGAGCCTCGCGGATACATAAACAGCGCTCTCGCAGTTAGTTCGGATCTGTGAGCGGCGGGAACCTTCCATCGGAGTGCAGCGCGGCTCCGCCAAAGGTACTGAAGATGACGTAGTTTGATTGGTTCTTTTTCACGCCCAGACTTTCCGCGCGTTCGCGTGGGCGGAGCAAGGCGAACTTTTCTTTCGCGTATTTTAAAGCTCCTGCTGCAACAATTGGGGAACCAATTACGACATCGTCGACAATAATGTCGGTCCTTGTTAACCACGAAGTTTTACCGAATTCTAAAACCACTTTAGGTTCCCTTTAGCTCGACGCGTATAAATAAAAACGGAATAAAACTGCCCAAACGAACGCCCTGCGCGCAGGCCTTGCCACTGTTCGTGTGGTTAGCGGCAGTGACGTACGTGACGTCGCTGTTTGTGCCCAAGCCCGTGGTGGCAGTGCTGCTGAACCTGGTTGTGGACAAGATCCTCGGGTGCATCCACCACTGCGAGCGCGACAGGACGCTCACCGAGCACCACGACTCCAGGTATCTAGGCGTAGCCATCATCTTATTTTAGGCTCTTTCTACACTACCGCAAGTGTGCAATACTATATACGTAACATGCGCAATGTGCGTGTTACACAGGCCATCACACACACACACACACACACACACACACACACACCACACACACACACACACACACACACACACACACACACGCACGCACGCACGCACGCACGCACGCACGCGCGCACACACACACACACACACACACACACACACACACACACACACACACACACACACACACACACACACACACACACACACACACACACACACACACACGAGCAAACTGTTCCCAACCTAAGCTGGCATTCGGATCGCCAAGAAGTACCGCTGGTAGCATCATTTCCGACAGTCGTGAGGTATAAGGCGGGCTAATGCTGCAAGTTGCGCTTGTTCGTGATTCTTCATAACAGCCAATGGTATAGCGCATCCAGGGTGGGACAAAACGAGCGACAAAGGAACACTATTTAGCGCTGTGTGTGTTCCTGCGTCGCTCGCTTTGTCCAGTCCTGGATCCGCTATATCATTGGCTAGTATAAGGTGGAATAACTGACGTCATTGTCGGCACCTTGTCGCTGCATCTATACATCCAGGACGACGAAAAGTTACGCTTTGTAACGGCTTGCTTTGTGCAATGGCAAAGCATAAATTTAGGTAGGACAACATGGCGTATGTGACGTCACGTGAACATTCCCCGTACACACTCCATAAGGTTGATCCGAGGCTACAGTGGAAATAATGAACGCAATCAATGGCCCCAGAAGCGCTTTCTCAGCCATGAAGGACATAAACATCTTCAAGGGGCCATGGCACCAAACTGTTTATCATAATCTGTGTTATGTATGTTAATCCTTGTGCGTTCACAAACAAGCTGGCGAAATGTTAGCGCATTCTGTCGCGCATTTATTTATAATTGAAAGTTCTGATAACCATGCGAGTGGCCTGAGAGTTGGGCAACACTGGCGTGAGCCGTGACATAACAAGCTGCCTGCGTGCGAGCGTCTGCATTCTGGCGAACAGTCTTGTTCCCAGGTCAGCTGTGCGTGTAGTCACGCTATTTCAGCTTCGTTCAGTCTGTCATTGAAATTTAACGAATTACAGCTGCTAAAACTATGATAGAAGACGACGGCTCCGCTACATGCAGCGTATGACGTCACACACGCCATGGCGAAATGGCGGTCGTCGCTGGTGGGCGTAGTTCATAGTCGGCTTCTCCTAAGGCATATTTACCTGAATATTATTTTAAAGACACATATGCATAGGCACATTAGACCATCTACTTCTATTTTTCGGTGAGAACTGCAAATTGCTGGGTGACCGCGCCATGGCTCCTTTAATCGTTTCGAGGACTTTCCTGACTTCTTATAGTGACCGCTGCTCTATTGTGACTGTGCTCAGCTATAGACAACGTCTTCGTTACAGTGACAAGGCTGTATAACAACGTGATACAATGCGCGTGCGACTGTCGATGCAGAGAGGAGTCTGAAAAGCAGCCCCCGGCGCCGCTAGTCCCAACCCGCCAGTCTTCTTTGGCTTCGATCAAGCCGGACGATCTTCTTGCGGAGTTGGCAGAAGCCGTCGTACAACTGGATCACGAGTCTACCAACAGCAAACAGTGAGACCGTCGCCTTGCAACTCCACTGTGTAACGCTGTACCACGAAAATGGTGTTCCAGTTACTCTTATTCTTGTTGTGCCAGCTACACTCTGGAAAAAAAAAGGGGGGGGGGATGCGGAAGGGGTGTATCTCGGGCGTCTTTCTGTCACAAAGTGATAAGTCACGTGGCTTGCTTGCGCTACCCTTCACGAAAACGGTTCGTTCGCTACACCCTTGTCAAGGACTCCAAGTCACGCTGATAGCGCGCACGTTATTCGCGACCTGCAAGTATACCGCAGGCGCGCAAGGAAAGACCCCCGATACAGAATCGCCATTATTGTTGTCTGACAAAGGGTGCCCCAAAGACACCCTTCTCCTTTATGGTGTATTCCTGACTTTCAACTCCATTTCGCAGCATATTTGTTCTCTCCCATAGAGTCGTAGTAAAATTTACTCGGTCAAGATTATGGCGTTATGCACGAAGCAAGCCCTAGCATCCTTAAGGTTATACAAAACATATAATCATCAAGAGCATTTGGTGTATTCCATTTGCCAATACCATCGCCTTTAAAAATATTTATTTTGTGCGCTCGCTCTGGAAACATGCAGAGTGAACAGAGAAAGCCGCGAAGTGCAAGGAACTCTCAGAAGTGAAGTTTGGTACGAACTTCTTTTCATAGCTATCAAAAAAAAAAAAAACGGCAGGAAGGGGAAGATGGAAGCTTGCGATGAAAAAAACGTTAAACGGGGGTGGGTGGTCGAGCCGACGTTTCGACAAGTGGACTTGTCTTCTTCAAGGCTGGAACCGATTTCTTTAGCTATCGTGTGTGTATATGCTTCGTGCCCTCTTCACCACAAGAGAGAAGGTGAGGGCAACTCCGAAAGTGCGGGTTCGGGGGGGGGGGGGGGAGGATGATGCCGTTGGCGCGGCCAGCAAATCAGAGCAGCTAGGCGCAGTCCACGCGACTCTGGGGCAGTATACGAGCGCGGGCCTGGAGCTGAGGACGACGAGTTCACACGGATATGATTATTATAAGCGTTAGTCGACGTAGATTCGCGGACGTTTACAGGAGACGGCGCACAGTAGTTAACGCTGTGTGTCGCGACTCGCGGGTCACGCCAAGCTCTAGGTCGGGCGACTTGCGGTCAAAGCAAGTGCGCGTGTGGGCTTTGTGTGTCGTAACTTATTTTAGCGCACACTGACACACGGACACAGAAAAGAAGGGTACACCACCAGCGCTTAAAGTTAAAGTATTCTCACACGGTTTACCATTTAGTATATAATCGCGTTGAAGTGTTTGTGTTTGCGGGCAGACATACTCTTAGGTATTCTTCCATAGCTATGCATGGCTTGAATGTAGCATAGACATGCCCGCTTAAAAAAGTTGCTATGACTACCTTGTTTTCGTTGCTTCCTTTAGCTTACACAGTGACGGGAATGTTTGAAGATAGACATTTTGCCTTTAGTCGTCTACCTGTACCTCGGGTGCTCGCATTCAAGCTTGCGAGAACCCACAATCTATATCTATCAATGAAATTCCTAAACGTCATCAAAATTAGCTAGAGCCTATAGTTAGCTTAGCAGAAAGGTTCGGTCAGATAGGGATACAATCATGAGTTGTACCTTTGCAACGTATTTGCTTGTGCAGTCTTATTTTAGCGCACGAGAAAACAGCCACTATCTCACGTCTATATAGTGTGCCCATGTGCGATAGACACGCTATACTCACAACTCTGATATACCTCACATTACAGCCGCTACACGAAGCCAAACTGTACAGAGGAGTCGAAATTTCTGCATGACCTAAGAGTAGCTAGTTTGGCGCATTGTAGCCGAGCCTGAGTAAACCTTGCCTAGTGTTGCTTTTCCGGGGATTCGACCGCAGGACGCAGAAGGATTCGTGCCTTCCTCCGGAACCACAACGAGAAAAGTGGGAGATCGAGGAACCACCGCTTCCAGCGCCACCTCCTACGCGAACGAAGCAACCACCGGTCTCCGGGTAACCTCAGCCCCTAATCTCTACCCGCAGTAGTTACACACCGACTATCGCGTCTCACAGAGAAGACGAGTTCCAAACACTTATTCAGAACTTACGTACATTTTTCACAGACTTCAAGTTTAGACCATGAGCGTAGCCAGGATTTTTTTTTTGGGGGGGGGGGGGAGGGGGAGGGGGGAGAGTTGGTTTCAACCATACTTTACGTATGTTGGTGAGTGCGTTTGTAAGTGTACGTGTGCATACACACATGCAAAATTGAAAATTTCGGGGTGGGAGGGGGATTTGAATCCCCCTTGCCCACCTTGGCTACGCCAGTGTTGTAGACCTATTTGCATTCTCATAGACTAAACCTGCGTGTCGTCTTATTGATTGATTGATTGATTGATTGATTGATTGATTGATTGATTGATTGATTGATTGATTGATTGATTGATTGATTGATTGATTGGCCTGCTTGTCACAGGAGTGCTTCCAAGAGGCAGCGCAGCGACGGAAACTCGAGGGCCGTTGGTGGTCTCAGCCCTCTCTCCCCTGGTACATTCTCGCCACAAAGCACTATAACCGAGATGCGCCGCTCATCCATGAACCTGAGCCGCTACCAAATGAAGTGAGGCTTAATCTTTTTTTTTTCTTTTTCCTTGTACAGTCGAGCACGTAGCGTAGTGCACATTTCTTCGAGCCGCAGGAAAACTTAGGCGGCACGCCGAAATAATGACTGAAGTTACGCGAATAATACTTATTATCTGAAGTATTACGTGCCAAAACCACGATTTGATGATGAGCCACGACATAGTGGCGGGCTCCAAAAATTTCGACTATCGGGAGGGACTTTCTAACATTACGGTTCTATATCTCTGTGGAAACATTTCCACAGCTCCGATTAACTTGCTGATTTTTTTTTTCTGTTGTCACAGGAAGGAAGCAATGTCTAAACCTGACCTTGTAAGTAAACTGAAGCCAATATTCATCATTTTTGTGCAATCTGTCAGCCCAAGGAAGGAAATAAATGCCTGATAAGAAGAAGAAAGTGCTCTATGCGAGCGCTTAGAACGGTTGATTTAGTTTGGCAAAAACGCGACAGCAGGTGTACAAATCAAACGCGTGTGCGTGCAGTGGGGACGTCACTAACGTGGATTCATATAAAAAAGGTGTATAAGCGACAAATCAGATTGCCTAAGCGACACATCTATCTCAATAATAGTGAATATAACGAGAAGGGTGGGGGCGAGGTGAGTGGTAAGATATGTAAACAGAGATATCGGATGTATGGGCGGCGGTCTCATGACGGTTCAGAAAGCAAAACATTCGCGTGGCCGTCGCGTGATCGATCTGAATTTGCCACGCGAGTGCTGCGTCATTACATACACTTTATCATTTTGCTTGCCGTCTGCCTGTCGGGTCGTCTTAAATGTGGCGCGCCGCCACCACACGCTAGAAAGTGAACGCCGATGTGGCACAACATGGCAAGGCAATTCGGGACAACATGGGTGGCTAAAGCGGGAAAAAACCACTTCCCACACGTAAGCCATTGGACAGTGGGACTTCGGTGGTAAAGAAAGTGCGTGCTTCACTTAAAGTAGCCGTGCAACGCTTATTCAGCATTGTCAGAAAACGCTGCCGATCAGTAGTCAAGGCTCCCGAGAACATATGTGAGCCAAACATAATAGCGCAGCACACGACCTGGCATTTACAATTAATTATCAAAGTCGGCTAGAAAGCGCTCGCTCTTCTGTCGATAAATGATTCCATAAACCTAAATGACCGCAGCAGCACGAAGTCCACGGCCATTGGCCGATTTGTGCATCGTGAGCTGCAAGTGCCCGCGCGCTCACTCTCGGTCACACTAAAATTAAGCCGCGCGTTCGGAGAAAAAAAAGAAGAAAAGAAAGTGCTCAAGGTCATGACGTGCGCTGACGAACGATCGTAGCTTCTTGAACCCTTGTCATACACACCCTCACCCCACCCCACCCCTGCCTAGCTTTCAGCGCGCTCGCTGGTACGAACGGAGAGAAAAAACACTTGAAGCGTGCGACAAATCTAACTCCGCTTGTACTTGAGGGATGCTAAAAATTTTCGCTGCAGTCGATTCGTGAAGCAATAAACTTGTAGCGCCCTCGTTCGGACGGCGCGCAAACCGGAGAGCGCGCGATGGCGAAAGAAGAAAATAAAGAAGGCGCTATAGGCTGTGACACGTGCAGCCACGGTTCACGTTCCTTGCTGGCATCGATTATCGTTCAGGCGCGTCTTTCCTTCGCTCCTGTGGCATAAGCCTACAAACTCATCTAATGAAACCATCCGGTGATTCATTGGAAAGGGGCTGCAAAGCCCCTTTATGATGCGACGTCTGATAGCTTATATTAAACTCATTAGTTTCATAATTAGCTCATGCGATCGGCAAGACGATTGTGCCGTCCACAAGATCTGGTGCACAGCACATCAGGTGGCCATTCTACTTAAGCTTTTTTCCGCCTAACATGTGAAACGGCGATTAAAATATTTGCCTATTTGCCTGTCTTTCAGAAGGTCCACATTCAGGCTGTCGCTATTCTCATTTGTGCAGTTTTCTTTCGTTTAAGGTTTTTTTTTTTACTTTAATCAGCGCGCGTAACACCTTGTTGCTCAACCGCAGAATGCGGCTTCACCTACTCCTTTGAGCGGCAGTGTGTGGAATTGCTCCCAACAATCCGCATCTCGTGCCGAAGTCATGTCCGATGCCTCCGCAACGGCGTCACCGGTTCCTCGCAAGAGCGACACGGACCAGAAAGGGGACGCCGTTTGTCAGAAGCCGCCAAGCCCTAGCTTCCTCACCACCTCGGGCGCCGCGTCCACGCAAGAGCAATTGAAGGTCGATAAAGTTGTGGCCGAACAATGCGCCAAGGATGATCCTGAGCCCAAGAACAAAGATGAGGCCGTCAAGCCATCCGTTCCTGATGCAGTTGCCGAGAGCGCCAAGAAGCAAGACAAGGGCGGCATCCTCACTCCGGTAAGTAAATGGATCTTGCGGAGAGCACCTACCTTCCAGATGCGCAACTAGTGCCCGTAGGCATGTGCAGTTGACGCTTCCACTGCTTCCACTAGCAACTCGCAGATCATCGCGAACTTGGCGCAAGAGGCGTAACCGAATGCAGGAGCAAACTGCAAGACGTTAAGGACGCTGTCGCTTCCAATGCTCCCTGCACAGAACAGCGACGGTAATAGATGCCCCGACGGCCTCGCGCTGAAAGATTTTGTGTGATAACCAGCAAGTCCGTGCAGCGGAAGCTATAAGCTAACCTGCACGCAGGGCCCTCGTTGGTGGCTATATTGCGCCAAATTGGCTACTTTAGGACCGCGTCTGGCTAGAAAAATTTTAAGGTTGGCTCCATTACTTGCTGGCTACTTTCTGACTTTGTTTGGAGCATTTACTAGCCATTTCTTATTATTTGCAGATACAATAACTAGTAACCCATTGTTTATAAGCTTTCATTTGGTTTTCATCGATGCGCGCGCACGTTTTCACCCCGTTAGCAAGCTGGTGCGCATCGCGTGGCACGGAAGTATACTCTATAGGGGCCATAGCGCGGCTGCAGAGACGGCGAGACTAAACTATTGTATTAACTCTACAAAAACAGAGATACGTAACAAAATGGAACTGGGCCATTCATCTTCAACCAGATTTTCCCTATACTTGAAGCTAGGCGGTTGTGTTGGTGATTCTACCAGACATATTTGGCATAAAGTGCCTTCAACGTTTAACGTTCCTTGTGAGTTCTTGGTCTGAATGTGCCAGAGTTACTCTGGTAAGAAATGTCATATTTCAGATTAGCTGTGTGCAAGCGCATTGAACCTATATGTTTACCTGTATCCTGCAGACCAAGCAAAAGGAACAAAAAGTGTGCTCTTAATTCTGTTATCATAAAGAGTAAAAATTTTTCGCTGTTTGTTTTTATTCACAATGATATTACTTATTGCTCGGTAATCAAAAACGCACTCATAATATCGCTTTTGTGCTACAGGTTTGACGCTAAGATTATATGACATAGCTACTTTTGGCTACTTTTCGCTTCAACTCTGGCTACTTTTAAAACCTACCCAGTGGCAACCCTGCCTGCGCGCGAGCACAAAATGCCGCGAATGCTCCCAATCAAGGTACAGCAGGCGGCTCACCGGAAGATAGATGGCGCAGACGAGCACTTTGGCACGCACTTACGTGGTCCGCAATAGTTTGTAGCCGGCTGTACGTATTATGACTTACAGTGCACCGATTCCAACCCAGTTGTCGCTGCTCTGAACAGGAATGCACATGACGGGAGTAGAGCTGAGCTGCATGCAAAAACGGACGCAAGAGAGGACACAAATGCAATGTGTTTGTGTTGATGTGTTGTTGATAAGGCTTCTCTCTTGTGTCCGTGTTTGCAAGCCCAGTCTATTAACATGAATACTGCCAACTTACTCAGCTCTCTGTAGCATAGCTTGAGTCCCACCTAACTGCATTGAGTGAGTAACCACGATTCCGGCTCTTTGACAGACACCGAAGAAAAAGAAGCGCTCCCGTCACTCCAAGGCGCCTCGCGAAAGCAATGGTCCGGTGGCGTCACCGAAGCGTCGCCGCAAGCGAGCTCGCATCGGGGAGAAGAAAAACATAATCGAAGTTCCTCGGGACGACATCGATTCGAAAGGTATGCCTGCGGTTTCGCTCTTACATCCCCAACGCGACCAACATATACGTATCGTAACCGCCAGGGTGTTAAAGTGGTAACGGTGCTCGGCTGCTGACCCGAAGGTTGCGGATTCGATCCCGGCAGCAGCGGCCGCATTTTCGATGGACGCGAAAATGCTAGAGGCCCGTGTGCTTAGATTTAGATTCACATTAAAGAACCCCAGGTTGTCGAAATTTCTAGAGTGCTCCACCACAGCATGTCTCGTTAATCATATCGTGATTTTGAATTGAATTGAATTGAATTGAATCTTTATTTTCATGTTTGATACTACATGAAGGATGGCGGGAGTAAAAGCTGCACTAAAACAGCTTGACTAGCTCCCGCTACCTAAAATGAATGGGCCAGAAGCACTGGCATACAAATAAGGTAACAAAAGCATACTATACAGAAATATGGTAATGTCAATCAATATAATTACATAATCTATACGTAAACAGGATACAACAGTTTCCATGAAGAGAAAACAAAACATCAGAAGCTTAAAAAGGCTATGTATACATGTGTTACAAAATGCATAAGAGGTCAAACTGATACAAAAGGGTAAACGACATCATGATACAATTTATAAGAACAATGATGCAACATTTTTTGTGGTCATGTTTTCTATATTTACATCAATGCTGCTTAAATAATTCAGCATTCTGGGAATAGCATTGCGTACCATTTGGTCACCATATTTTGTGCGTGATCGTGGTATTAACCAGAGGTTATACTTACGGGTATCATATTTATTCTCCGAAGGCTGTAGGTTGGCTAAATCAGATAGTACAGTTTTTTGCTTCAGCTCTTTTTTTATACTCCTACAAATGTTGTAATTGTAAAGATTTTGAAAACTGATTAGTTTATATTTTTGTTGCATGTATATAACTGAGTGATAAGGTTCTTTCTTAGCGATAATTTTTAGGAATCTATTTTGAAGTCTACTGAGCTTATCAATATTTGTTTGTGTTGTGTCACCCCACACCATAAAGCAATAGTTAACATAGGACATAAACAAAGAATGATAAATAATAAGTATTGTTTTTAACGGAAGTAGATAATTGTTGCGATAAATTATACCAAGTACACGTGCCGTTTTTGTCGCTACTTGCTCTACTTGTGCGTCCCATAGCATGCTGTTTGAAAATACGACACCTAATGTTTTCACATTATCCACCATTTGAATCAGATTGTTATTAAGATAGAGCGGAGAAGTTACTTGTACCTGCTTGCCTTTTGCTCGAAACATAACCGCTTTGGTTTTTTCTGCGTTTATTAATAGCCCATTGGAACATGCCCACTTATATATCTTCTCTAGTATATTATTTCCTCTTTGAATCAACTGGTCAGTATCATCATGTGCAAAAAATACGCTTGTATCGTCAGCATAAATAACAAATTTTGCTGAAGGATCTATATTTACAATGTCATTTATGTATAAATTAAACAAAAACGGACCTAATATACTGCCCTGAGGCACTCCGAGATAGTTTGGTTTAGTCGTCGAAGAAAAATTGTTTATACACACGTATTGTTTCCTTTCACTTAGGTATGAGTCAAACAAGTCTAAGGCAACACCTCGTACACCGTATAAATCTAGCTTACGTAAAAGTAACTGTCTATTCAGAGAGTCTAAGGCCTTGCTGAAATCGATAAAGATACCGAGTACTAGTTGTTTACATTCTATGCTATTCAAAATGAACTCTTTCTGATCAAGTAGAGCAAGCTCAGTCGATCGATTTTTCCTGAAACCGTATTGTGCGTCACATAAGATATTATGTTTGTTAATAAATTCTGCCAGCTGGGAATGAAGAATTTTTTCTATTATTTTAGAAAATACTGGCAAAATTGAGACGGGTCTATAGTTTGCTAAATTATTCTTATCTCCCTTTTTGTACAAGATGCACACTTTAGCAGTTTGAAGTATCGCAGGAAAAATTCCTTTCGCCAGACAGAGGTTAATGATTTCAGAGAGTGGTTGTGCAATTATTTCGGCGGCGTATTTAATTGGTTTGATTTGAAAATCAAAACAATCACAACATTTACTGTTTCTAAGCCGCATGATTGTTTTATATACCTCGCTTTCACAAGTAGGTCTTACAAACATAGTACTTGGGCATTTATTCGAAACGTATGACGTTGCATCAAGAGATGTTTCTGGAAAAGCTAAGTTTACGAGATAATCGTTAAATGTATTAGATAGGTTACTACCACTAATAACACAACCATTAATTCTAATTTCTGTAATTACGCTATTTAGGTTGGGTGTTCCTAGCACTTTATTGATGTTTTTCCAAGTAGAAGCAGAATTACCAGCTGATTGCATAAAAATGTTATAAAAGTAGTTTTGTCTAGCCTTTTGGATGTCTTTATTTAGATGATTACGAAATTTTTTGAAGTTGCTAAGTAGCTGTGGGTCACGAGAA
Source organism: Rhipicephalus sanguineus (assembly GCF_013339695.2). Classification (NCBI taxonomy): domain Eukaryota; kingdom Metazoa; phylum Arthropoda; class Arachnida; order Ixodida; family Ixodidae; genus Rhipicephalus; species Rhipicephalus sanguineus. Next base: position 26,875,771 of record NC_051179.1, read on the forward strand.
ACTAGAAATGCATTATACATTACATTCTTTTTATTAATTTGATGCAACAGGTCCCGTGTGATCCATGGCTTCCTAATTTTTTTAGATGGGCGGTGGGTAATCCGAGGGAAGTTATGGTCATATAATTCCTTGAATTTTTCTATGAATGTATTGACAGCAATGTTCGGGTTGTCATTTGCGAGAACGCAAAACCCCATAAAACAAAAAAAGGAAAAAGAAAATCATGTGACTTTTTCGCGCCACATGCGAATGCTAAAAGCTGAATCTTGGTTACAGCTTGGCTCGCGAATAAGGCAGCTGGTTTCGTTTAATACGAGAAAAATTAACTAAATGCAGTGACTGTTAAGGAGCAACGAAAGTAATCGATCAATTACAAAAGTACTAAAAATGTAATTGATTATATGTAATCAATCACATGTGAACTGTAACCGTACAACTCTGGATGCGATCGAACATCAATCCAGCTGTATACACAAAAATGCACAGCCGCGGTTAAAAATATGTTCAATACAGGCCTGTTCACAGTGACACACACTACTTCCAGTCACACCGGCATCACTCACGCCGCTGGCTTCCGCGGTAGTGTCGCCTGTGTTGTCGGCTGTGGCGTCTGTGACGCCTTGCATCGAGGAAGCGCAGAATGCGGCGACGGCGCCCGTCGGCGAAGGCGGCGGCCGCGCGGCAGCCGTGGACATGCGGCGGCCGTCCATCCTCAAGTTGCCCCTGAAGTCCAAGGGATGGGTGCCGGGCCTGCTGTACGGAGCACAGGGCACTGTCGCCAACACCGCGCAACGCAAATCTTCGACGGTCGGCTTCGACATGGCGCACCAGGTCGACGTACCGGGCGGCGAGTGCGAAGGAGAGAGAGAGGAGGAGGAGGTGAGACGTTCGTTATACCGCGTTGTTCTAAGGTCCTGTTCGACTGTATTGCGGTCAGGCTCTGGGTGGGTCAAGGAACAAACGGGTGTTAAGGACATCTTAGTCGAAATCAAGAAGAATTGAGCATGGGCATGTAGCACGAAGGCATTTGAAGACGACTCGAAGGCGAAAGCCATCTTCTTTTTCTTCTCAGTCGACGTGTTGATACTCCCCCGTCCCCCACTGAAAGCTTTCTTCCCGTCCCGTGTCCAGCGCTGTTTCTTCCCTTAATTCTGCACCTAATGCGATTTTGCACTGCCTCCAGGATCTGCGACATTGCGCCTGGTTTTACACTGCCTCTGCGATCGGCCCACCGTTGACCAAACGACAAGGTCATGCGATGACGTCGCGTTATGTTACGTCATTATGACTCCATAGTGACGTCACAAAATTTGGCGATCTGTAGCGTCGTGATGACGTCATATGGTGACGTCCTCACATGATGACGATTTTTTTGCATCACTCGTGTTGACGCCGCGGACAGACAGTTCACGTTCGATGAGGCATATAAGGCTTTTCCCTTAAAATGATTATCAGACTGTGTTTCAAGAGAAGGCAAGCGCGCGAAGGGAAGGCAGAAAGTTGCGGGGGCAGATAAGGTTAGAGAGTTCTAGTACCGGGCCACCAAATCGGCTTGCGTACGCACGCTCTTGTGTTCATTTGTACTCCAGGCCAAACTCGGGGGGAATACGAAGGAACACAAAGGCTTGCGTACGCAAGCCCCTCTGGGGCCCCAACACTAAAGCGCTCCGTTAGAGAGTTTAGTGCCGCGTACAAAGGAACGGTTAGAGCGTGCGTACGTAAGCCGCTTGGGTTTTAAGAAGTTTGCGGCGATAAGACAGCCACAGCAATCGGTCAGGGTTGGTTTGAGTGGCGAAACATGGGAGAGGCCTTTGCCCTGCCGTGGGTCTAGTCAGGTTGATGATGACAATGAATTGCATTGCGACGACAGTCGGACCCGTATATTCCCGGATATATCGAACACCCTACTTCGAACACTCGTGTGAACTAACTACCCCATAGGGAACCGGAGATTTCATATATCGAACACTGGTAGTTTTTGTTCGGTTTTGTTTGTTTGTTTGTTTGTTTGTTTGTTTGTTTGTTTGTTTGTTTGTTTGTTTGTTTGTTTGTTTGTTTGTTTGTTTGTTTGTTTGTTTGTTTGTAGAGCATCTCTATTCGTCCAGGTCCCACTCGAGCGCGCCGAAAATCAACAGCGCACGAGGTTCTCCGTCGACTTGCCGTTGAAGGGGTTCGAAGGTGCCGACACCGTACCTCTCGCAGACTCCGCTCGGCCGACCGACAAAGCGGTCGGCTGGAGCTCGCCCACTTCGCCTACGTCGCCGACAACCGACGAGAGCCGCAATGCGCCGCGCAGCAACGCGCGACGATACAGCGTCGCCATGTGCATAGCGTCGCCTAGAAACGGTGCGATGGCGGATGACGAGTCGGCGCAGCGCAGAGCGCCCGTCAGACGAAAGCTGAGCGCGACAAGTGAGATGATGATAAATATCATGTTTGTGGTTGTCGATGAGGGTTGCGATAACTGGGGGCCTATACTTTATACTATACCACGGGATATTCGGTGTTGGTCTTCCCTGATTGGCCGTCTCGAAATACGTCAGGTCCCCCACGGGGGAAGCCGGCGGCGCGTAGCGGGATGGCACGAAGCAAACAGAACAGTATTCCGTATTCCGTGGTACAGCATGGGCCCGCTGTGCATGGTGGTGGTTACATTTAACCCACTGAGTGCAAAATGTGCTCTGGCCGCACGCTTTAGGTTCATGTTGGTCGATATCAAGTGCTGTGAACGCATTCGGCTTATTCTCGCAGATTACTTAACCGAAAGTGTGGCGCAGAAAAGTATACGAGCGGCCGAGAGGAGCGTGAACAGGCGGACTTCTGTCATCCCTGTTTTTTTTTTTTTTTTTTGCTACGTCACAACTTCGGTAAATCAGCGTGCACGGAGTAAACCAGCGGAATGTATTTCAAAGCGTAAGCGTTAGGGCTACACACCGTGAAAATTCGTGCGTGGTCCCTCAGTCCAACTGGCAAAGAGATGGCAGTAGAGGTCCCACAGATGATTTCTTTACAGCTACCACGACAACTGACTATATTGTCACTTCAGTAATATATTTTCACGTAGTTCTAGCGTTCAAGAATCGGCAGCCGAGACGTCCACCAAAGATTGAACTCTTTACGGGGTGAGCATGTGCCCAGCAAGGCAAGTGTAACTCGCACTCGATAGCGGCAAGAACGGTCGTCGGTCATCAATAAACGGCGCTGCGGGTGAAAGGTTTAAACGCGTCGGCGTTTATGCATACCTCATGGTACCTAAATTAGCGTTATCGCTGGAGCCCCACGCAAGTTCCAGAAGGGACTCGGCTGTACGCCCGTCGGTGCGGTGACGGCGGCGCCACGCTATCCGAGGCACGACGTTGCTATGGCAACAGGTGCTTCGCGAGACAACCGTTTTCAATGACCGACGGTTACGCGTCTTAAATCGGCGCGTCTGGCGGAAGCACGCGAAACAGGCACCTTCTCTGTCCGCCGTTGATCTACTTTCGCCGCGCGGCTCGGTCATTTCGGATTTTCCGAGGAGTGCCAGTGGTATACACTCTAAAAGAGCGAGTAAAAAGGGTGTGGTTTTGTCCCATAACGATAAGCGTCGTCTGGCATGCTTGCGTTTCCCTCCTTGATAAGTCCGCGATCACCAGTTACCCATCAAGAATGCTATGTCACGCTGACAACGCGCATGCCGTTCGGGACTTGGAAGTACCGGACGCACGGCGATATAGCGCAAGAAAAGGCACGCACGTGTCACAATAATTGTTGTGTTACTAAAAAACATGCTTTTTACTCGCTCTGTTTTTAGAATGTAGAGCAATAAAACTATTCGTAATTATGGTAAAGCGCAGCGCTAGATTTGCCCACCTATCCGTTATCTTGCAATGTAGATAAAAGCTTCTCTGCCTAAGTCGTACCGCCGATAGATATCCGTTGCTGTCACCGATACCGATGGGCGGCGACGGCAGCGCATATCTTATCTGCAGCGGACAACTTTACCAGGTCGACCGCACCTTGCAAGCAAGCCGACCAAGTGTCGTACACCGTGGTCTATACCATGGTGGTTTTGCCTGTTCGAGCTTTTTGTAGCCTCTTTCGGTCAGCTTGAATGCCAGCCGATTAAGCACTTTCATGTGGACGACTGATTAACTGTTTTGCTTTGTCGTCAGCGCGATTCCACAGTTAGCTTTAAATTTTCTTTGCCCTTTATGTCGCGTGAATGTTCTTGTGTTGGTGTCATTTGATAGGTGAAGCAGCACGCTAGGCTATAGACGCCAAAGAGGCTTCTCTATCTGATTTCAATAACAACTCTTTATCCCGTTCATGTCAATGTGTTAACGAAGACTATAGGTTTAACACTTAGTTTGCTTCAATAGATTCCATAACAGGTACTTCACTCGAGAAGTTGTAGCCCGCCGGCCTTGCCTGGTTTTGCTAAATTTTATGTGACAATTGCGAACGCAATGAAAACTATCGGGTTATACCCTCCTTTCCAAACTGAGCGACTTTACCGACGACAAAGCAGTGGTCATTGAGCCATAGTCGTTGTTTGCAGATAGCGTCTCTCCCCGGGGCAGGCACGGTAGCATCAAGGACGAGAAGATGACGAACCGATTGAGGTGAGGCTTGAACCTTCAAACTCGAAACCTTGAAATCGAATTCCGGAGTTTTACGCGTTAAAACACCGATATGATCACGAGGCACACCGTAGTATGGATACTCCGGAGTTGTTTGTACCACCTGAGGTTCTTTACCGTGCACCCAGACAATTTTTTTTTCACAAGTGCACAGGTGTTCTTGCGTTTCGCCTCTATTGAAATGCGACCACGATGGCAAACTTCTAGCTAACCCACCTTCACAAAACCCTAACCTTTAAAAAATAACGCTCAACCAAGTCTACGCTCCTGCCCTGTAGCTTCACCTTTCAAAACACAGCAATTATTTGAGGCTGGCTTATTTTGAACCACCCCAGTTTAAATACTGGTTCCCTCGTTAAGCGTTCCCACTTTTAAGGAAAGCAAAGTAGGTATTTTCTCGTGTCGAAAATGAGTAGACGAAAATGCAGCGCCTGATTGCTAGTTCAGGTGCCCAATATTACTTTCCTTTTGTAAAAAGGACAAATTTTTAAGTGCCGCGTAATGTAGCAGGGGACAAATTGCGTAGAAATTATCTGAAAAACACACGGCGCTGTTTGAAAGTTTGTTCAACTGAAGGGCTTCTTGTATCGCTAATGATATTTTAACTTCTTCCCACGGCAACACTTACGAAAAGGCGTCGCGGAAAGATGGTGGTAATTTTTCGACCATTTTATGTTTTTTAGCCTGCGCTTCAATAGGCGACTACGATAACGTTATTTTTGCATTTGACGCTGATAAGATGCGGGATGTGCACGTGGTCGGAAATAGAACACATGACTTTGTGCTTCAGAAGTTAAATATAGAAGTCACTAAATAATACCTGGAGGTTTGCGAGCCAAAATCACGATATGATTATCGGGCGTGCCGTAGTGCAGGGCTCCGGAAATTTCGACCACCTGGGGTTCTTTAACGGGCGCTGACATCGCACAGTACGACATCCCAAAGCCAATGAGGCACCAAAGGTTGCAAGACCAAAAGACAAGCTAGTTGGTACATATAGATCTAAGGAAATTCAAGCGCGATCGCACCACACGGGAACTTGCTGAGGCATTTCACATTCACATTAGGGGGTCAACTTGTATCTGTCACTCGTCATTATCTATTTCCAGCAAGGAAGTGTCACTCCTTAAGGAAAGGGGTTCGTAAATAAGTACGGTGTGATAGCGCCTGGTGTTGCACCTAGGAACGGTGCGGGTGTGCAGCGGGTGACGTGCTATGGTTGGGTATATATGTTCAATCTTTTTTAAGAAAGCTTTCAGTTGATAGTAAACGCTGGTGTCGTTCCCTCTCTGTCTTTTCCCTGTCGCAGTTCGCGCTTGAATTTTCTAAGATGTATACTAAACGCTGACGATTACTGCGGCGCCGACACTTTACGTAAGCAGCTAACTAGAGTATGCACGGTTACATTTTCCGCGATCATTTGATGTCTCATTTTCGACGCCCCCTCTATCGGCCGATGACAACGAAACTGGACGGTCAAATAAGAGCCAGATAGCGCCCTCTGGCCGGTGTACGCGGTGGCTATAACACGTACAAAGGGAAGCTGCAACCCTTGCCACACAGGCTGCAGATGTCACAGCGGACGGCGTTCATACTGTGCTGCTCGCTGGTTACCATGACTGCCAGCCTGTCAAGCTCACTGACGATGGCCGCCAGGGACACTCTCATGCAGCACGCCGTCATGTGAGCCGTGTTTGTCTTCGCGCACTTATGCCATATTGACGGGAGGTGCTGTCATTCCGGAGCATGCGCAAACGCGTTTTGTGTCTGCCTTCTTTTCCGCCATAATGCAACATATCAGTTGACAGTTATCGCTTGCGTGATCTGTACCTCTTGCCATGTTTTCATGTCTGAACACCTTACTGGTGTATACCACGATCAACCACTCGCATTGCAGATGAGCAGTAACTTTAGAAGGAGAAACACCGAACTAGATTATACTGAACGTATTTTTTTAATCAAAACAGGCTTTCTTGCTTTTTTGGTAATATCTTGTGTACTGCACTGGAAAATGAAGACTTAAGTCTCGCGCCGAAATCTGATCGCTGGCACTTCAGCCTGACGTCCCATAGTACATATATTACTTAAGCGTACATGGAGCGTTGTGGCACAGTATATAAATATCCTCAAACAATTGCTAGTTTATTCATCGGTTTATTTGTTGTAGAATGTAATCCATCTTGCAGTAAACCAAAAAGGTTGCGTCTAAGCAGATGCCGTCTACGTCCATGACGGCATCACGCACGCCCACGCCAAACTTCGCTTGCTCCATTTCCCCTATAGGGGAAGGTTTCCTTAATTGTTTCATATTGCAGGAACTATAAATTAGTAACACGGATTAACTAGTCTGTAGTGTTCTGAAGCTGAATTATGAAGTTGCAATTATCAAGCATCCCTTACAAAAATTGGTTTCACCTGTCTGTCACCTATGAGTCACCACCCAGTCACCCCAGTCACCTCCCTGTAGACTTGACCTTTCTGCAGACCTGGTCTGCAGATTTTCTGCAGACCCCGCGCAGACTTTTCTGATAATGTGCTCCCAGAGTGTGTGCGTGTGGATGTATATAGTATATATGTATGTATCTATATATTGTGGACCATGACACATTTGATAATAATGATTAAATGAATTTCACCTTTCAGTCACCCACCAGTCATCCCCATATAGACCTAGTCTGCAGATTTTCTGCAGACGGCAAGCAGACTTTTCTGATAATGAGCGCCCAGAATGCGTGCGCGTGGATGTGTATGATATATATGTATCTATCTATATATTCTGGACCATGACACATTTGATCATAATGATTAAATGGATTTCACTTTTCAGTCACACACTGATAGGGGGTGACAGAAAGTCGGTCACTTGTCTTCACGTGCTCTGCACCTGGGTTGTTCATGGTCTGTAGAATTTCTGCAGAAAGGCTGCAGCTTTTCTGGAGCACCATGCGACAGCCTGCCAGCTGGTAATTGGAATTCGCTAATTAAAATAGCGTTGCATATTGGCGGTTGTTGATTAACAGGTCTGTGTGTTTTATGGCTACCTAACATCCAGCATAAATTTACATGCATTCTGTGAACGCGTAAATTTAAAATTTTGAAGCGTAGGAGTTTTCCCACCGGCACTGAATGGCAGGTCAAGATACCATGGCTATATATACCGGGTGGTCAGTGTTAGGTTGTGAAGCGTATTTACTTTGCTGTTGTTGCGTGTACGCTGTGGTCGTGTGTTGGTGGGTGTATGTACGGTATTCTACCCCTGGATGCTGCATGTTACTTGACTCGTGGTGCTAACGCAAAGGGTAGCTCTTATTTATTTTTTTCATCCGCGACAAAGCTCCGCACACATTCTGCAGAAATTCTGCAGACGCTCTGCAGACGTTCTGCAGACATTCTGCCGGCATGCTGCATCCTGGCGGCTACAAATGCTCTGCAGACTTTCTGCAGAAAGGGTGTTCCAATTGCCTACTGGGAGGTGACAAGGGGTGACAGAAAGTCTGTCACTTTTCTTTCCGCATTCCGAATCAGGGGTGACTCGTGGTCTGTAGAACTTCTGCAGATTGGCTATAAGTTTTTTTGTAAGGGATCGCAAAATATACGGTATATTCTCAATCGGAGTAACGGACTGCCAGGAATGACGTGAAATTGGGAACGTCTGAATATTTTCCTTAATTATCCTGCAAGAACTACTGCGTATTTCTTTCTATCATTCAACGTAATTATAGCGACAGCTGTTTAAGGTATCACTTATAGCAAGAAGTCACTGTCGGCATTGTATTTTCTGAAAACCGCGTGCCCTCATAGGGATTCTAGCAGCCGAGTTTGCTCAATGATTTTACTATGGCATGTAGCAGTTCCAATCTCGAACCAGGATTTGTTGCGTCCATCAGTCTATATTTTACCGTTGTTTAGTCACCGCAATTTACGTCTGCGGATACCCTCTAACGCTCTATAGCCGCGTATGCGTAGTCCGTGGGACATCACGACAACGGCGATGCCGACGGCGTGAACGCGCCTCGAGGAACGTCCGTATCGTAATGAAAACATCGTTAGTAAATCGTCCCAGATGTCAAACTGGCTGAAAGCAGCTGCGCGCTCTACCTTTTGCGTGCGCGAGTATAGACTGGCGCTGTTTCTAAACTGGCCTGGCGGTGTGTTTCTTTGTGCGCTCAGCACGCGGGGAGCATCGGGGCTGCTGACGTGGTTGCTGCTGATGACGCCCACCAGCCTGATGGCCACTGTATTCTGCTGCGTATCCCTGTACATTCTCCACCTTCGAAATCGGTATGCTGTAACGCACATGTTGTGCTCTTTCATGTGCGGTGGCGCTGTTTTCTTTATAAAGCGAGATAACGGGAACGGACGGCTCTTCGTCCAGCATCAACATCCGTGGCGGGAAAACGAGGGAATTCTACATGAGGAAATGCCTAACGATAGAAATATAACCGTGACATTTCATGATAAGCACGTATACCTCTTACTTTGAAGCCTGGTTCGTTCCTTGCGTCTGCCTCGTCACCTCCGGGCTCGCGGATACCTCGCGGATTCGGACACAACTGCAGGTTTACGAAGCGCATAAATTTGGGCAGGACTGCAAAGGGCCTCGCGAGACAAGTGCTGTCCAACGTTGTGCGCTTATAAAACCTGCAATAACGAACCAACACACCCATCAATACGTCATATCGATGTAGATTGCCAATCGCAAGTAACACTGCTTCGAAAGATCACTCAGTTTACCTGTAGTATTGCATCAGGCACTTTATTTATTTATTTATTTATTTATTTATTTATTTATTTACGTCCGAAAGCTGCAGGTTGTACCGTACTGTAAAGAAGTCCGTACGTCTGGATTTTTCTAATGGACACTGGCAAAATAACTTATGGCGGCCGGGTATCGAACATGCAATCTCAAGCTCTGACAACCGAAGGAAATAAAAGATGAGACATTGTAACAGATGTTATTAGGGTAATGGTCACTCCTTAATAATTGAGCAAAAACATTAATTCGTCGTTTTTGTTGATTGTTCCTTTTTCTAACGTTTCAAACTGCGCCATGAAAACCACACCACATTAACAAGTGAACTCGGCGAAGGACCGCAAACGTGTCGAAAGTTACTGCGGTAAATTCTAGGACGCTTATTACACATATTATTCTTCTCATCAACTACACTCTGAAATTAACACCGACACACACGATGTCGTTAAAAAAAGCGTGTGTCCTCTCGATAATATCAGAGAGTTTTGATAGCAGCTGTTTGCCGTACCATCTGTCCTAGAATACTGCAGATGAGTTCTGCGGAATCCCGCAGAACTCACCTGCAATATTCGCAATCATATCTCATAGTCATTATCATAATCTAGCCTAATGTGGCCTCATATACTTCCTCGAGCAGCTGGCTTTATAGCTCCCGAAAGGCTCACTATGGTGTCATCTCTCGCTCTTCACAATTCCACGCAGGACGACGCTGAACGCGGAGGCGAACAGAGAAGTTTGCCTCGTGGCCACCACTCAACTCAACAAGCTCGGGCCCATTAAGTAAGCGGCACAAATCGGACAAGTGCTTCCAGCTAATACAACTTAAAGGAGCAACGAGGACTCAACATTGGCATTACATTAAGCTGAACAAAGATAAATACATGATTTGTTTGTACATACATGTCTTTCTATATTCCGAAGAACCCACGCTACCGGCCCAATGCATTTCTAAAATATTGTCAGGACCGCTTCAGAGTCCCTTTAACTGTTCTCAGATATCCTCGGGTGACCCGCCATATGCATAAAGCAGTTTATCGCCTATGGTTGTCACACTTATAGAAGACATATCATTTCGTACGGACGCCGTCGGAGCCCTGCAGTCATTCTGAAGTCGCGCTCTTTTTCAGACACAGCGACCTGCTGCTGCCATACGCTCTTACGAGCTACGCTCTCTTTGTGTGCCTCTCGTCCATAATTGGCTACAACAGTGGGTGAGTGGACGAAACCCGTTTCACCGTCTATATATACACGACAGGGATCAACTGCGCCTCGTGTGACTGAGCACATACACTTTTCTCGCCACTACAGTGAACGAACCAGCTCTAAAAACAATGAACTCGTAGATGTTCCTCGAGTTGCGCTCCAAAAGCAACAGCTAGCTTATTTTAACAGCAGTGTTAAATTGTTGTCCACGAGGGTCTAAGTATCGTCCATGTGCGTAGGCGTGCGCACAAGGAGGCACCCCCACCCCCCCCCCCGATCCTCAAAGGGGGGCGCCAATTCTGCCTTACACCTTTGCTCAGTGGGACCGATCCCGTCATCGTTTAAAGTGCAGAGTTATGACCACAAAGTCGGTAATAATAATGGTGGTCGAGTACCCCTGATGTTGCGTTCCACGAACAGTTTACCACCTCTACCTCTGAAAAGCCTGGGACCAAAGGCAGGCCATTGTGCGAAATACGTCATTGCTTAATTTTTATTTTTGCATCCAATGAAGCACTGTTTTCTGTAGGGGCTCGACCAGCGAGGGCGGGGAGGCTGGGGGGAAACTTGGCCACCCCCTAATGCAGGACCCTGTGCACGCCTGTGCGTGCGTCGCTAGCAAAACACTGTAGGTGCCCAACGACTTCTACAGTGTCATACCGTTTGAAGTGTACCTCCGTATGAACGACGAAAGACGGAATATATTCTCCGGCAGGCCTCCTGTAAAGCCGGTCCATCGTCTTTTTCACCTTGGTTTTTTTTTTTTGCTTTCCACCGATGTTTTCTTCAAGGAATGTACCGACTATAAACCAGCTCATTGCATTGCTACACGCAGCAAGCACATGTTGTCCTTCCTAAACCTGCTGCTGCTACTGTTCAGCGTGATGCCAGCGACAAGGAAGGAATGCTGCGCCCCCAAGCGGCGCATGATTGTCTGGTCGGCCATGTCCCGCGACGTGCCCTGGGCCGTGCTCGTCATCCACGGCACCGTACAACTCACTACCGGCATCGTACAGGTATAGACCTGCTGCAAGCTACGGCGTCGTACAGATAGCTGCCCGGAAGCGGCTAGTTCTAGTATAGGCATGATATGATTCTGTTGGTCCCGAGCCTCCATTGTATCCATCAGGGCTTTCTTCTTTCGATGAATGAACGAAAAACTTTATTAGTGCAAAGAAATTCTCCCGGCGACGGTGGAGCCCTCAGTCCAGGGCCCCTGTAGCCTTTGCCATCTTGCGAGCTCTGTCGATCAGCTTGAGCTGTTCTTCAGGCTTCGAGCAGGACAGCGCAGCCTCCCACTGCACCGGTGTTGGTGTGTTGTTTATTGACACAGCCTTTTGAGTGTTGGCACGCCCATGTAACGTGATAAAGCGTTGCATGTTCCCCGCATAGCGGGCATTTGTTGTCGTATGTAGCCGGATATATTTTGTTAATGCAGCCGGATAGATGTTGTTAAGTAGGCTGAGTTTTGGGTATGTATGTATTAATAAACGTCAATAAATATTTTACCAACCACTTTCTAGGACATACGAGAGCACCAGCGATCACTCTGGAAATGTGCAGTGATGCATGGTGAAGTTGTGGATATAGTGAAGATTGTGTATCGGAACACGAATGTACGAGAAAAAACGCCCCGTTCCCCCATTTCAAAAGGCATATGTAATATTCTCACCATATATTATTTAAAAATATTTAGATCAGTAATGTTTAGACCCCATCGAATTTTTCGTTGGGACCCTTTGACAATACCGTTGGGTCCCGAAAGAATGATCGTGTAAGTCTACTGATCTTTCTAATACAGTCCGAACTTCGAAGGCCTTAGATTCAATTCTGAAGCGGCATGAAAAATGAGGTTGTGAAATCAGTTTGATAAATAGTTCTAATAAAGTTGTTCACGCTTTATCTGTATTGGATAAGAGCATACAGATGAAACAAGAACATGTGGTGCAGTTAGTCGATCGCCCTTCTGCGCAGAGCAACAAGCTTCTTCCGGCTGGTTTCGCCTTGCTGGGCAGCGATTTCTGGTCGAGAAACTCGCTGGTGACCAACCAGGCCGTGATTGGCGCCATCGGTAGCGTGCTCGCTGAGACTGTCAACAACGAGTTCCTCAGCGCCGACCTCGTACCGCTGGTATTGCGAATTGTAAGTACCGAGTGTCCCAACAATCATGCACGGAGATCTTTTTTTTTTTAAAAGAAATGATGGGTGGGGAGCAGGGTGTGATTACTAGAGGCCGCATTTTTAGGCATTAAAAAGCGTAGTTTAGGCAGGCAAAACACGTTTTAGGACTCCAACGTCGTAACTGCCACAATAATTTTTTACATATATGCGAATAATTTCAAAACAGAGACGTGCGCGACCTGTGTCTACGACAGCAAAGCAAAAAAAAAAAAGGAATTGTGGCAGCTTAGCACTAGTGGTGCCAAGCCTGAAGGAAGAGCGAAGCTAACTTCTTCACTTCATACACAACACCGGCCTAACGGCGCACATTTAATACAAATATACGCAACAAATATTATGCCTTAAGGGGCAAGTCTATGTCGCAAAACAAAAAAAGCGCAGCAGGGCGACCTTCCTTGTCTTTCTTTATTTTTCTCTTTCTTTCTTTCTTTCTTCCTTTCTTTCTTTCTTTCTTTCTTCTTCTCTTCCTTTCTCTTTCTCTCGATTTCTTGTATATCACTTTTTTGTATCTGTTGGTTTCTATTTCTTTCTCACTCTTTCTATTTCTTTCTTTTCCTTCCCTTTCTCTCTCTCTCTTTCGCTTCCTCCTTTCTATCTCTTTCTCGCTTTCTGTTTCTTTCTCTCTCTTTTCTTTTTTTTCTATTTTTATCTTCGTCTTTCTTTCTACCACTTTCTCTCTTTCTCCCTATTTTCTGTCTGTTTCTTTATCTCTCTCTTTTCCACGTGTTCGTTTTCGTTTGACACTCGCACTTGCTAGTAGTGGGGCTTGCCCAATTGCTGTGGCGCATACCCACCCGAGGAGCTTTGCACGACAGAGCAAAAGTTACCGATAACTTAAACACCTGCACTGTAAAGAGAATGAAGAGAACGCGTGCCGGTTCATAATGATGATAATTTTTTAAGACGGAGCACAAGCTACCGACAGCTCAAACAGCGTCGCCGTTAAAATGTTAATTGTTTGCGATGGCACAAAGGCAACAACAGGTGAACATAGCTGCCCAACTGTCCTTTTTCTCACACGATTCGCAGAATACGGTCTCCCCTTTTATTCTGTAGCATGGTGAGTAGTGTCCACTGTCCAGTCAACACACTCCTGGGCCTCTTTCTTTTGCGTATGGCTGAAAAGGGCAGCACAGGAGCCGATAGCCAGACCGCTAGAAGACCAGAAGGGAGGGATGCCTTGTATTGGCAAGGTATAATCGCGTAGGATTAGTTTCTCCTCTGTCGGTGAACACCTTAAGAAGTAAATTACAAAACAGAACAAAAGCCGCGTGCACACCACGTTTTTCTTTCGCTCTTCACTGTCCTTTCCCCTGACGGCTCTCCACGGTTTCGCATTCGCTAACCGTTCGAACCATGTCAACGAGGCTTCGGATGGTGGCCAGCGCGTACCATTTAACTGCTGCTATCGGTTGTTTTCCGGAAATTGGTTCAACCCCATAGAGGTCCAAATAGTCAATGTTGCCCGGTAACTTGAATAGCGGTCTCAAACTGCACTTGACAGCGAAATTTGAGGTTAAATAGTCCTCATATGGGCGCCGATTTTGAAAATAGGCATTTATACGCACTTATATACACTTAAGCACAAACGCCAATAATAGGCACTAATATACACTATAAAAACATTATAAAAACGCTTCTTAACCTCTCATTCATACTCATATATCAAAGTGGGGCGATAAGAACGCAAGGAACAAAATAGGCATTTGTCTAAAATCCAATTACATCGATTATTAAAGGGGCCATGACAAGGTCCCCTTACAAGTTGCGGTTTTCAGCGAAGAATAGAAGTAGAGGGTCTAATTGTGCCTGTACATATATGATAAATGGGCTGTAAAAGAATATTTCGATGTAAAATAAGCCCTAGAAGTCGCCAGCTGTAAACGCCGTCCACCACCGGCGATAGCCATTTTGCCATAGCGTGTATGACGTCATGTGTTGCATTGAGCGGAGCCGTCATCTTCTACCAAAGTTTCAGCCGCTGGAAGCTGTTCAACTACTATATGCAAAGCTGAACAAAGCTGAAATATCTCGAGTGCACGCACAGCTGACCACGGAACAAAATCGTTCGCCGGAATGCAGACGCTCGCACAGCAAGCAGCTTGTTACGTCACGGCTCGCGAGTGCGCCAATGTTGTCCGACTCTCAGGCCGCTCGCATGGTTATGAAAAAATAATCAATTATAAATTAAGTGCCAGACCAAACGCGCTAAAATTTCGCCGGCTTGTTTGTGAACGCACAAGGATCAACCCACATAACACAGATTATGATCGAAAATTGGGGTGTCATGGCCCCTTTAAAGATGAGAATATCACATCATCACCTGATACCTATTGAATTTTCGCAGGCCCAGGACAACGACGTTCCAGGCGCAGCGTACGCAGTTCCGGCCGCTGTAGGCGCCTCATCCAACATGATCCTGCCCATAAACCTGCCCATGATCGTCGCGCATGAGGTTATCGAAGTGCCCATGGTGCAGGTTGTGAGTGCCCTTGCAGAACCGTTGATCTTTGAAAGCTATTTGCTGGCGACGTGTGCGCGTGTTTACGGCAAGCGCTAGTAGATGTCTAGAAGTCTTCTAGAAAAAAATGCGAGACCACGTCTAGTAGACATACATTCTCTCAGAAGAGTTTTGTTGAGGCCAGTTGGAACATATTAGTCGAATAAGCAGCACTGCAAATATTACAACAAAACAGGGGACGAGAACATTACGTGCGAAGTGCGTATGTGATGCTCTCGTCTCCTGTTATTTTGTAAACATTGTAGCGCTGCTTATTCCACTAATGCATTCATTGACGTCGAGAGGTCGTCTTGTCAAGACACTTAGAAGTATGGTATACCTTCCGTGCAGTTCCACCTGTTATCAAAAAATCACTATCAGTGAGTTATCGTATTATTAGTCTGAGCGCGTGAACCACATTACTTGGGCAAAGATTGGGTCTTTTGTAGGAGTCAAACTGTCGCCCACCGTTCCAGTGTATGCTGTGAATTTAAAGAGTCACACAAAACGACTAAACATATTATTTTAGTGCATTAAAAAAATCTTACAGTGTGCATGCAGATTCAACAAAAGTAGTCGAGATCTCCATGCATTTTCTTCCATTCTGCCTTTCCACAAGTCCATCCTTTCGAGCTGTTCTTTTATTCCCTTTCTCGTTACTTCAGTTTTATATTTATTATTTTTATTTTGTTAGTGAGAGCGTGCGGCAGCAATTCCCTAGAACTCCCATAAATTACATTTAGGACGCGACAAAGAGCTTTTTGTATTAAAATATTTCCATTGATCGCGTAATCTTACTGACTTTTGAGTGTAGCCTGTTATGCTCTCGTAATCAATAGCGGAATAAGAAATAACCTGAAAACGGCTCCACGTTTAATTCAATTTTTTTTTGTGAATGGTCGCAGTTCATCATTGGCACAATAACCAAGACAGTCACCGTGGCTATCTCCATCGTGTCCGTCAACGCCTACGGCTCCTACCTGATCCCGTGGACGGATCCGACGTCGTTAAACTCGACGTACAACGCCAGGGGCTTGGCCTCTCGCGAAAGATGATGCACTTTGTCTCGATGAGATGCGTGCGCAGTCTAACCAACATACACGCATCTTCTTCAATTCTTACTTTCATTTTGTGTAATTTATTGGGTGCTTGACCCACTCCTCTGAATCTCTCAGGCTTTTGTGTTTATTTCGTCAAACGTGTGTTGATCTCTCTCGTGCAGTACAATGAATACCTTCGCAACCGCTGCGTGATGTGTTGCGTGCGCTCGGGCCTTGCTCGACACAACGCGCGAGTGTGCCGATTGGGACGTGAAACATCTTTAATGTGTACATATACCGTATAGCCTGACATTTGCTACGTGACACCTTCTTGGCGTGACACGATAAGTTCTACATGACTTATCAGGTGTGATGAGTCTCTTCGTCCCATATTTTTTTTTTCGAAATAAGTATGTTCATGAGCTAGAAAGGCGTGACTGGTCCTAAGATGTTTTTTTTTTTTTTCATAAGGCACCACCTGCGGTCACCATGCGTTGGTAGACAGGGTGTTTCCGCTAAAACAACACCAAGTATTACAAAATTAAACATAGGCGCTACGCATCTCCAATTAGCGCAGTATTGTTCTGAGCCATATAGAGCACGTCAGAATATTTTTTCCTATCTGCAAAGCTTGGCAATTAACAAAGATTACTTAATGAACATTTTAAATAGTAACTTTAGAGGAAAATCTTCAATACAAACGTTGTGGCGCTTATTCAGAAACATAACATTTTTCAATCTCTGGTAAGATAACTCCCCTGATTAATTTTGCTCCCTGCCTTTCTCAAAAGCTCTAAAGCGCGCTAATTTCAAAAAATAGCAATCGCACGTAATACGATGAAAAAATGACTAAAATACCCCCTTGGAATCATTCCCATTGTGCTTTTTATCTCCTTCCTTCAACAAAATGTTATCCTCTCCCCATCCATCATGTTTGTTCGTTGAACCCTAAATAAAAGAAAAAAAAATGCCTGCTCTGCGTCGAATGCTGTCTCCAGTCTCTTATCGCATTCGCACGTGGCGGTATGGTACGATCCTAGCATCACTTAACGTCCATCGCAGTCACCAATAGCCTGTTCAATCGACCTTCGTACGCTTAGCAGCCTTTGATAATTCGTTCAAGTTACATTTGAGGGCACTAAAAATGCCGCGCTTTAGGCGAGTCACGTGGTATTTTTTTTTTTTTTGAAATTCGAGCGCTTTAAAGAAAAGCCCGGAAAAAAATGAATCAGTAGAATGATCCTACGCGAGACTGAAAAATTTGATGTTTCTGAATTCAGCGCTACAACTTTTATTATGAAGATTTTTCTCTAGAGTTACTACTTAAGAAGTTATAGTTACCGAGGCGTAAAATTTCGTGACTGCAGCGGTCCGCTGGCTGAGGTGAGTTTGAGACCCCTGGTTTAGATGAGTTAAATTTTGGTGGCTTCGCCGCCCATAGACCATAGTGCAACTTCACTGCACTCAAGGTATTAGGTTTATAATGTTATGCATTTTCCGTTTTCGCGTAGATAACGTAAAGACAAATTTCAGTGTATTGAAAAATACCTCTTGTGCTCATTTTATTGCGATAGCAATTATATGGACAGTCTCGGCTGATTTTTGCCGTCACCGTCGCCGCCGTCATGCACCGTATATGTATATGTCTATATATATATTCTTACTGTGGACTAGAAGAGAGCAGAGTGGGTCAGGAAAGCAACGCGTGTTAAGGACACCCGAGTCAAAGTCGACATCAAGAATAAATGGGCACGGGCATGTAGCGAGAGGGCAACATCACCGCTGGTCATTAAGAGTAACAGACGGGATTCCAAGCGAAGGCAATAAGCACTCGAAGGGCAGGCAGAAAGTTAGGTGGGCAGCTGAGAAGTCTGAGGGGATAACGTGACCGCAGCAAGCACAGGACCGGAATGATTGGAGAAAACACATATTTGTCCTGCAATGGTTGTAGTGAGGCTGGTGAGGATGATAATATTGTCCACAACCTTGAGTAATGGCATTGCCCCTTCCTTAATAGCGTGTTCATACCGGGGTATGTGGAGACGGATTAGTCATTGACTCAATCACCATAAAAACCAGTCATTTATCCGCACATCCGCATGCTATGCCGACACGCGTCTTCAATAAAATATTTTCGGGCGAAGGTGCGTCCAGTTTGGTCACGCGCTTGATATTTACAGATGGTCGCCAAAAAAAGGCATCGCTGGTCGCAAGCTAGAATGAAAGCTCCGCCTGAACCGATTCCTAGGTTGCATGTGAGCCGCATATTTTTAATGCTTCGTGTAAACACTGTATATTACTAATCTCCTGAATTATTTCATTCATGCAGATCCGCAATGGGATTAAATTAATTGAGCTTTCTCTGGAGACTTAATTTTCTCTCAAGCATCAAGAATCACCGTGCCACAACTACAATTCAGCTCCGTAATAAACAATGATGTTCTAAGTGATAAAAAATCGCTTTCTGTTTTACTGTACCAGAAGCGGACAATCTCGCACTGCGGCGTACCTCGTCGACAGAGCGCCTATAGACTAATATTCGCCCGTCGGTATCGAGGTGGATCATTAGTAGTAAGCGTTTCACGCAAGCACCATCCGGAACACACACACACACATATATATATACATATATACAAGCGAGCCTTCTGTCGATTCACCCATATGTCCATCGCTGCTACGGCATGCGTGGTGGTGTGCTCAGTTGTTGCTGTTGTCCCTGCTGCCAGGTGCGTTGGAAGTGGCGTTGGCAGTGGCGTTGGCAGCGGCGTTGACAGTGGCGTTGTTGGCGTTTTGCTCTGCCGACTTCTTGACAATTTCCGAGTAATCGTTCATTCCCGCCAAGAAACAGAACTGCGAGGAACAAACCATCCTGGGGTCGGTGGCCGCTGTCCGTTCCCCAGCGTTATTCCAGCCAACCGAAGGCTCTGTCTCTAAGCTCTTCTGTGACAAATCATACTTTACGGGATTCATCGAGGGCTCGTTTCTTAGTTAGACACAATCTAATGAAACCGACAGACACTGAAGCTAAGGAAGACACGGGAAACATTATTTGTAGCGTTTAACTGTAGTATAGTAATTACGACACAATTGGAAAGGCATTAAAGTGGATGAAGATTCACCTTTCCGCAGGTAGTTTACTTCAGATAATTAATGGGTTCCTAAAGGCTGTACGCGGTACCTACTTAATGCTCCTAAAGACCATACGCGTGGCGCTTACGTCACGTTTTAAAACGTACATAACCGAACTTGATTTTCATGCATTTTTATTGCGAGCAAGGTTGCCGTGTGGGAGCCTAAACGCCCTTCTCGTTTTTCTTCCTGGTGGGCGTTGAATTTCAACTTCTTGCAATGCCGCCTCCCTCCCGACCAGATGGTATTCTGTCAAACTCTTGACTTTATAATACGCTACTTCATGTTATACTATGCCATACTCTGCTTTAATATACTGTTTTATATCTATACAGCAATGTGAAACTGCTTCCGCGCTTGGGTATTGGTTGGTGCGGTTGCACGAACACGCGATATTGCAGCTCGTAGAAGTATCGGAGCGATGCGATTCAATCAAGCAGGCTCACCTCTATTAGCAGTAGTATCGAAGCTGGATACACGGTCGGGATCCACATCGCTGGCACCTGTAGACAGGAAATAGACAAAAAATCAATTTAAAAACATATTGGTCAGGTGGTATCAATCCATTTGCAGGGCGGGGGTGGGGCTGGGGGTGGAGAAAAACTGCGGTACCCATTAAAATATTCCTGAGGCTTTTAAGAACCTATGAATCCGTCTCCAGGTCCTCGTAACCGCCCGCTAATTAACTAGCGTTAGCTGACTATTGGCTAATTTTGGCTAGTGATGGTTATATTTTGGCTTAATGCAGTCATGATCTGTAGCACTTATATCATTATTGGAAGCATTTCGGCGCGCACACAATAGACGAAAACGAAAGGCGAGAAGGCAAACGGGCGTGACTTACCTCCTCAAAGTGCAGAGTAAAGAGTACAATCATCTGGGAAACTTTCGGCTTCTGAAACGACGTGGTTAGAGAACAGCTGGGCAATGAGTACATACAAAGCAGGGCGCGGAGGTCTTTTTTCTTTTTTTAACTTTTTCTCACCGTTGTCATGGATATGATGTAGTCGATGGTGTAGTAGACGATTTTTCCCAGCAGGCGCACCGCAACGCCCGTAATTCCCAAGGTCATCAACCGCAGGTCGTTCTGCGTTGAGCATAGTGGGATCAATTCATGATTATATTAACGACTCTTCTTATCTTCGTCTACTGTTGTTCTGCCAACACATCGAAGTTCAAGCATTTCAAGTAGCTATATACGCACCCTGGCTGCAGCTACGGTCCAGGTGATAATAAAACCCATATGTACCGCGCTCAGCAAACAGGTGAAGCCCCAGGTCAACCAGATGTACGGGCGTCCTGTGCACACCACAGTAGTAGTCGTAGTTGTTTTAGTAGTAGTAGTAGTAGTAGTAGTAGTAGTAGTAGTAGTAGTAATAATAATAATAATAATAGTAGTAGTAGTAGTAGTAGTAGTAGTAGCAGTAGTAGTAGTAGTAGTAGTAGTAGTAGTAGTAGTAGTAGTTGTCGTTGTTGTTGTTGTTGTTGTTGTTGTTGTTGTTGTTGTTGTTGTTGTTGTTGTTGTTGTTGTTGTTGTTGTTGTTGTTGTTGTTGTTGTTGTTGTTGTTGTTGTTGTTGTTGTTAGTACTTTATGATGCCTGGCTGCTGACCCGAAGGTCATGGGATCGAATCCCGGCCGCGGCGACCGCTTCTCGATGGAGGCGAAATGCTAGTGGTCCGTGTACTTATATTTAGGTACACGTTAATGAAACCCAGATGGTCGATATTTCTGGAGCCTTGCACTACGGCGTCCCTCATAATCATATCGTGGGTTTGGGACGTAATACTGCAGCAGTTATTATTATTAACAGTTAATACTACTATATGTACTACTACTACTGCTACAACTACTAGAATTAGCAGTTGTAGTAATAGCAGCAGTACTACAACGTCTAGACGTAATATGAGTATAAATAGTGGTAGTAGTAGTAATAGTACAACAACTACATGTAGTAGTTGTAGTAGCAGCTGTGATTAGTAATAATGGTGCTGCTAGTATACCTACTACTATAGTAATGCTAGTTTGGTCGTTGGGTAGTAGCCATAGAAACATAAAGGCGCTGGCCGTACGCTTACTCTTTACGTCGCACAGCGTCGCCAAACCGTACATCGCGCCCATCTCTAGCGCCAGGACTGCGACCATCACCACCTGTGCAGTCGAATAGGAAGAAGACATTGTGTCATCTGCCAAGTGATGACATATCGACAAGCTCCAATACGCGCAGTGCCCGCGTCGTAGCATATAAAAACAGTATCTGCAATAAAGTTCCCATAACTCCATTATACTGCGAACATAACTATGCAAAGCACACACCCCCTCCCCCCCTCGGCTGTCATTCCTCCTGCCCGATAACATCGTCTTGCAGCAGTTATATTTGTAGGAATGAGACTGCCTCAAGTATAAAGCGACCTGGTCAAAGCATGCTTTGCGTTGTGTGAGACAAACCCTGGCCTCAACCAAAGCCTCCTCTCACTACATGCCTGGAACGTCGCTCTCTTTTCCATAGAGAGCCTGCTGCCGGAGCCGATCGTGGAGGCCACGCCTCCTGGAACGCGGCTCACAGGAATTGAGTTATAGAAGGCGTTGCCTCAACATACGCTTATTTGTCCTGTATATCATTATGACCCTGGCGTTCACTCACGCTTCGGCTTAAGATGACATCCACAATCAATCGCTTTGAAAACCGCAGTAACCGAAACTGTATGGAGGAAAAGGTCATTGGCAGCGTACCTAGCAAGGTTACGATTAATCAGCAAAGTACTGTCGATAGATTCACGCTCCAGGAGAATGCATGGGAAACGTGGAATTAAGGTTAGCGCCGTTCGCTTGAAGCCATACGTCCCCTGGCTAGATACCCCAGAAGAACTTCTTGGAGTGGTTGCTTATGCTCTGTTGGTATGCTTGAGTTTACAATGGCCTTATGAAGAAATAAACGCCATCGAACCGTCAAGGATATATATCATAGCGTTGTTCATTAGTGTGTCGTCGTAGTACTCACCGCGTATGCGAGTCCCTTGGCCCTGGCCTTGTTTCTGGTGAACGGATTGCAGCAGACCATGGCGTCGATTTTGTTTCTCCCAGCGAGAATGGCTGGTACCCACTTGCAGCAGCAGCACTGGCGTGAAATCGAGTGAACTTCTATAACATTTTGTTTGAACTAGAAAACAATTGATTAAAGAAAAATCAGTAATGCAAAACGTACAATGCCAAGTACAACAAATGTATCTGAAGGCTGCCGTTCTTCTTGCTCGATTGTTCACTTTTACCTTGACACGTGCCCGTAACGGAGCATTATTCGAGGAGCGGCCGTTTGAACGGCAGGGGGCAGAGGGAAAAAGTAAAAGCGACCCCAATGCAAGACTTGGGGGCACTGAAAGTGACACTCGCACTGACTGTGATGATAAACCCGTGAATAACTGTGAGCCATAGTCTTTTTTTTTCTAGGTCGATGTACTTATTCTTGCCCCCCACCCACCGAAAGATTTCTGCACTTAACCTGGCTTTGTACTTCCTCCAGTATCGCGAGCGTTGCAAGCTTTTTTCACCTCGCCTCTCTCCCCTTTTCGCTTCATTAAACGTCTTCTTCTTCTTCTTCTTCAGCTTAACTGGTTTTGCACTGCCTCCGGGATCGGCAAACCTTTCACCATGCGATGATTTTCTTGATGACATCTTCGTGTGACCCATTGCTGGGTCTCACCGGCCGCCATGTGTTCTCTGTCGGTCCCTACGTGGGAGACGCCCGCTACGCGCTAAGCGCGTCCTGCAGGACGTAACGTTTTTCCAATACAATCCAATCTTCGTGTGACGTCATAGTGGCGTCATGGTAACGTCAAAATGATGCCACAAATGTTGGTATCTGTGACGTCATGGTGACATCATCAAGCCGTAATCTCTGATGACTATTTTCATCATTTGCGCTGACGCCGACGCCGAAGGTCACTTTTCTTGTTTGGTGAGGCGTCTCAGGCCTTCGCCACAGTGTAACTCTTACCTTGTACCACAACGATCCGTGTCGTGCCACTTCGCCGAAGCGAATCTCTGAGACGACGTAGAAAGAAGCTCCGATGATGATGATTACATTATTATTATTATTATTATTATTATTATTATTATTATTATTATTATTATTATTATTATTATTATTATTATTATTATTATTATAGCATAGAATTCGCCTTCGAATAGTCTTAGGTGAATGCATAGCGACCCTGTGAGTTTCTTTATAAGTACCGTTAGGAGAAAAAAAAGACGTGTTTATTTCTAAGCCTGGGTGGGGTTTGACTCACCACACACACTTACCGGGCTCGAATAAAGTTGTTTCTCTCTCTCTCTCTCTCCCCTTCTCATTTTTTTTCATTAACGCAGAGCCGTAAAGCGAATAAATTATTGACTAAAAGTTTCTCTTTTTGGTAATTTTCAACGTTCGCTTAAGTGCACCCGCATCTTGCGGTCCCGCCTTCTCCAAAAAATTCTGATCGAGAATTCTCTTCACAGTTGACTTCACTCCCGAATCATGATGGTGACAGTGAGGATGACAATGGCGATGGTAATTATCAAGTCTTTATCGCACAATAATGTTTTACTAGAATTTCGTTTAATAAATACGCAAGTAATCTTCATTTCAAGTAACTCGTTTAATTTTGATTGCGACTGGTTGAAGTTTTGTTAGTGGCTTTCCTTTATGCATTCAATATAATGTGATGTTCTTGTTCCTTTTTATTTTGATTTTTCGCGCCTTTCGGTTCGCATATGCCTCCTCCATACAATTATGCGTGTCACGTCGGATCCAGTTATCGACCAAAGCCCCTTTGTGGCTGCACACCACATGGCCTAGCTGTGGGGCGGATAATTGCACACTCGCTCGCATGCTCTGGCAGTGCCCGGCGTTACGTAGCGCCAAGTTCAGCCCAGGACAGGATTGGAAGAGGGCTCTTAAAAGCCACGAGCTCTCAGTCCAGCTGCCGGCAGTCCAGGAGGCCTGCGAACGGGCGGAGGGCCACGGTCTTCCGGTACCGGCGTAGGCGCGGCCAGCAACTGCGGCGGATCCCCCTACGAGGGGTTGTCTGATCGGGGTTCTCCAGGACCAAATAAAGTTCACTTCACCTCATCTCACCACACCATAGCATCGTCACTATCATCTCCACCAACACCACCGCTACCGTTATGCGCCATCAATAACAGCTGTAGTCGAAAAATGTCAAAATCGCGTTGTTTTATTACAGTACTACGAGCGCACAGAGCCGCACGGTGGCAGCGTTGCCTTGTCTGAATTTCGCCCGTCGGTAACCCAGATTGAAATGCTTTGATTTTCTAATACTTAACGCGATGATGCACTGTAAGCTATTCCAAGTGCCAGCCTGAATACATATAACAGTTATATATAGCAGTTATAGTCGTACATCTATGAGTGCACTACTGGCGAGAGCTAATGTCCCACCATAAGTGAAAGAAATCGAATGTCTTGTCTCAAATTCGTGCACCACTAAATTACCAAGCACTATAATATAGACATTAGCAAATTATCTTTCGACGCCTATAGGCGGGGATATTCACCCAAACCCCCGAATAACTCGCCGGACTTTTTTTAATAAAGTTGATGCTCTGTTTCTCCGGTTATGCGACAAGCTCGCGCCGTAATCTCATTATCACGTCCCTTCAATCACGCAATAATTGTTTCATGTATTCGTTTTTTTTCCGAGGACCGTCTGGGAACTAATGATCTACAGCCATCTCTTCTAATGTCTGCCTTGTATTTTTGAACGCTTTGGTTTTTGCTTTCAAAATTTTGTAGAATGAACGCCGATGTTATATTAAAACCTGAATACATTCAAGGAACTCTTTGAAATATTTGTTCTGTGCTTCTAACAATTCGCTGAGTTGGTTTCTGGTACAGTTACAGTATCCTGTATTCCTTCATTCGTATTTTGTCTCCACGGCTGATTATGTATTTGATAATATTGTATACCGGCC
This sequence comes from Rhipicephalus sanguineus, assembly GCF_013339695.2. Lineage (NCBI taxonomy): Eukaryota > Metazoa > Arthropoda > Arachnida > Ixodida > Ixodidae > Rhipicephalus > Rhipicephalus sanguineus. The sequence continues at coordinate 26,901,170 of NC_051179.1, forward strand.
ATTTTCAGTTTTTATTTTGTATTCATGTAACTGTATATTGCTTCCACATTTATGTTTCTGTTTATATTTATGTTTATCTTGTAATGCTCGCGATTGTAATTACCACCGTGCTAACTTCCCCACGTGGGATTGCAGTATCTATAAATAAAATAAAATAAAATAAAATAAATGTGCGAGGGAGCGTTCTGTCTAAGCACCGAAATGTCCACCGCGCATCTGGCATGCGTGGCGGCGTGCTCAGTTGTTGGTACTGCTGTTGGGACCACTGCTGGCAGCTTTGCTGGAAGCGGCCTTGGAAGCGGCGTTGGCAGGGGCGTTGGTGGGGGCATTGGTGGGGGCGTTGGCGGGGGCGTTGGTGGGGGCGTTACCGTTGTCACTGTCGTCATCGCTGGTCTCCTCCGCAGCTCGCTGGCAGATCGTCGTGTAAGTGTTCATTCCCATCAAGAAACATAACTGCGAGGAAGAAACCATCATGGCGTCTACTTCGGCCGACCGTTTACAAGCGTTGTACCCATAGGCGTGCGCAGGGTTCCCTATTAGGAGGAGGGGGGGAGGGGGGGGTGAAGTTTCATTGCAGCCCTTCCCCCGTTGGTAGAGTCTAATAGACAACATGTTTCACAATGGATGACAATAAAGAAGTGTGAAGCGATGAAGTGCTTCTCCCAATGGCCTGCCTTTGGTCCCTGGGTTTAAGGGAGTGGAGATGAGAGGTAAACAGTTTTTCTAATGCAACATCAGGTATGTACAGTTGGCCGCCATTGCCGTCAAGGACCTGTGTGGCCATAACTCTGATCTTTATGCAATGGTGGGACAGTTCCCACTGAGTAAAAATATGGGGATGACCTTGCACCTCCCCCCACCCCCGCCCTTAGGTGATTAGGAATAGCCGGCGCCTCCCCCCTTCCCCTCATGCGCACACGTATGGTTGTACCAGCCAACCGAAACCTTTGTCTCTAACCAATTTTGCGATGAATCCTAATTTATAGGGATGGGTGAATAGTAAAGTTGAGGTTTGTAGCGAATTCGATGCAAATAGTTAAAAGTGTATATATCACCTATTGTAACGAAAATTGTGCAATTTTTCGTGACCCGACTATCTTGTACTATATATATATATATATATATATATATATATATATATATATATATATATATATATATATATATATATATATATATATATATATATATATATATATATATATATATATATATATATATATATATATATATATATTATCATTCGGACAATATTTTTAGAATTGGTACTATGCATGTCCGAATGTCACCTTTTTGGTTAGAAGTTTAAGTGGAAGCAACCTTGAATAGTAGCAAGATTTGAATTGCTGTCGGGTGCTAGTTATAAGCGGTAAAATACATCACGCTTTATATAATTTACTACGCTTAGCACATATATGCCCGTATAACAAGCTTGAAGTGTGGCTTCGCGGCAGTACGAATTTCTTCTTAGACAAATGGTTTCACGGCATAGTATTTATAAGCTGCAGTGAAACTATCTTCACAAGCAGGTTAGATGCGGTAAAATATACGTTTATTCGTTCATTTCGAAAACTGTGACATTTTTAATACTTTAAGTTCATGTAGGAGCGAATACGAATACTTTATTATTCGTTCGAATATTCGAAGCGCTTGTATATTCCTCCATGCCTAATAATCTAGTGTTCCTAAAGCCTACATACGTGGTGCGTGTACATAATCCTCACAAAGTCCGTATGCGCGCGGCGCTAACGTAACGTTTTGAAACGTACACAACCGGACTTGATTTTGTACATCTTTATCGTAAACAAGGCTCCCGTGTGGGATTTGTTGTTTTTATTCGTGACCGGCGTGCACTTTCAATTTCTTGCAATGCCTTCTCCCGACCAGGCGGTATTCTGTCAAACTCTTGCCTTTATAATATGCTGCTTCGTATTATACTATACCATACTGTACTTTAATATACTGTTTAATACTATACGTCAATGTGCGACAACTTCCGCGCTTGGGTATTGGGTGGTACGGTTGCATGCGCGCGCGATATTGCAGCTGGCAGAAGTAAGGGAGCGATGCGATTCAATCAAATAGGCTCACCTCTGTTAATAATAGTACCAGAGATGGATACATTGGCGAGAACAGTATCGCTGGCAGCTGCAGACAGGAAAGAAAACATTAAATCAACTTAACGCATTGGTAAATTGCTACCTAACGTCGAAGTATGAAAACGTTTTTACGCGCATTACAATCAATTTTCGGGGAAAAGAACAAAGAAAGGCTCCTGTGGCTCTAAATCTTTCGACAGAGTCTCCAGGTCCTCGTAACCAGCCGCTAGTTAACTAGTGTTAAGTGACTGTTGGCTAATTTTGCCTTGTGATGGTTACTTTTGGCTTAACGCAGTCGTGATAATAATATCTGGGGTTTTACGTGCCAAAACCACGATATGATTATGAGGCACGCCGCGGAGGAGGGCTCCTAGAATTTCGACCACCTGGCGTTCTTTAACGCGCACTGACATCGCGCAGTGTACGGGCCTCTAGCCTTTCGCTTCCATCGAAATGCGGCCGCCGCTGCCGGGATCCGATACTCGACGCTTACCTCTTCGATGTGCAGAGTAAGCAGCGCGATCATCTGGGAAACCGTCGGCTCCTGAAACGAAATAGACAATTTTATCGGGCTAGTTGGAAATGATCCGTCATTATAGGCAGCGCGATGCTTTGCTAAGGACAGATACATAGAGAGCAGGCCACCAGCGCTTACTTTATCTCAATGTTTATTGCGAGGCGCGACGTTTTCGGTGATTATAGGGCACATAACAGCTGAAGAATGCGTCCATATATGACCATATATGCTATATATTATACAAATTGTCCATATTGGTTAGAGAGACCTTTTTTTTGTCTCACCGTTGTCATGGATTCGATGGTTTGGATGGTGGAGTAGACGAGTTTGCCCAGGATACGCACCGCAGCGCCGGTAATTCCCACCGTCATCCACCGCAAGTTGTCCTGCGAGAACACGTGAGCGTAATTTTGCATCGTCATTGTTCTCCGGTTCACAATACTCGAAGGAACGTTTTGTTGACGTGAATCATGACTTAAAAGGCTAAGGCTTGTATACGTTTCTGCCGGCTGTGTTTGTTTATTTCACCACGTGACCGAACCGCGTGGCGGTTGTATCGAGAGCATTTCATAATACTTTTAAACACTCTTACTATCGTTATGTATACTGTTGTTGTGTCAGGACATCGTAATTCCTGCTGTCATAATAGCGATGTACGCACCGTGGCTGCCGCGACGACCCAGGTGACGATGAAACCCACGTGTGCAGCGCTCAGGAAACAGCTGAAGCCCCACGACAACCAGATGTACGTGCGTCCTGCGCATACCCCAGTATAGCAGTAGTTTCATTAGTGGCAGTAGATATAATAATTAATGCTGCTAGTTGTTCTACTACTCCTACAGCTACTACAACTTGTAGTTGTAGTAATAATAGCAGTACTACTACAATCTCAAAAAAAAAAGTATATGTTACTCCTTTCGGTGAGTCGTGACTTCCCACGTATTCGGCTCTCTTTAAAGAGACACGTAAACTGTCTTTCGAGTCCCACGACTCTCCGACGAGGGTATAGCGAACTCCAAAGAGAGTTCACGTGTCTCTTTAAAGGGAGTCATATTAAGTCAGGACTCGCAAAAAAGAGTCAAATGATTCTTTTTTTCTCTTAGAGTGTACTACAGCCTCTAGAAGAAGAAGAAGTACTTGTTGTTGTTGTTGTTCTAGCGCTATGACTACTACTACGTCTACTAGTCGTAACAGTAGCAGTAGTAGTAGCAGCAGCTACTAGTAATAGCAGTAACACTGCTGCAACCGCAACAACACCTGCTGCTATGGTAGCAGTGATAGTGGATTGTTCGTTCGAAAAGTAGCAGTCGTAGCGGACTGGCGGCGGCCGTATGCTTACTGTCGGCGTCGCACATCATCGCCGAAGCGTACATGATGCCCATCTCCATCGCCAGGACCACGAGCATCAGCGCCTGTGTAGTCGAACAGCAAGAAGACATCACGCGATCTGTGACGTTGTAACGACGAGCGCCAGTACGCGCAGTGCCCGCCTCGTACCGTATAAGAACGGTACTACCAACCAAGTTACTTTAACTCAATTACACTTTGAATAGCAATTATACAAAGGGCCCGCTCGGGTCTCGATCCTCTGTTCCGATAGAAGGCATTGTTTTGCAGCTGCTGTCTTTGTAAGAACGAGAGTACATTCTAATAAAAGAACATTTCGTGTTACTCTCTTTGGTGAGTGATGGCTTACCACATGTACGGGGTGCCCCGGCTGACTCTAGCCAGAGTTTAAAATATGACGACGCACTTTATGACGAGGCGACAAAATGCATGTTGCTGACTTAAGTCACACTATAATTTGTGTCCTGCTTAATTGCTTAAATAGGAAAGATTAATTAACAAATTTCTAAAGCAATGAAGCTGGGCAAGAAAATAGAATCAGGAAGTTGGGGATCGATTTGCAAAACGTCCGATCAGGCAGTTTCTAACATTTTATCTATTACGTATTGGTGTTTTTCTGCTTTCTCCAGATGCCCACGGAATATATTTTAAAAAATACCGCATGACAAGCCCGCTCGCGCGGCGTAATTGCAGTGCTCCTTGACGTTCTGCCTGGAAACAATCATAGCATTCGGCAACGTGTCCTGCCGCCTAAAAGGTGACCGTATAGCAACAGTGGTGGTGGCTGTTGCGCGATGACGAACCTGTTGCTTCCTGCAGCGCAAGCGATAACCGCTGCACCTGCTTGTCACTGTCATGAACCTTCGAGAGGGAAGCATATCGTTTGTACGCGGAACGTTAGGGACCACTGGAATTACGGCGTGCAAGCGGGGCACCCGCAGTAAGCAGAAAAACACTCATACCTAATAGATAGAAAGTCATAACCTGTACAATAAGATACACACAGAAAAATACAGAGCGATTTCTTCGTCCCGTCTGGCTGCGCGCTGTTTTTGCCCATTATGTATCACCAACTAGCCCAACTTTCAGTCTTGCTAATTAAGCAGAACAAAAAAAAATAGTTTGACTCCATGCAATAGTGAGCAGCATGCATTTGGTTACGTCGTCGCAAAGTACGGCGGTCTATTTTTAAACACCGGCTAGATTTGGCTGGGACACGCTGTGTAACTCGTTAAAGATACGTGTTAACTATCATTTGGAGATTATCGGACTCTCTTCGAAGAGTCTTGTGAGGCGCGGCTCTTGGCAGAACCACTTGGAATGGTTTATTATGCTCTGTTGGTAGTGCTTGACCTTACGATAACCTTATGAAGAAATAAACGCCGCCGACGCGTTAAGGCTATATCGTAGCGTTGTCCGTTAGAGTATCATCACAGTTCTCACCGCGTACGTGAGTCCCTTGGCCCTGGCCTTGTTTCTGGTGACCGGATTGCAGCAGTCCATGGCGTCGGTTTGTTTCTTCTCCCAGCTAGAATGGCTCATACCCACTTGGGGGGACTGGCGAAGAATCGAATGACCTTCGAGTACATTTTGTTTGAACTAGAAAACAATCTAATTTCAAGTTGGAATCGTAAGGTAAAACGCAAGATACCAAGTACATCAAATATTGCTGAAGGCAACGGCTCTCTCATGCTCGATTGCTCCTTTTTGCCTTTCCACGTATAGCTACAACGAGGAGGGAGGAAAATGGCTACGCTCTAAAGAAGAAAAAGAATTCGACATCTAAAGTTCTTCCATCCATCCATCCATCATGCAACACTCTATGAAACGCTTGAAGGCTAAAGTACATTTGGTAATGCATTAAGTTATACAATCGGTGACCAGGCTTGTAGCAAAACATAACGAGTCGCAGTGTCAGAGACACACATTGAAATACTTTGACGTACCAGCCGATCGCATTGTTCCGACGTACTCAGCCGATTGCATTAATTGATGACGTTATCATGTCACGTTACGTCAGGTGACGCCGCAGTGACTTTATAATGACGTCACAAATTTTGGCGATATGTTACGTCATCGTGACGTCATGTGGTGACGTCATCACGTGATGATGATTTTTTTGCGTCACTCGTCCCCGACGCCGCTGACGCGGGACGCCGACGGTCAAATTTCGCGTCGCTTCTGCAACTTGTGGACCACAATAAAGTTCTCACTGACTCACTCACTCACTCAAACTTCGCGTTCGATGAGGCATTTAAGGCTTTCGCCTTAATGGTTGATCCCTCTATCATAGGAATCGATATAACACGAAAGTAAAACGTGTCATCACAGACATCACAGACGTAGTTCAGCGTTTGTTGTGCATTGTTTCGCCCCGAGGGCGAAGGAATGAATGCTATAGCAACAAGTTGTAATGTCACGCGAAGAACGGCAAGCAGGTCGAAACTTCCAACGCGTTGCTCAAGCAGAAAGGACGCACGGAACGAACATACACAGGATGAGCACGAACTAACAACTGTCACAGCTCGACAGTTAAAGCGCGCTGGTCAAATACAAAGGAGGTCGACGAAACGAACATACAGGATGAGCGCGAACTGTCACAGTTGTAACTTATTTGTTTGTGAGCAGCGCGCTCCTTTCGCAAAAGCGGCCGCTGCGGTGAGCGAAATGGCATTCGTGCTCTGTAATTTGAACGCAAACCTGCGGTGAGAGCGTAAGACGTACAAGATAAGCGCGCGCACAGGAGCGACCACGCCCTGTAGAGACACACGCTCATCTCAACGCGGGGGGGGCGATGGCATTTAAAGCGCGCTCTTCGAGCCCTTCGCGCCATCTCGCTAGTGATAACGAAAACACGCTGATGTACCCTGATCTCTGAGTACCGAAACTGGCAAATGGCATATATAAATAGCACGCCGTTAGTATGACGAGGAACGCGCCGTTTGTGGCGGAGTCGTTTCGCGCTGCGCGCTGGGGATCGAGAGGTCGCGAGTTCGATTCGAAGTGACGGAACTTTTTCTTCCAGTTTTTCCTTTGCCATATGCTAGTCTTTATAATTTACAACGTCATATCCGTGACGGAAATGCGTCAGTGGAGCCGTGGTTGACCCCGGCATAAAACACTTTCGTGTTAAAAACTATTAATTCTAATCGACTTCAGACGTTCTAGAATGAATTGGCATTTGTATAATGTCACATGTGTATTCGACCGAATATTGGCCAATCGGCTTGAATGGGTATGTGCCAACGTTGTTAGGATAGTCAACATCATCATCAGCAAAAGCAGCAGCAGCAGCAGCAATAGCAGAAACTGGGACTTGTAGGGGACACGACGACCGAGGATGGGGAAGAAAGACAACGATGCCTACTGGTACATGTGCGAAACCAAGGATAGCATTCGAGTCCTGATGGTTCTTTATGCGGTGAGTCAATCTACGCAACGAAAGTCTACAGCTGAATAACTGTTCCTGCACCCAAGAGACGTTGCATCATAACAGCCCGTGAAAAGTGCAACCCTAGCTTACTCTCATTACCTGGCACACCGCTTCCTCTTCACCCAATACACTACTGATTCGATACACTACAATCGGCAACCACATAGTTTACTGGTTAATATGGTACCCTCATTTCTTTTACCAGGGTGCTCCTTGCGCGGTAACGACAAGAGAACCATGCCTTTCGAAGAAGATAGAAGAGATTTAATTCAGTGATTTCCGCATTCCATTCTAGAGCAATACCAGGTGTGGAAGTGATGTCGAGCTCTGAAGGAAATATCAAGTCTTGACTTTTCAAGTAATTCCGGAGACATACCAACGCCAACTCGACCAACTTTCGCTACCGTGATGCAGTCCCACGAGGGGCATATACTCTACATATTGTCTGCGCACTGTGAAAAAAGATAGAAAAGTAAAATAACCATATGCACGCACACTCACGTTCGTCTAAACAAAGACGCGCAGCAATTTCCAAAAACTTGTTTGCCCGACGTCCACGTGTTTGCCCCTTTGCAGTTCGTCACCTTTCTGGCGCTGGTGGCGGAGGCGACGTCGACCGTCGTGACAGCCAGGAACACGGACTACCACCGTAAGTGCATCACGACGCGCGCACGCCTGCCGTTCCGCTATTGCGTCTAAGTCTATGTTATGGCATCATTCATCGTGCTGCAAGGGTCGAAGCGGTCGCACTGACGAACTCTGATGCGGACACTAGCGCTATATTTACGTAAGCCCGGCAAAGCTAAACCGAGTCGGTTTACAAGAACTCGTACTACAGCTGGGCCACCAATTGGCGATCCATCTTGCACAAGTCGTTTTCAGAGATCGCAACACAACACAGTCACATATACACACGTACTCACAAGAAGTCTGCATACAGGAAGGTCCTTCGAATATTTCTCTTTCCTCCAACGATAAAAGACACACGACGCGACTTGTCTTCCTGGGATTCCTCGCAGGGTACGTAACAGGGTAGGATGCAACAGGGTATGATGTCCACCACCGCTCTTGACAGGACTTGTCTCGGAGGCCTTCTTCCCTGGCTTGGCTATAACCGGAAGTGAAACACAAGCCCGAAGTGGAAGCCCGAACTGAACATGAGATACAATAAGTGAACATAATACCGGAAGTTCGTGCCAGAAGTCATTATAGGCGAACAATAAGTGACAAAACGGTTGCCACGCGCGTTTATTGTCTGATTTTGATGTGTTCGGGTTTCACCCACAAAAATTGTTATCAATGCTAAGCGCAGACCGCGCTGTAATGTTTCGGAAGCTTCGCGATTGTTTGAGATCATTCTGTTAAGATTACGCAGAGGACGCGAATAGTCAAGTTTAATCGAGAGCTTTCGCGAGCACCAGCGATAATGCTAGAACCTTCCATGCCGCATGCAAAGATGTGGACGCGCCTTACCACAGATCAGATTACTCGAAGGCCGACGACTGTTCTCGCAGCTATCAGTGTACAGCGTGAATCGCTTGTACGTTGGCTTTTCGTTTCCGAGCACAAGTTCGCCAAAATAAAGTTTCGTCTTGAGCACACCGACTGATGCTTTCGTCAACGTCACGACCACGTGACATCTAGTGGAAGTTCTGGGTATACATCGCGTTGGATCTACAGAAATTTGTATTTGCTTTTAAGAGTGACCTGTTCGGTTATACAGCAGCACCACGCAGCAGCAGCCACAGTCATAAAAACCCAGGAAGTTTTTCCCCCCCAAAAAAAAACTTAGCTTTAAAGCGTTTCATTTTTTGCCTGTCAATACCACGCTATGATTATAAGACGTGCCGTATTGGAGGGTTCCGGGAATTTCGACTACCTGGGGTTCTTTAGCGAGCAATTTAAGTATATGCACACGGTAGTCTTAGCATTTAGCCTAATGGAAATGCGGACCCCGTGGCCGGGAATCGAAGCCGCGCCCTCGAGCTTAGCAGCATGATACATATGCTAAGCACTGTCCTAGGAAAGGGGGAGGGGGGTTCAAACTGCAGGAAATTTTTGAATTTTGCATGTATATGCACGCACGTACGCATACAAACACACGCACGAACATACTTCAAGGGCGGTTGAATCCCCCCTCTCTCTCTCCCGAACAAAATTCCTGGCCACGGTAATGGTGTTAAGATTTACCACGTCGGGACGCAGTAAGGAAGACACGGAAGGTAAAACACAAACCGGAAGTTATCAGCCCGGAAGTGGAATGGAAGCCCAGAAGGGGCACAAGATGAACATGAGTTTCTCACTTGACCTTATCTATGGTTCATTCGTTAAAGTTGGCCACGCGACGGCCCCTTCCAAGGCGCTTGCATAACACGACTCTGTTCCTTACATCCGTAACGCAGGACGGCCGTACGTCTGGATCATGGGCGCCACGTACACATCGCTGCGTTTCCTGACGCTCATCGTCATCATATACTGGATCGTGGCCGCTACCAGGGTAAGCCATCCCAGCACCCTATATCTGAATGGGTACCGCATGACAGGTGTATAGCTGCAGTGGGCCCGGTGTGCCCCCCCCCCCCCCCCGAAAACTTTTTCTGCCATGGGATACACAGCACAAAATGACACTCGGCCCCACTTACCTGCCCGGACCCCACGTCGGAATCAAAGGCGTGTGCCCCCCCCTCCCCCCCCCGAAAAAAATTTCTGCCTACTCCACTGGTGGAAATATATTATTAGCGCAAGTTACCGATGGCCGCAGAGCAGGAAAATTTCGACACGCACGTGAACTCCGCAAAGGGCATTTCTCCCTTCGTCGGAGCTGTGTTTTGCATGGCTGTGTTTTACATAAAGCTTACAAAAAACGTATGACAGCTTCACTGCTGTGGAACTTGAGGAAGTGCGTAGCACATGCAGCGATTCCCGTTCGTTGAGTTCTCACTGCTCCGTTTACCATAGAGTCGTTGACCCCAATGTTTCGGGTAAGCATGCAGGGCTTCCCCGGCACCCAGTAGAATCTTAGGGTGATTCACAAACTCGGTGTGCGACGTTGCGCTACCTTTTCTGCGCTTTATCGACTGCCTGCTTGTTACGGCAGTTGAGATATGCATCGACTGCAGCGAGTTCCGTCAGGCTTTTTCCCCCTTCAGACGTAGTGATGGCGCGCCTTGCCGCGCCGGCCAACGTTTGCCGGCGAAGCGCGAGGGAGGGGCATTAGCTCGCTCAGCTAAGGTCCCTCTATTTTTAAAAATACAGGGACCTTACGCTCAGCGAGGCGGTGGCGCCCTCTCTTGCGCGGCTCCGGAGTCAGCTGCAGGTATACGAAACATTTTTAGTGGTTTTAAATTAATTATTGCAATTACTTCTTGCTTATTTCTGGTAATTATATTACTTTAGACCTTGCGTTTTCATTTTAACTTGGTTTTGAACATTTCTAGCCTCGTTATGGCCTGTATTGAGCGCTTTACTGTGAGCGTGATCACGCCACATGAAATGTATGGATGGAAGACAAGCCGGGCCTCTTCACTTCGTAAATCGACTGAGTGTGTCAACGTGTTCAGAAAAGAAGGAAACGCTTTTGAGTACTACGTGCCCTACTCTGGGAGAGTATAGGCAGTTACTGTGGTGTAATATTCATGGTATAATAGTACGTTTGACAACCACTAACATTGCTCATACAAGAAAGAAGATAACTATTGGAACAATGAACTATGCTGTCCTATAGCCTATAGGAGAGCTATATGCAGCTGTCCATTCATTGTGTGTGGTGTGCTTGTGTTGAGTGTTTAGAACAAAGAGAGACGATTTAGAGTTATATGTGCTCACTATGAAAGAGCGGTGAGCTGCGTCTTTGAAGTTCCGGAATCATGGATGAACAGCTAGCTGAATCCGAAAGCTCTGTTTAGAACAAATGTGGACGATTTAGTGTGCGAAGCACTCTACGGCGGGAGAACCAAACGACACATGTTCAGGAGAAGATGGAGGCCTGAAGTGATGAAAAGATTCTTGAACAGGGCATTCTCGAAACTTTGGCTCCAGTGACATTCACCGTTCAACTATTTCATTGCAAAGTAATTATATGGACACTCTCGGTGGGTTTTTGCCGTCGCCGTCATGTCCCATGTATATATATATATATATATATAAGCCACGAATAAAAATAATTCGGAAGGAAATTTTTCTAAAGCGCGCGACCGGAGATTCGAACCTGCGACCCCTCGCAACGCGGCGCGCTTCGTTAAACAATTCCGCCACGTAGTATACATCCTCCACCGTACTAACGCCGAGCTATTTCTATACTCCATTTATCGCTGGCGGTACACAGAGCTCGGAGGTGCTTTGGTGTGTTCATTATCACCCGTGACATGGCGTGAAGGGCGTGCTTTAAAGGCCATTGCTTCACCACTAGCTGCGTTGGGTCTAACACACGGGACGCCACACGTGGCGAAATTAAAATTATGCGAGACGCGGGCCATGCTGCGTCGTTGCCCGCGCTGCGCTTGCTTCGTCTCGCTGGCGACCCACGCTAGTTTTCGATTTTTGTATCGTGGGACAACTCGAGCGCAAGAGCCGAAGAGTGGCTTGGGTTCTGCGCATGCGCCCTGGTAGCTCGCAAATTTCTTGAGTCCCCTAGTTCCTTGGGTCCCCAATTCTAAAACGCTCTAGCGTTTCGCCGGAGTTGGGATGTGCACCTCCGACTTCTACTTTGACGTACAGGGCGTGGTCGGTCGTGCTCGCACGCTTATCTCTTGAGGGGGGAGGTTTGTACGTCTTCTGCTTTACCGCAAAGTTTGCGTTGAAGCTATAGACCTCACGAAGGTCACTTCGCTCGCTACAGCGGCCGCGTTTGCGAAAGGAGTGAGCTGCTAGCTAGAAGAGCGAAAGTAGGGACTTGTTGAAGTAACAACTGTGACAGTTTTTAGTTCGCGCTCGTCCTGTGTATACCTGTGCGTTCGTTTCATGCGTCTTTTGTGCTTGAGCAGCGCGCAGCAAGTTTCGAGCTGCTTGCTGTTCTTCGTGTGCCATTCCAATTGGTTGCCATCGCGTTCATTGCTTCGCCCTTGCGGCGAAATTGATTTTTTTCATCCCTACTATAGAAGAGTGATAAGCTGTCCCTTAACTAACAATAGACTACACCGACATGGTTAACGCTAGCGTTGCGTTTAGAAAAAAAATTAAACTAGGAGCCCTTCCTCTATCGGCAAAATGGAGGCAATCGAAGCTTGGCATGTACGTGCCAGACCTACTACACCCCTTTTCCTTTCCCATTGCGCAATGCTCCCTCCTCACGTTTCGCTTCCTCCTTGCCGGAGGAGGAGGGTACAACTTTATTCAAAAGAATGTTCAAGGGTTCGGAGCTGGCCGCTTGTCTGCGGCGAACTTTCTGCCCATGCAATGACGGCTTTTTGCAGCTCTTCGTGGGGGACCGAATTAAAGGGTTACTGACATAAAAATTTTGGCCTCGCGTTTTTTTGCTGCAGTGTGTTGCTGGGGGCGTTAGTCATAACACGGTACATCGTTTGCTGCAGCGCACGAGAGATAATTAATTACAGGGTCCTCATTACCGACCAGTGTCAGTTTCGGTTTTAAAAACGACAAGCCACCGGGTGCAACTATCACTACCTAGCGGGTGCAGCGCTCGACACGTCAGCACACAAAACTGTGACGCATTTCCGCGCGGTAAGCGAGCAGCCGCCGAGAAGTAGGCTGCTGGAGCGAACGCGGCAAAAAAAAATTGGCCGCGTATCTGCGTGCTTCGCTGCAAATGTCGTGTAAAGACGATAGAAGAGGCGCTGTGTGAGATATGGACGCCATCTGGCAATACGTCGGGAAACATGAGTGCTGTGTTGCGTGCTGGTAGTCCCGGCGCAGCAGCAGGCGAAGACCGGCGGTGACCAACGCGACCGGCGGGGGCGCCAGCCAGCCCGAAAACGCGGTTTGGCGCGAAGCGCTGAAGCAGAGAAACGTCTGCACTCAACGAGTACTCTCCACACACTCTTTTATTTACACGTCGCCTGGGTAAAACAGGAACGCCAGAGCGGCGCCCACAACCGGCAGCCTGAAGGCCGCCCACAACGCTGCTTTTTCATTTTTTAAATATTTTTTTCACCTTCTTGGCCTTCTCAAAACTAAAGTTTTTCAACACCAACCCATGGCATTCGTACAGTGCAATACAGAACCGAAACCGAAACACAACAATGAGCTCGTGCGAAGGGCACGGAGGAAGGCAAATTTCAGCGCAGTCGCATTTTCAGCTTTGTTGAAACAGCGCTCACTAGACGACGACGAAGTAAAAGAAGGCACAGGCAGCGCCTGTCCTGTGCCTTCTTTTACTTTGTCGTCGTCTAGTGAGCGCTGTTTCAACAAAGATGAACGCATACCAACTCGCTCAAGCTTCCATTCTTATGCATTTTCAGCGCAGCTTAAGAAACTAGGGTCCTTAAAATTACGTATGTATGCATTTTCTATTAAAGGAACACGCCACCTAATACTTACCTAGTGATGTTGCACCTCAGATATGCATGATATTTAATTTTTGATCGACAACGTTCACAAGTATGAACAGCCGTACCAGTTCAAGACGGCTGGCCCTTGGGCAAGTGTTTCAACTTTGGCCGAGTGGCTGAATCGAGGGACGTGCCAGGCCCCGGAAAGTCTCAAGTTCTAGCGATCGCCGCAGAGGGCGAAAAAATCGACCGCGGCGAGTTCCATCGATATGCGCGCAGAGTGGAGCTACTGACTCCTCTTTTAGCGGTCGGCTATCTTAGTTTGCATTTTCCCTGCTAGGGGCGCTAAACCACCCAAATTTTCAACTTTAAGAAATTGTTTTGCGCAAGCCAATGAATCATTTAAACATGTTATTTTGCTTTGGATAGCTAGAGAGTTACTTATGTTTAGACTTAGTATGTATAACTGCTTTTTAATTGAAGTGTCAACGTTTTAAGACTTCAGTGATGACTAACTGGACCAAAATCCAATTTGTATCCATCTTTTCCGTGGCCGTTGGCGTTCAAATTGTTCGGCGGCAACGTAAATGCGGAAGCACCTTTCACTTCAGTTCGCAGACGCCCTTTTATCTTTACAGCAATAGTAGCTGACTCAGTTTACCGGCGAATTTAGGAATGCCGCAGCGATCGAGATCGAGGGGTACGTTTGACGCTTTCATGGAGTCGATCTGTTGATTCCGCACCGTAAACAGGTAAGCCGGAGCGTCAGTTATGCTATTGTTCAATGGTCCGTCGTCGTTTCTTTGACATAGTTTTTACATCAACTAATATATTGCTATAATGACGAATACATAAACCACATATTGTTCAGTGTCAGCTTTGCATTGCCGTGTAACTTGCACACGCGACACGTCTGGTTTGTGATTTCTGTGTACTGTACCTAAAGGGGTATTCAGACGGGGGAGGAATGCTCGGGGGAGACGGGGGGGTTGCGTATCACGTGACCGCGACGTCACGGATTAACGAGTGGGCGTGACCCCCCCGCGCCTCCTCGGAGGAGACGGGGACGTTTTCCCCGAAAGGACAAACGATCCCCATGCGGTGGGGGATGTGGCGGAATTTCGGGCTCTTGTTTGGCCACATTGTTGCACTTGCTCCTGCAGAGAGCGGCAGTGGGTGTCCAGTCTGCAGCTGGATGGTCGTCTGCAGCTCGTCAAACGGGTGGTGCAAGCCACCAGAGTAGTCTAGTAACACTGGTCTCCCCCTCCGTTTGCCTCGTCCGTGTGAGTGGGGGGCATTTGTGGAGACTTCTCCTCGTGTGCTGACGTCACTAGGCTCCGCCTTTACCCCCCGAGCATTTCTCCCCCGTCTGAATACCCCTTAAAGGGATTGCGCGTGATTTTTCAATAGGACGCCTAGGCAATTTGAAGTGGCTATGCGTGCAGCGTTTCTAATAATCGAGCACAAGTTTTTTAAAAGAGATTTTATATCCCCGAGGGGCGCGAACAGCGGTGATTATTGAACGTAATGGTAATCGCATTAGATGAAAGAGAACGTGTAAGTGCTTTGGGGTTCTTGAATGAATGATTAGATTGTGTTAAACATTTAGATTATTATCAGCAGTCCTTAAAGTCAAGGGGGCTTAAAGTTAATGCGGTCTCTCAGTCTCTGGGGGTCTCATACCCCTCCACCGATATTGAGATCTAAGACCCATCTCGCCAGAATGTATGGGTGTGCGTGTGTTGGGACCGTCGAGATTGTTCAGAAACTCTTATCATTTTCCTTGGTTTCACGATTACTATAAAATCTAATTTTTGTAACGAATTTTGCCTGATGAGTATTTTGTACCTTCCACCCTGTAACGGCAGTGGTTTCGCGAATAATATTTCTTATGTCACAAGTGTCGAAGCTTCGTTTCGCTGCTTCCATAGATGGTAATTTTCATTGTTTACTTGATTGAAAGTGCGTATTTCATCTGATGTGTTTTTTTCTAAAGCGGATATAGAATTAATGTAATGATGTGTACTTTCAGAATACCAAGATTTCCCCGACTTCTCTCCAGAACTCTCAGCATCAAGGCGTGAAACCAGTAAGTGGGAGCTTTCCAAAAATAAAGCACAATGTCATTGCTCCTGCTTAAATTTATATAGTGATATACAGTATTCTTTTCCAGTGCCTCTCAATATCTCTCCACCAATACAAGAGCCAGCATCCCAGGGGGCACAGGAGCCATTGCCAACAGCACCAACTACACAGAGTAGGTATTGTTCCTCTTATTAAAGCAAGATTAATGCAAGATTACATAGTAACTCCACTAAGTGTGTCTTCATTCTACAAAACAAAAAGGAATTATTCCCACATGCGTCCCCAATATATAAATATTGGCACTACAACTCGTTAATGATACAGCTCATTACATTAAATAGATGCTTTCATTAAATAAATGCACTTTTGTTTTAACGTTTTACTATCTGCCACTGGGTGTGTGCCTACTTTTGGCCAGTCATATACGTGGCTGTGTGACAAAAAATATATTTTGCCTGTGTTTATTTTGTTCTCATAACATGCAAAAATACCAAATTAGCCTTTTACACTAGCCTAACCTGGTATTTCAATTTGGGCATAGCTTGCAAATTTTGTAAAGGATGCACACAAAATTCCAGGTAATAATACGTTGCATTAAAATACAAATGTACGTGTTTCTAGTGTACCAAACTTAGCAAACCATTTAACCAAAGTGTAAGTTTTAAAGCCTCTTGCTTAGACTTAACATTAGTGATGTGGCTTTTTGATTTTCCAGGAACCCCAAGAGCCAGGACCAGGACCCGGAAAGTGCTCACTCCACGTTATATGAAGAGGCTTCAGCACTACTGCGATGAGAACTCCCACCTCCATCAAATTGTTGCAAGACTTAAAAAGTCCAAGAAACCTACTGCATCTCATGCGCAGCTTCTTCTTAAAGCAGGCAGGTACCTAAAGAAGGACTTTTGGAAATTCTAAGAGTGCAAATGCATCTGCAACCACTGAAAAAACATGGGAGACGATGGCCGATGCAACTTAGACAGTTTGCCCTCAGTCTTTACTTTACAAGCCCTGAGGCATATAAATATCTATCAAAGGTACTAAGTAGGGGTGTGCGAATAGTGAAATTTCATCTCGAATCGAATAGTGCCGCATAGTGGCCGAAAATATCGAATAGTATCGAAGCGTGCACTGTCAGTAACGGCAAGAGAAAGGAAAAATCAAGAAAGCTACGGCGTGGTGACAGGTTTGTTACGTGCTTGTTCGGGAGGTTTTTTTTTTTTCAGGTTTTATGGGCGCGCAACCATGTTGATAGAAGAGCTGCCATTCCAGTTAGCCGTGCCACTCTTAACCTCTTGGGCAACAGAGGGTGGTGGTACGGTAGCTAGTTTTTTTTTCGTATATTTGTACAATACGGCTCATCTGGCAACGGTCACGTTATTGTGCTCCATGTCCATGCTCTGGGCCCAAAAATCTTCAGGCGCCCATTCACAGCAGTGTTTTGTTTGAGCACCGGAACGATGGGAGTTTCTGAACGAGTGGTGCAGTACGGCAGTGGCGAATGTGCAGCGTGGTCAAATTTTTACATGTGAAGCCAATCCTCAAGGGTTTCACATGCCAAATTCGGGACGTTCTACGGCACTTGCGGCATACGCGACCGAACTACTATTCAAAAGTCCGTACCTTCGTTTCGGAAGTGAAGTTGAGAAGGGCTTGCCACTTTTCTTGTCTTTCTTTTTTTTTACATGCTGAAATAACATAACCTCCTCTAAAGTAAACACGCGCTCATTTTCGAACCAGGAAATCGGTGAAAGTTTTAACAAAGGCCTATTGTAACGACGTTAGCGTTAGTTTTAGCCACCCCACCTTCACCAAGTTGCACCATTGGCCTTTGTCGCGTTTTAGATATTTGTACTGTCGAATTATTCGAAAGTTTGAATACTAGCTATTCGAAAGTCGAATTGAATTATTCGATTAGTATTCGATTCGAATTCGAAACTCGAATATTCGCACGCCCCTAGTACTGAGCCTTCCCACAGTAGAGTCCTGAAGAACGTGGCTGTCGGCCGTAAATATAAAGACAGGAGTTCTGCCTCAGATTCTCGAGTTATTCAAAGAAAAGGCAAAAAAAATTGGGAAATTCAAGACAGAGCTTGCTGCCTAATTTTTGACAAAATTTCATTAAAAAGAAATCTGCAGTATGACCCTAAGGAAGACATCATACATGGATATGTTGATAATGCCAGAGAAAGAACAAATGGCACAGCGCACACTGCAGCACTTGTGGTCTCTGGGATAGCGAAGAAATGGATACAGCCAGTAGCTTTTTTTAGAAGAGAGGGGACAGTTCACGCAGGGCCCCTTTTAATGTCATTGAAAAAGCTAATCATTGAGCTAAAGGCATGTGGCCTCTTCGTCAAAGCATTGGTTTGTGACCAGGGTAGCAGCAATTGCGTTATTGCAAGGACACAGGTGTGAGCCCTGACAGGCCTTTCTTTATTGCTGATAAATAGAAGATTTCCTTCATTTTTGACGTCCCCCACCTGTTGAAATGTATGAGGAATAATCTGAGGAAGCATGATATTCCTGTTGGTGATGTTGTTGCTTCCTGGGGGCATATTAAGATTTGTATGAATCAACACATCACCTGAAACTAAAATGCCTACCTAAACTCACTGAGGGCACATCTATGAAAGTGCATTTGGTAACATGAAAGTAAAGTCGGTGCTCAGCAACAGTGTCTATCTGGCAATAGAAGCATTCATAGCATTTAATGTTCTCCATCAGAAGCCACAAGCACAGCTGAGTTTGTTGTGAAAATAAATCACTTGTTTGATTCCTCTAACAATTCTTGTGTAAAGATCGCTGAGAGAAAAATGAGGTATACAATTAATACTTCTACAGGGCACATTGAATTCTTGCATTCTTGGATTGCATGGATTAAATCTTGGAAATTCAAAGAACCTAGGCAACCAAGAACCATTTAGGGCTGGCAGGTCACAATTAAAGCGGTTTGTATGCTGTGGGCAGATCTGCAGGAATCCTATAACTTCAAGTTTTTGCTCGCTCGTCGTCTGAATCAGGATCCCTTGGAGAACTTGTTTGGGATCATTCGGCAGCAGCACAGCTGTAACGAGACTGCAAACACATTTCAGTTCACTGCTGGCCTCAGGCATATCATTGTCGGGAAGCTCTTCAAGCTTTCAGATGGCAGCAACTGCCAAGCAGATAAGGCTGTTCTTCTAACTGAGCTAAAGAAATTAAGACTCTATCAAGAAAGTCCTACTGTGGCCGACACCTTCAGCTCAAACCTTTCAGACACCGAAGAACCAGCAGATGTACTTGAATCAAACATAGTTTGTTACGTGTCAGGATACCTAGTACAAGCATTTCTGAAAAGAGCACCATGCTTACAGTGCAAGGATCTCTTGAAAGACAAACGCCAAGATTTGTCTTCACCAAACCAAATCTCCATGATGTTCAAAGCAGTAGAGATGCAGGACAAGACTCTAGGTAATTTAACAGTGCCCACAGAAGCAGCTTTCCATTTTGACAGAAAATTGGAAGAAGCATTCTCTGTTCAAATAGGTGCTGTAGCACACTTGAGAGGGGTGTCAGAGAAACTGCTTCGTATTATGATGGAAGTGACTAATGGCCCATTTTGCAGTGCTCACTGTCGCAAATTGTTTCTGCAAATGTTTGTACTAGGGGTGTGCGAATTGTGAAATTTCACCTCAAATCGAATCGAATAGTGGCCAAAAATATCGAATATCGAATAGTATACTTACACAAAATGTGTACCGCCAGTTACGGCAAGACAAAGGACAAATCAGGGATGCTACGGCGTGCCGACAGTTTCATTACGCACTTGTTCGAGAGTGGCTTTTGTTTCAGTTTCTACGGGAGCGCAGGCATGTTGATAGAAGAGCCGCCATTCCAGTCAGCAGCGCCACTCCAAACCTCCTAAAGACTAACAGAGGGGGGGTACGGTGGCTAGTTTTTTCCCCATGGTCGCTCAATACGGCTCATCTGACAACGGTAATGTTGTGCTTCATCGCCATGGGTGCTCCGTGCCCAAAAATCTTCGGGCGCCCATTCACAGCAGCGTTTCAACTGCGTGCCGCAACGATGGAAGCTTCTGAACGAGTGGTTCGGTGTGGCAGTGGCGACTGCCCAGCGTGAATAAACTTTTACAAGCAAAGCCAATGACCGAGGGTTTCGCAGGTCATAGTCGGGACGTTTTACAGCGCTTGTAGCATACGCGACCGAACTGCGCAAGAAGTCCGTGCCTTCGTTTTGGGAACGAAGTTGTAAAGGGCTTGACAGTATTCTCATGTGTTTTCCTACGTGCGGAAATGACAATCTCTTTTAAGATGAGCGTGCGCTCGCTTTTGAACCAGAATGGCAGTGAAAGTTTTAACGGAAGGCCTAGTGTAACGACGTTAGCGTTAGTTTTTGCCACCCCACCCCAACCAAGTTGCACCATCGGTCTTTGTTGCGCTTTAGATATTTGTCCTGTCGAATTATTCAAAACTTCGAATACTAGCTATTCGAAAGTCGAATCGAATTATTCGATTAGGTACTATTCGATTCGAATTCGACACTCGAATATTCGCACACCCCTAGTTTGTACATATTAGGATTCTTTGGTATTTGGAATTCAAAAACAGAGAATTAAGCCAGGCAAAGACTTGGAAGTCTGCTGCAAAAATTGACTTAGCAGTTCAAGACTATTGTTTTTGTGCTCATACACTGCTGTGTTATAATTGTTCTAAGCAAAAAGGATAAGCAATCCAAGGAGCTCATGACTTGGTTGTACAATTTTACTTGTTGTCCATGTGTTTACAGGCAATGAACCGATATTTCCTACAGTATTGTTGTGACCATGAAGTGTTTGTTATGTATCTGTGTTGTGAATTAAGCTGGTTACTTACAATGTGGGAACGCACAGAATGATTAGACCATACCTATTAATTTCTGGGCACTTGCCGTGCTGTCAAGTGGGCTCTTTACCAAGAAAGGTTGGAATTTTCCCAGCCCACTTGTCTGCGATCAGCTGCAAGCTGAAACAAATTTTGTGCTACTCCGAGCCATTACTTGCCTCTTTGGACACAACTTAGCCGATTGCCTCTGCAGAGAGAAACTAGACGTTTGGATAATTTTTCTTCCAGGGCGAATTTATTTCGCTCCACCAGTTAAAATAGTTTTGAATCCATAGAAATTTAATATATGAATTGTTTTTGGAGAATTACGTGCTGAAACCACGATGCGATTATGACGCGCATCAGTTTTGACCACCTGGGGCTCTTTAATGTGCACCTTAATCTAAGTACACGTGTTTTCGGTTTTCGCACCCCACCGAAATGCCCGTCACGGCGGCCGCATCCATTTTGTCGCGTAGTTTTCCTAGGCGATAAAACAAAACAAATTCGGCCGTCGTGGAGGGATTTCACACCCACGTCCTCGCATTTACCAGCGTGGCACCTTATCTGCTATGCTAAACTTGTCAAGAAACAAGCCAGTAGTAAGGAAAATACGGATTCGGGTGGTTTGAAGCCAAAAGGTCGAGAGAAGTGAGTTTTGCCAGCCACTGAGTTTTGCGCTGCAAGCTATCGTATTCTCTCCGCAAGGCTACCGGCCAGGTGATGTCCCAAAGAGGCTGCATAAAATTGGCACGAGGAAATAGGGAAATAATTATAGTGTACACGAGCGTATACATACGTTTCGTAGCTCTTCTTGCTCGTGCGTTCGCGCTTTATAAGCCACTACTTCACGATGTAACCGCGTTGTTTGCTTGTGTGAACGCTCAGTGGTGTACTTTGTCTTGTAATGATTTATGAATATGTAATAAAACATTATCAGGCTTACACATCGCCGGTGTTGTGTGCGTTAATGCCAGTTGAGGCATTGGCGTCTCCTGGCATCTTCGTAGCATTTCACACAGTTGGGGCACGGAATACACACGAAAGACAGTTCAGAAGATTCATTACGACACTCGCAGGGCTCGGTAAGTGAACAAAACGTGGCATATACATTTATTTCTTTTGTACGAGCACGCGCGACCGGAGCGCACTGCACAGCAACCAAAAACGAGCGACGGCAGCCATATTGCATAAAACTCATTTCCGTTTCCTGTTGTACAACGGCATCTCTTGGTCGGCTACTTTAGTTCACAACGCCACCGCTACCCTTATTTCCGTTGCACTGTCAAAGGTACAGTTTCCCTTCTCTAAGTGTATGGGTGTTCTCTGGACGTGCCGACAAACAGAAAGACAGACAGACAGAAAGACAGACCAAAATTTCTGCGTTTAAGTTCCCCAAGAAAAACTATCGTCTTACAAAAAAAAAAAAGGCGACTACGACGTCATCATAACTTGTTGCAGCGTAGTCACGTCAGGCCCCGGAAAGTCTCAAGTTCTAGCGATCGCCGCAGAGGGCGAAAAAATCGACCGCGGCGAGTTCCTTCGATATGCGCGCAGAGTGGAGCTACTGACTCCTCTTTTAGCGGTCGGCTATCTTAGTTTGCATTTTCCCTGCTAGGGGCGCTGAACCATCCAGATTTTCCACTTTAATAAATTGTTTTGCGCAAGCCAATGAATTATTCAAACATGTTATTTTGCTTTGGACAACTAGAGAGTGAATTACATTTAGACCTAATTTGTATAGCTGCTTTTTAATTGAAGTGTCACCGTTTTAAGACTTCAGTGATGACTAACAGGACCAAAATCCAATTTGTATCCATCTTTTCCGTGGCCGTTGGCGTTCAAATTGTTCGGCGGCAACGTAAATGCGGAAGCACCTTTCGCTTCAGTTCGCAGACGCCCTTTTATCTTTACAGCAATAGTAGCTGACTCAGTTTACCGGCGAATTTAGGAATGCCGCAGCGATCGAGATCGAGGAGTACGTTTGACGCTTTCATGGAGTCGATCTATTGATTCCGCACCGTAAACAGGTAAGCCGGAGCGTCAGTTATGCTCTTGTTCAATGGTCCGTCGTTGTTTCTTTGACATAGTTTTTACATAAACTAATATATTGCTATAATGACGAATACATAAACCACATATTGTTCAGTGTCAGCTTTGCATTGGCGTGTAATTTGCACACGCGACACGTCTGGTTTGTGATTTCGGTCAACACACACATAAAGGGATTGCGCGTGATTTGAAATAGGACGTACGCCTAGGCAATTTGAAGTGGCTATGCGTGCAGCATTTCTTCGAATAATCGAGCGCAAGTTTTTTAAAGTAGATTTTATATCCGCGAGGGGCGTGAACAGGGGTGATTATTGAACGTAATGGTAATCGCATTAGGCGAAAGAGAACTTTTAAGTGTTTTGGGGTTCTCCATGAATGATTAGGTTGTGTTAAACATTTAGAATATTATCAGCAGTGCTTAAAGTCAAGGGGGCTTAAAGTTAATGCGGTCTCTGGGGTTCTCATACCCCTCCACTGATACTGAGATCTGAGACCCATCTCGCCAGAATGTAGGGGTGTGCGGTGTTGGGACCGTCGAGATTGTTCAGAAACTCTTATCATTTTCCTTTGTTTCACGATTACTATAAAATCTAAATTTTGTAACGAATTTCGCCAGATGAGTATTTTGTACCTTCAACCCAGTAACGGCAATGGTTTCGCGAATAATATTTCATATGTTACAAGTGTCGAAGTATCGTTTCGCTGCTTCCATAGATGGTAAATTTCATTGTTTACTTGATTGAAAGTGTGTATTTCATCTGATGAGTTTTTTCTAAAGCGGATATAGAATTAATGTAATGATGTGTACTTTCAGAATACCAAGATTTCCCCGACATCTCTCTAGAGCCACGGCCGCTACATAAACAGCGGCCGTGCCAGAGCTGTCAGCATCAAGGCGTGAGACCAGTAAGTCGGAGCTTTCCAAAAATAAAGCACAATGCCATTGCTCCTTCTTAAATTTGTATAGTGATATACAGCATTCTTTTCCAGTGCCCCTCAATATCTCTCCACCAATACAAGAGCCAGCATCTCATGGGGGCACAGGAGCCATTGACAACAGCACCGACTACACAGAGTAGGTATTCTTCCTCTTATTAAAGCAAGATGAATGCAAGATTACGTAATAATTCCAGTAAGTGTGTCTTCATTCTACAAAACAAAAAGGAAATATTCCCACATGCGTCCCCAGTATATAAATATTGGTACTACAACTGGTTAATGATACAGCTCATTACATTAAATAGATGCTTTCATTGAATAAATGCACTTTTGTTTTAACGTTTTACTATCTGCCAGTGGGTGTGTGCCTACTTTTGGCCAGTCATATACGTGGCTGTGTGACAAAAAATACATTTTGCCTGTGTTTGTTTTGTTGTCATAACATGCAAAAATACCAAATTAGCCTTTTACACTAGCCTGACCTGGTATTTCAAGTTGGGCATAGCTTGCAAATTTTTGTAAAGGATGCACACAAAATTTCAGGTAATAATGCGTTGCATTAAAATACAAATGTACGTGTTTCTAGTGTACCAACCTTAGCAAACCATTTAACCAAAGTGTAAGTTTTAAAGCCTCTTGCTTAGACTTAAAATTAGTGATGTGGCTTTTTGATTTTCCAGGAACCCCAAGAGCCAGGACCAGGACCCGGAAGGTGCTCACTCCACGTTCTATGAAGAGGCTTCAGCGCTACTGTGACGAGAACTCCCACCTCCATCAAATTGTTGCAAGACTTAAAAAGCCCAAGAGACCAATTGCATCTCATGCGCAGCTTCTTCTTGAAGCAGGCAGGTACCTAAAGAAGGACTTTTTGGAAATTCTAAGAATGCAAATGCATCTGCAACCACTGAAAAAACATGGGAGACGATGGCCGATGCAACTTACACAGTTTGCTCTCAGTCGTTTACTTTACAAGCCCTGAGGCATATAAATATCTATCAAAGGTATTAAGTAGGGGTGTGTGAACAGTGAAATTTCATCTCGAATCGAATTCTAATCGAATAGCGGCCGAAAATATCGAATATTATCGAAGCGTGCACCACGAATTACGGCAAGACAAAAAAAAAATCAAGCAAGCTACGGCGTGGTGACAGCTTACGCGCTTGTTCGAGAGTTTTTTTTTTTTTTTCTAGCTTTTATGGGCGTGCAACCATGTTGATAGAAGAGCCACCATTCTAGTCAGCAGCGCCACTTTTAACTTCCTAAAGGGCAAGAGAGGGTGGTACAGTAGAAAGCTTCTTTTTTTTTCTTATGGCCGTACAATACGGCTCATCTAACAATGGTCACGTTATTGTGCTCCATCGCCGTGGGTGCTCTGAGACCGAAAATCTTCGGGCGCCCGTTCACAGCAGCGTTTTGATTGTACGCCGAAATGATGGGAGTTTCTGAATGAGCGGTCAGCGTGGCAGTGGCGACTGCGCAACGTGAACAAATTTTCACATCTGAAACCAATCATCAAGGGTTTCGCAGGCCAAAGTCGATATGTTTTACGGCCCTTGCGGCATATGCGAGCGAACTATGCAAGAAGTGCGGAAGCGAAGTTGAAAACGCCTTGCCACTTTTCTTGTCTTTCTTTTTTTTACGTGCTGAAATAATATAATCTCCTCTAAAGTAAACATGCGCTCATTTTGAACCAGGAAATTGGTGAAAGTTTTAACGAAAGGCCTATTGTAATGACGTTAGCGTTAGTTTTAGCCACCCCACCTTCACCAAGTTGCACCATTGGCCTTTGTCGCATTTTAGATATTCGTACTGTCGAATTATTCGATCAGGTAGTATTCGATTCGAATTCGAAACTCGAATATTCGCACACCCCTAGTACTAAGCCTTCCCACAGTAAAGTCCTGAAGGACGTGGTTGTCGGTCGTAAATATAAAGACAGGAGTTCTGCCTCAGATTCTCGAGTTATTCAAAGAAAAGGCAAAAAAAAAAAAAGGGAAACTCAAGACAGAGCTTGCTGCCTGATTTTTGACAAGATTTCTTTGAAAAGAAATCTGCAGTATGACCCTAAGGAAGACATCATACATGGATATGTTGATAATGCCAGAGAAAGAACAAATGGCACAGCGAGCACTGCAGCACTTGTGTTGTTCTCTGGGATAGCGAAGAAATGAATACAGCCAGTAGCCTTTTTGACAGGAGAGGGGACAATTCGTACAGGGCCCTTTTTAATGTAATTGAAAAAGCTAATCATTGAGCTAAAGGCATGTAGCCTCTTCGTCAAAGCATTGGTTTGTGACCAGGGTAGCAGCAATTGCGTTATTGCAAGGACACTGGGTGTGAGCCCTGACAGGCCTTTCTTTATCACTGATAAAGAGAAGATTTCCTTCATTTTTGACGCCCCCCATCTGTTTAAATGTATGAGGAATAATCTGAGGAAGCATGATATTTCTATTGGTGATAAGGTTGCTTCCTGGGGGCGTATTAAGACTGTATGAATCAGCACATCACCTGAAACTAAAATACCAACCCAAACTCACTGAGGGCACATCTATGAAAGTGCATTTGGTAATATAAAAGTAAAGTGGGCCTCTCAGGCGCTCAGCAACAGTGTCTATCTAGCAATAGAAGCATTCATAGCATTTAATGTTCTACCACCAGAAGCCACAAGCACGGCTGAGTTTGTTGAGAAAATAGATCAGTTGTTTGATTCATTGAACAGTTCTTGTGTAAAGATAACTGAGAGAAAAATGAGGTATGCAATTAATACTTCTACAGGGCACATTGAATTCTTGCATTGCATGGATTAAATCTTGGAAATTCAAAGCACCTAGGCAACCAAGAACCATTCAGGGCTGGCAGGTGACGATTAAAGCAGTTTGTATGCTGTGGGCAGATCTGCAGGAATCCTATAACTTCACATTTTTGCTCACTCGTCGTCTGAATCAGGATCCCTTGGAGAACTTGTTTGGGATTGTTCGGCAGCAACACGGCTGTAACCAGACTCCAAACATATTTCAGTTCACTGCCGGTCTCGGGCATATCATTGTCGGGAAGCTCTTCAAGCTTTCAGATGGCAGCAACTGTGAAGCAGATAAGGCTGTTCTTCTAACTGAGCTAAAGAAATTAAGACTCGATCAAGAAAGTCCTACTGTGGCCGACACTTTCAGCTCAAACCTTTCAGACACCGAAGGCGCCGAAAAACCACCAGATTTACTTGAATCAAACATAGTTTGTTACGTGTCAGGATACCTAGTACAAACATTTCTGAAAAAAGCACCATGATCACAGTGCAAGTATCTCTTGAAAGACAAAAGCCAAGATTTGTCTTCACCAAACCAAATCTCCATGATGTTCAAAGCAGTGGAGGTGCAGGACAAGACTCTAGGTAATTTAACAGTGCCCACAGAAGCAGCTTTAAATTTTGTCAGAAAATTGGAAAAAGCATCTGTTCAAATAGGTGCTGTAGCACACTTGAGAGGGGTGTCAGAGAAACTGCTTCGTATTATGATGGAGGTGACTAATCGCCCATTTTGCAGTGCTCACTGTCGCAAATTGTTTCTGCAAATGTTTGTACATATTAGGATTCTGTGGTATTTGGAATACAAAAACAGAGAATTAGGCCAGGCAAGGACTTGCAAGTCTGCTACAAAAATTGACTTAGCAGTCCAAGACTATTGTTTGTGGGCTCATTTACTGCTGTGTTATAATTGTTCTAAGCAAAAAGGATAAGCAATCCAAGGAGCTCGTGACTTGGTTGTACAATTTTACTTGTTGTCCATGTGTTTATAAGCAATGTACTGATATTTCCTACAGCATTGTCACCATGAAGTGCTTGTTATGTATCTGTGTTGTGAATTAAGCATGTGGTTACTTACAATCTGGGAACGCACAGAATGATTAGACCATACCTATTTATTTCTGGGCATTGCCGTGCTGTCAAGTGGGCTCTTTACCAAGAAAGGTTGGAATTTTCCCAGCCCACTTGTCTGCGGTCAGCTGCAAGCTGAAACAAATTTTGTGCTACTCCGAGCCATTACTTGCCTCTTTGGTCACAACTTAGCCGATTGCCTCTGCAGAGAGAAACTAGACGTTATGATAATTTTTCATCCCGGGCGAATTTATTATAGGTTCGCTCCACCAGTTAAAATAGTTTTGAATCCATAAAAATTTAATATATTCGTTGTTTTTGGAGAATTACGGGCTGAAACCACGATGCGATTATGACGCGCATCATAGTGGGTACTCCGCATCAGTTTT
The DNA here is from genome assembly GCF_013339695.2 of Rhipicephalus sanguineus. Classification (NCBI taxonomy): domain Eukaryota; kingdom Metazoa; phylum Arthropoda; class Arachnida; order Ixodida; family Ixodidae; genus Rhipicephalus; species Rhipicephalus sanguineus. The sequence goes on from NC_051179.1 coordinate 26,929,204, forward strand.
GACCACCTGGGGTTCTTTAATGTGCACCTTAATCTAAGTAGATGTGTTTTCAGTTTTCGCACCCCACCGAAATGCCCGTCACGGCGGCCGCATCCGTTTTGTCGCTTAGTTTTCCTAGGCGATAAAACAAAACAAATGCGGCCGTCGTGGAGGGAATTCACACCCACGTCCTCGCATTTACCAGCGCTTGTCAAGCAACACAAAAGGTCGAGAGAAGGCAGCCAGTGAGTTTTGCGCTGCAAGCTATCGTATTCTCTCCGCAAAGCTACCGGCTAGGTGATGTCCCAAAGAGGCTACATAAAAGTGGCACGAGGAAATAGGGAAATTATTATAGCGTACACGAGCGTATACATACGTTTCGTAGCTCAGGTCTTCTTGCTCGTGCGTTCGCGCTTTATGAGCCACTACTTCACGATGTAACCGCGTTGTTTGCTTGTGTGAACGCTCAGTGGTGTATTCTGTCTTGTAATGATTTATGAATATGTAATAAAACATTATCAAGCTTACACGTCGCCGCTGTTGTGTGCGTTAATGCCAGTTGAGGCATTGGCGTCTCCTGGCACCTTCGTAGCATTTCACACAGTTGGGGCACGGAATACACACGAAAGACAGTTCAGAAGATTCATTACGACACTCGCAGGGCTCGGTAAGTGAACAAAACGTGGCGTATACATTTATTTCTTTTGAACGAGCACGGGCGACCGGAGCGCAGTGCACAGCAACCAAAAACGAGAAGCGGCCGCCATATTGCACAAAACTCATTTCCGTTTCCTGTTGTACAACGGCATCTCTTGGTCGGCTACTTTAGTTCATAACGCCACCGCTACCCTTATTTCCGTTGCACTGTCAAAGGTACAGTTTCCCTTCTCTAAGTGTATGGGTGTTCTCTGGTCACGTACCCCAGCCCCCAGCAACACATTGGAGTAACATTCCTCAAAGACAAAATTTTCGCGTCGGTACCGCTTAAATTCAGCATCACCACGCTTTACCTACCATGGCAACCTACGGAGTAGCCCTGGGCGTTCAAAGAAACTTTGCGAAATATTTCATTTTTCGTTACAGATCCTTTATCTATAACCCATGAGTTGGTGATGACAACATTGCCAGCGAATGCTTTTTTCTTAATATGGAACATTTAGCGTTGGCGACAAGCGGATCCCGCAATTTAGTTGTTCAAAAGAACACGCACCCGGCGGGGCAGCTTGCAGGCAAATGTGTTAAGCTCGACGACGCTGGTTTGACCCCGGCCGCGGCGGCTGCATTGGCTGCATTTTGATGGGGACGAAATGCAAGAACACCCGTGTGCTTATCCCAGGTGCTCAATATAATCCTGAGTCACCCGCTACGGCGCGCCTCATAATCATATCGTGTAGGACCCTATAGATGACCGCCGCCATGTTGGCTCCCTAATATCATGCTTTCTGCTCGTTAAACCTCCGAAGTTAATGAATGAATCAAAAGCGTACGCACCCGTGTACGTTGTTGGATATCTGACCGTGGACCTGCCTACGAACCGTTCACGAAAACTGCAGAAAGATCCAGAGGTAGCTATTCGCCTTACAATGTTACGACTGTGCATTTTCAGCTACGCATTGCTTGAAACAACGCGCGTTAGTGTACTACAAGGGTTCCTCTTGGATTACTTATGTATATCTAATGGCGCCTCCTATTCAACGCAGGGATGGTTGTATATAGACTATTTCACAGACGGGTTTTGGTGCCGCTATATTGTGCTGCAACCTTGCCGTTTTGTATCTTCTACAGCTAAGTGAACAGTGTGCTACAGTATAGGGAACCGAATTAAGGTCAAATTTGGGCGCGACGCTCGCGCGGCTTGGGTGCGTTACTGGGGGCAAACGCTGCCCGCGTAGGCGGTTTGTCGCCGGATTTGGCAGCGGCGGCGGCAAGGACACGTGCGGACATGCGCACGTGTCATTCGGCCCAGAGCACTGCTAGTCAGCAATAGTTACATTGGGACGCACCACAGATGCAAACTCAGAGCTCTGCGCGTGCGCGGAAGCTGGGGCGGCAGTGTTGTGGCCGTGGATGCCCCCAGTTTCGATAAAAGCAGTGGCGCCGCTCGACGTTGCTTTGGAAGCCTATACGCATTCGCATGAAATAAATCGTCTATATGGCATCTATTCTATCACCTATTACATTTCACTCCAGACCAACGTCCGGGGGATGCGAATGGCCTTCAACATCGTCTTCGTTCGCGTCATCGGAAACCTCATCTACAACGGGGCTTACTTTGTGACCGAAGTCTTCCTTATCGTACGTATATGCTTATCGATGTCACGCCAGCCAATACGTGAAGTATTTTTCCCCACGGAAATTTTCTATTTCTCTACACAAGTTTGTCTCATTCGATTTCTCTGTCATAAAAAGAGAAGCACTTTGTGACAAATGAAGGGGACTTTGATTAGGTCTATTTATCTTACCTCCTACGTCCTGGAAATGTATATAAACTAAACAAAACAACCAAACAAACAAACAAAGAAAACCTCGAGGGTCCCTCATGCATTTGCCTAAGACGACTCGAAGGCGAAAGCCATTTTCTTTTTCCTCAGTCGATATGTCGTTCCTCCCCCGCCCCTCCCCGAAAGGTTTTCGCACCTAAAGTAGTATTGTCGCCATTAGTGTTGTCGACGTGCCTGGTAAGCCCACGATGTGCACACAGTTACTACACTTACAAAAAACACGTCGATCCACCTCGTAACGCTTGGCTCAGAGCCGTAAAGTACAGCATAGCAAAATACTCGCTGACTGCTTCGCATGAAACCGATTCCCACAACGCGTGGGATCTGCCGAATTTTTTCACTTGGGCTTTTTGTTATCGTTATTTTTCAGATATATGCGTTTAAAATTCAATGACTTCGTTGTCTTCGTCCACAGCCGGACACACTGTCGAGGCGATACCGCATGATAATTCACCCAGATATGGTAAGTGCCTGCAACGCAGCAAGCGACCTGCGTTATAAATATGGGGCCTGCTAAATTGCATGTTCTAGCTACTTTCGTTGTTGTCAAATCCCAGCTTCGTAGCGAGCATTACCGTTGGACATGGCTACAGTCTAAATTAATCCCAGCATTAGTGAGAAATATTGAGTTTGACACTCTTGGGATTCCTAAAATATTAACAATTCACTGAAACTGAAATCGCAACTATACACGTTCTCGCACATGGAGCTAGATAGAGATAAATACTTTATGCGGAGGCTGAAACGTTAGCCTAACCGAAGTCTCAGACATGTTATACACCCTTCCAACGAAGGCTCCCAGGCCCCTGGGTGCCGCCATAACCCCCTCTGGGCTGTGGTATACATGCATACCCCACCTCCCTGTACCACCTAACCCCGACCCCCACTCGAAAAAACAAAAATGCGATGCCGAGGCAGTGACGTCAGTGTGCGCCAGCCTTTGTACTCCGGTTCCACAGTTCAGAATATATATATATATATATATATATATATATATATATATATATATATATATATATATATATATATATATATATATATATATATATATATTTCGCACTGCCGAAGCAAGGAAGGCACCAAAGAAGACGATGTGATGTCAATATATTGTAAATACGCATTGCTCCCCTGTGTGCCTTCACGTAACAATATATATATATATATATATGTATATATATATATATATATATATATATATATATATATATATATATATATATATATATATATATGTCACGTCTGGAATTTGAGGGAATGACGACGTAATGTGTGCGCAGAGAGCTAACAGGTAAAGTAGACTTCAAGCTTCGCATGTGAAAACGTAAGCATTGGATGAGATCACACATTGCATAGAATTAAAATATACAGGCTTGTATGCACGCCGATCGTTGGCTATAGCATTTCATCTACAGCGCTTGACTAAACCTTCGCTTCGCGTTAGTTTCAGCATGTGCATTGGATCTGCAAACATTTGTCCGTCTTTTTTTTTTTGTAGATTCCGAAGGACACTGTTCTTTTGAGTGTCCTGGCGTGGACCATACTCGAAGTAAGTCTGAGAAGGAAGGGCGTAAGTGATGCCCAGTGGTTATTGCACTCTTATTCGGTCTGTGAGGGCTCGGGTTCAAACCCTGCCTGTCCAAGGGAGTTCATTTTGTTTTATTCCTTTATTCACTTAACCCATCTACAGTCACTCCTCCTGTCCGCGGTCGATCTCAAGACCTCCTGCCCTTTCCCCCTCTCACGAGGCTCCTCCTTTTCCCTTGTCACGCGACCTGTATTAGCGAAGCCCGGACGACACCGGCGCAGGGCCCGGAAAGACAGCTTCCCCGTAAAACACCTCTCTCCAACGCAGTGCAGAAGCGTTTATTACTCCAGGCTCCAGAGCCCTCCACTACGGCGTCTCATAATTACATCGTGGTTTTGGAACGTAAACCTCCAACAATAATTGTTATATATTACGAAGTTACTGCATCGCATTTCATATTGAAAGGGTTTGCAGCGCAAGCACGGTAGTGCTGAAGGAAAGGCGGAAAGCAAAAAGGGACGACACGACACGCTTTCCGTTCCTCGCTTTTACGCCTTTCCTTCAGCACTACCGTGCTTGCGCTGCAAACCCTTTCAATGTTCACTTTAACCAACTAGCCCAAATAGCCATTTTTCTTCATCGTATTTCAAATGAAAAGGTCGGAAGTGGAAATTAGAAGCCAACTTAGCAACCGGAAGTGAATTCTGAAAGCAAACTAAGCGACCGGAAGTAAAATCTTGAAGTACACTAAGACACATGAAGTAGAAAACGGAAGCGAATTGAGAGACCGATAGTAGAAACCGGAGTTGTATTAACTGGCCGGATGTAGAAACCTCAGATGAACGTACGATGGCTAGTGCGTAACCTTCACTTCCTCCGCTTTTCTTTCGTTATATTTTTTCTTCCCTATTTCATTGGGAAATCGCACAAAATCATACGTTACAGAATGTGCTTGGAAGGGCACTTGGACGACACTGTCTTCGAGGTACTGTATAGTTTGCAAACCGCTCTGCGTGCAGTGCTTGATGCTGGACCGCATGAATAACTACGAGCTGCACGGCGACCCGCATGGTTCTGCGACGAGCGCGAAACATTCGCGCCTGGCGAGTCAAACGCTGAGCCCCACCTCTGTACTATCTCCCACTGTCCTCCAGTCTCCCACTGCCCCGAAGCTGCAGTCGTCAAAGGTGCGTATGGTTTGTTCGTTATCATCATAAGCCTTACTATGCGTACTTCAGGGCGAAGACCTGTTCCGTGTTTCTCCACTTAACGCAGTCATGTGCCTGCTGCGGCCGCGTTATCCCCGCAAGCTTCTTAAACTCATCTCCCCGCCTAACTTGTTAGACACAATCAAATGAATCCAACAGAGAGGCCCCGCCACGTTGGTCTAGTGGTTATGGCGCTCGACTGCTGACCCGAAGGTCGCGGGATCGAATCCCGACCGCGGCGGCTGCATTTTCGATGGAGGCGAAAATGTTTGAGGCCCGTGTAGTTAAATTTAGGTGCACGTTAAAGAACCCCAGGTGGTCGAAATTTCCGGAGCTCTCCACTACGGCGTCTCTCATAATCATATCGTGGTTTTGGGGCGTTAAACCCCAGATATTACTGTTAATCTAACACACAGTTAAGCCAAGGAATGCATAGGAGACATTAATTGTATTTAATTGCAGTGTAGTAATTATGACGTAAACTCAAGTGGAGGCGGACGAAGAAACACCCTTCTCGTCAGCGGAACCCGCACCCACAACCTCCGAATACGAAACCTTCGATTAAGTTCACCTTATTTCGTTGACCTAACTATAGTAAGTTAGTTGTGCGTTAGCAAGTGCTATAAGTCGGTTGCAACCTAAAAAAAAAAGGTTCGCGCACAATCTGCTTGGAAGTTGTACAAGTGATGCGTAAGCGTAAAGTTTTGTTGCGGGTTGCGGCCTTTCCTGCAACGTTAGGCAGTTTTAGAATGGCGTACGCAAAGATAGCGTTCGTTGCGATTGCCCGCTATTTCCGTCAGTTAACGGGGGCCCGCAAGAGGATAGCGTGCGAGGCATGCGCAGTGGCGAAAAACGCTAACGCAAAGCTCTGCTATAGCTCTGCGTACGCTATTCTAAAACTCCATGTTGTTTTTCGGCGGCACAGGCAGTGCGTCTTTTCTCTTAACCTAGCGTTCGTCCGCGCCTGTAACGGCCCCGTGGAAGGCGCGTACCGCTAGCACCGAAACGCGTGTTTGGCTTCAAATTTTCACGAATTATAACCTTTCTCAATGTGTACAATCCTCCATGCCGGCTCTGCATCTTGTCCCAGACAGGGCTTTCATTCAAACGCCGCGATATTCACAAGGAGTTTTCACAGAAAGTGTTCTTCTTTGACATTTCTTTTGCACCCCGGCACAACGCATTCATTTGGGTTTTCATATTCAATTCCGCTCGCCATTTTTTTTAATTTCTTGCAATACCGCAAAGATTGCATTTTTTCCTTTCGTTGTAAATGACGCCTGAAAATTGCCTGAAAAAGGGAACATTTCCTGCACGGAACATCACTGACTCTTCTCGTTGAGTCGGCATAGAAATGTTTACTTAAAGCTCCACCCATCCGCGGCGCACTTATTAGCGAGTTTTAGTATAGCGGGAAACGCTTATGTTAGCGTTACCGTGCGTCTCAACGCTAACGCTAACACGGAGCGCGCTGCGTGTCAACTGGTGGTCTTTTAGTACAGCGGAAGACATTCCCGCTAACGCTAACGCAAGCACATACGGCGCCATCTAGACATAAAAACACTAAATGCACTGTAGAATCCACAAAAGCGCCACCAAGTCGAGGTGATCCAAAGTCACCACTGTTGCGTCTCCATGTCGCGTTTGCAGAAGTGTTGAGTTCTGACACATTGGTTTCTGTCGACATGCCGCGTTCGAGAATTCTTCAAGACCCCTATTACCTGGCCTTTTTAAGCTGGGACGCATCACGCGTCACATTCATGCACTGCCGCGAAAGGAATGAAGGGAAACGACGCCTGACATGTATCTGGAAAGAGGCGACTAAAGACAACGTCGCCATCTCTGCGCTGCTACAAAAAACATGAGCGAACCTTGGAAACAAATCTTGCTAAGCCTTCTGCAGCGCAAATCCACTTTGTATCTGAAAAACGGAGCTATTTTATCGGTGGTACACGGTTGGCGAAGCCTCATTACTCAAATCTAAATCAAATACGAACATTATTAGGGAATGAATAAGTTTAATAATGCAGGACGACGGCTACAAAGATTCGAAGTGGACGGCTCTCGCTTCAACAGGCACCGCCATCTTGCCCTACGTACGGGATCTCTTGCGTGCGTTAGCGTTGAACGCTATATTCCAGAACAAGGAGAATAGCGTTCGTACGTAAGAGCTCGGGCTACGTTTACGTTCTGCTCATGCGCAGTTAGGAGCACGCAACGCTAAGGCTAACGCTAAATCCTTGCGTTTGCTGTTATCCGCTATACTAAAACTCGCTATTTACCTGTACCAGACGGCGTTGCTGCATGGTTTTTGTTCGAAGCATAACTATTTTCTCTATGCTAATGTGAATGCTGCACATACTGTATATTAAAAGTACATGTTCCTGTCTAAAATACTACGTTTGGCTGAACAGTAATGTCAGAATCTCATATAAAATTTTACAGGACACTTAAGTTCTCGATGTAAAACCAGCAACACGTTATACGGTAAAATTAAGTATCTAAGAAACGGTATCGTAGTGCGTGGAACACATACAGCCCACTCTTCTCTTTTGCGTGTCCTCGAATTGTTCATATTGTAAAGCGCAGGACTGAAATGGCAAGGACGGGGCGGGGAGTAACTCGCACACAAGCCTCCAATTGACGATTGAGAGTACACAGTGCTCTCAATCGTCAATCTTTTTTAGATGCGAAGCAGCTTTTGCTCGGGGCTGTGTCCGTCTTTTCCTCACGCATCCGCTCCCCACTGTGCATGCGCCAACTCTCCCCCTTCCTCGCGTGAGCGCGAGGAGGTGGGGTAGAGGAGGTGGCGTGAGCGCTGCCTCCGCTTCGTGTCTCCTCTCCCGTTTTTCTCTCTCCGCCACAGCTGTGAGCTCGTATATAATGCGGCGCTCGCTCGCTCCCGTTGCACTCTCCTTCGCAACGGCGCTATGGACGCTCGCGAAGCAGAGCGTAAACGGCAACGCCGGCAAGCGAATCTCGAAGCTGCGAGGCAACGCGAAGCCGAAGCGCAACGGAAACATCGAGCTGGGGGGTAACGTAAGCGGTACACAACATATACACAACTCCACACACAAATGAAACATACACGGAAACATACAAATGGAGCAACAATGGAAACACAAGTGAACACCCAGCGCTGCTTCGCATCCCCGCATGGTTCCCTTTAGTGGGAGATGGTGTATTTCTAAGCACAGTCGTCCGTCTGTGGAGAGAGGGAGAAAATTTTATTAGAAAGTCAGTCAATGCACGTACCCCCGTCGCCCCTAGCCGTCGGCCGGAATCCCTTGACACACGGCAGCAGCAAGGGCGTGACTGATGATGTCCTGCTGAATGTTGGGGTCTGGGCTGCGGAGAAGGGCCTGCCAGGATTTTAGAGTGAGCGAGCTATCATATTGCCACGTGCGTTTCTTATTATCACTTTTGCTGTATTCGGTTTTCGCCCACAAAGACTGTCAGCAACGCTCAGCGCAAACCGCGCCTCACTGTTCGAGATGCTTCGCGATTATTATAGATCGTTTTGTTACGATTGCGCGCAAAATGCGAACACTCGAGCTTATTCTAGAACTTGCGCGACAGCCAGCGATAACGCTGGAATGTTCGACGGCGCATGTATAAATGCCGACGCGCTTCACCGCTTGTCAGTTGATCGACGGTCGACGCTCTGTTCGCCGCTATCAGTGTATTGCTGTAGTTTGACTTTCAGTTTCCCGGCCACAAGTTCATCTCTGACGTGCTCACTGCTGCCTTCGCCGACGTCACGACCACGTGACAATATTGAGTCGAACGTGTCCACACCATGTGGACAAAATTTGCTGCCTCGTCACAAAATTTACACTGTGACCTGAATACTTCTGGGTGCCACTTGGTGTAGACCACGGGGTTTGGAAAAAGCCCCGTCTGTAATTTTTGTCACATAACCTCCTCTTTCTTACTGAGCGATCTGTCCGCTACCGGGTATATTTGCCGATTTTTTTAATTTTTTTTATTTATAAAATACTGTCAACCCTCCTTGAGGGTTATTACAGGAGTGGAAAAGATACAAACATTATACAAACATACAAACATTATGTAAGCAAAGTAATGCAATGGCCAATACAAGAGTACATCAGGATAAAACGCACACAAGAGTAATGACATCATCATGTGCAAGCATCGCGATCATGGGAATCACTAATGTACGCAACATACAAGCATAGCAATACATTGCCTACAACCAAAAGATTAAGATAAAATAAAACGTTCGAGTGTAAATGCTTTCACCCGTACGCGAGTAGGTTAGCACATAGAACTCGGGAGCACCGACATGAGATTTTGAACACTTTCTAGAAATTTATTAATTGTTGGCTGTGCTACAGTAGCGGAATCAAGCGCATTCCATTCTCTTATTACGCGAGGGAAAAATGAAAAACGGAAGGTACTGTTGGAAGGTATTTAGTCTGTAGTGTGCTGTGATTTCGTGGTATGCGCGCATATCCTCTCTTCTCTTTGTGATTTCGGTGACTTGGGAGGTTCCGGGGATCAGCAGGTAAGTGAGACCTCGGGCGACCGAGTGAGCCTGCTCATGCCCTCAAAGTCCCTGGTGAGCAGAATCATCTCTCTGGGTCCTTCCCTGTTCAATATACGGACGGCAGTCTCCGTCACCCTTCCCGATTCATAATTTCTCAGTGTTTTTGAAGTCGCTGATGACCGCCCTGACCCCCATTTGGCTGATGGCCAAGGCTATGGCCACTTCCTCGGCCTCTACCGTCTCGACGCCACTGACTGTGCAGCACGCCATCAGGGTTCCGTCTTCCCTAATCGCCACTGGCGTGTGTACCGCTTTGCTCTCATATTCCGCACCATCCACATATAGGACGTCCTGTCGACTGGTGTGCCTCGCTTGTAATGCATCTGCCCTGTCTTTACGCCTGCCTTCGTGAAAGGCAGGGTTCATGTTTCTCGGTTTTGGAGGTATCTTTATCTTGTCCCCGATCTGTCCCAGTATGTCTTTTGAGCGCACTTGCTCATGCTTTGGTTCGTAGCCCAACCTCTTTAATATTGCTCTCCCCGTTTTAGATCCGAGTAGCCTTCGATGCTGCGCGCTAACGGTAGCCTCAATCAGCTCATCCGTCTGTTGACTTTTCCTTAACCTGGAAGGCTTGTTGTTCTCCCGTAGTTGAATGCGTATTGTACTCTAAAGCGTTCGCAGTTTCTTCTAAACACCAACTTATATGCCAATTCACTTTTTTGTGGGACAGCGCCTCTCGTAGTCGGAGCTTCTATATTTTACAGCGAGGCTGTATGTATGGCTAAGTTCTGGCGAATCGCGTCCGTAGACAAAAGATGCTAGAACAACAATTTTCGGCGCACTATGTGCACCGCCCCCTCGCCGCCGCCGATGCCTCTTTCACACGTGTCGCGATACTCGGCGGCGGCACTTAGCACCAATCGTTGTGCCCCTTTGTCTCGTGGCGTAGAGATCGATCTGTTATCAGCAGTTGCCCTTTGAACTCGCTATGGGACGCACGCGTGTCGTTCGTCGGAGGACGAAGGAGCGCCAACGCGTACAGAAGCGCGAATGGGCGCGAAAACGACGTGAAGCCGCTGCCGCAGAACGTGAAGCCACAGCCGGTGGCTTCGCTAGCTTCCATCTTCACGGCAGTGGAAGGGCTCTGAATTTTGTTTTGTTGGGTTTTAATCTACGATGGGCAGGACTTTGAGGGTTTCATCTGCAGCGTAAGCAAGTCGTGGCTTTGTAAAGTGGTGTGATCGCTCCGCCGTGCGCTGTCCGCCTTGCATAACGCTTTTCTTTAACATAATGAGCAAGAAAGAAAGTTACTGCTAAAAGGTCATTTTACGGGACCACTTATGCTTTTTTTTTATATCTGGTCACTGTGCGTGAAGATGTTTCTAGAAGGCCTACTTGCCGCATGCTGGTCTTATTTAGTTTCGTGCTATCTTACGTGGTGATTTCACCGATGTGTAATTTACGTTGCTGACTTACTAGATTAGGATAACATCATTCATGCTTATTTTTTATTTATGAGACACAACCGTGTCCTTAACCAAGCGTTAGCTAACATGATATATCTGTTATTTATATTACCTAGCGCTTATTCCTTTTGCCATTGCTTTGTCATATTCGCTTTCAGTTGCTTTCCCCGTCATAATGACTCGGTGACATTGTATTAGTAGGTATAGGTACTTCGTGGGCACTCTAACCTACTGCGTATTCTTTGTCCATCTGTAATCCACTTTTTTCATTTTCCTGTACCGCCCTCTGCTGTTTTGGTAGCGTTTTGGTAGGGGCCGAGACAAGCGGCATCGCCAGAACGAAAGCCTCCTCTAAGATCAAGAGGCGTTTCACGACTTCCCCGCTAGGGGAAGGGCGCATGCGCCGTGGCATCGTGATAAGGCCGGTTGTCCAAAGACACACACCCCTCTGTAATGCCTTTGGATGTATGAGTACAGTATTCAATAAATGAATAACTCAGATTCGATGGGTTAGGCATTCTAAAATAGTTAATGGTAGTTTACCGCTATCCCGCAGCTGCATCTTACCGGTACTTACCTACGGAGCAGAAACCTGAAGGCTTGCAAAGAGGGTTCAACATAAATTCGGGATGACACAGCGAGCCATGGAAAGGAAAATGATAGGTGACCTTAAGGCACAACAGGAGAGCAGAGGGTCAGGGAACAAACGGGTGTTAAGGACATCTTAGCCGAAATCAAGAAGAAATGGGCATGGGCAGGGCATGTAGCACGCTGGCATGACAAGCGATGGTCATTAAGAGTGACAGACTGGATTCAAAGAGAAGGCAAGCGCGCGAGGGGGAGGAAGAAAGTTAGGTGGGCCGATGAGATTAAGAAGTTTGCGGGGATAACGTGACCGCAGCAAGCACAAGACCGGGTTGATGTGCGAAACATGGGAGAGGCCTCTGCCCTGCAGTGGAAGCAGTCAGGCTGATCATGATGATGATGATGATAGGTTATCCTTGTTCGCAGACTATAGCCTGTACCGCGAACCTTCTAGGCCAGCCCTGTGACTTCTCGTACTTTGCGTCTTCATCACACAGGCGTCCCGGGTGACCAGCCCCGTGGTCCTGAGTCCGACTACACCACGACTTCCTTCCCGCGGAGACGTCAGCAGGGTAGCCAGCCCGCCTGCCGTAACGTCTCCGCGAAAAGGCGCCAAGGCTCGACCTTCCGGCTCGGTGGCGCCTAGTCGCGTGGCTAGCCCGACAGTCGCCTACGCGCCCGCGAAGTGACACCGTACGCGTCAAGGCGCTGCCGTCATCTTGGCATCCTTTTTTTCTATATTTTGGAATAAATGTGTTGTAATAACAGAATACGGAAACTTTCAAACGCCGTTTTTCTACCGCGGACAGTTTCTGGCGGGAACTGTGTCCCTAAGGCCATCTTCCAGTCATCTAGCTTTTTCAACTCCTTAGAAGGCCATTTATTGAGCGTCTTTTATTATTATTGTCTTTTTATTTGTCTTTATTTGTCTTTTTTATTTGTCTTTATTGTCTTTTTATTCATTTGCTATTTTGTTCTACCAGTCTTGCGTTAAATTATCTCTTTATCCATTGTATTACCATCCTGCATGGGCTAGAAATATTGGCCTGCACTATTTTGAAATAAATAAATAAATAAATAAATAAATAAATAAATAAATAAATAAATAAATAAATAAATAAATAAATAAATAAATAAATAAATAAATGATACCTAAGTCCCGCATGAAAACCATGACTGTTGTCGTGAGGTTGCATATTTATTTATATAAAAAAACTGTGTTTGCTTACTTACATACCTGTGATAACCCTGCAGCTAAATAAAGTTAGACAGAAATAAACATTTATTACGAATGTACAAAAGTGTTCTCCCCGTGTGAGAACTAAGCCTGGTCCATGAAACCGTGGATCATTGCCATCTCCAGCGGCTTTGTCAGTCAGGTTGCGCCGGTCTTCCAGCGACCAACTATCTCAAATTAGTACTATTTAATTAATTCAGTACTTTGTACTTAAATAAGTACTTTGAAAATCTGAATGTGTTTTGATTTCATTTTTTAGGTTAGCATTGTACTCACTAAATAATGCAATACCACAGCATGTCATCTTTGTAATGGATCCATAACTAGCCATATCTGCAATAAATCCAGATGTTGGTTGAGAAATTTTGTACATATTTTCAGCGAAATAAAAACATTCCTCTCTTAGAGATGAGTTTTGACGTTGGGCCTCCTACACTAACCCACGCTGTCGAATTCCACAACTCAACTTTCACTTACGTACGACAGGTCTCACGACTCCCTCTGGCGAATTCGCAAAGAAATCGAATCTATAGACCAGTTATTTTTAACCTGCAAGGATATTCCAAGCGAGCAAAGAAAAAGGTTCCTCGAAGCTTCAATCTTCAATCCAGCAATTTTATCCTTTGGTCTAACTTCACTAGTTACACTCCAAGAAAGGCCCTAAGACGTGAAAATAGGGAAAGAAAAACGTCCAGGAAAAAAGTAGACACAGTCACACAGGGGTGTCACTGTGTTCCATATCGCTTATCATATAGTATTTTCTCAAGTCATTACCTGGCTTTTTCAATACTTTTTTTGTGGTCATGAAACTCCCGCCAAAGTTTCATGAAACGCGGCAGATGGGTCGCCAAGGCGGCCCATCTGCCCCGTTTGTAAAGGCACTCGCGTGTTTTCATTGGTATTTCCGGCAAAAAAAAAAAAAAAAAAAATCACTGACATTTTTTTCAACTAAGAAGCTGTTTAATGTCGAGATAAATCCCTGGGGATCCCTCGTTCGCGCTTTATAGCCCAGTTGCAAGAGCGAAGCCTGACGAGAGGGAGAGCACGGTTAAAGCTAAGTGGGTGAGAGGGAAGCCTAGTGTGGCCAGTTGAGCCTGGTAGAGAAAGGGTAGCGACGTGGAGAGGGTGAAGCCGGGTGGAGAGGAGGACAGCAAAGACGAAACCATCGCGCGCTGGCTACGCTCATTCTCCTGCTAACTGACCATTTATTCTGAAGCTACCAATGAGAACTTCCCGTGCAGAACAAGCAAACCTGAACCTGAAGCCATCTTGAAGCCATCTTGGCGCATACAGAAGAAGCTGTTGACTGCGCGTGCTATGTGTACGCAGTATTTAGGATTTCCGAGCGAAAGTTCCCGCATTTACGCTTACAAGTTTTATAACACTGAGGAATCCGAGCTGCGAGATTTTTTTTTTTTTTTGCGCGTTCATTCACATGTAGTGTCGAATTGACCATCAGTTCAAGGTCAACGTTCCAATATTATCTCCGGCATCAAGATGTCTCTTGCACGCTCGAACGTACTTCAATGCAAACGAGCGTACAGGTTCAATTGGTGGCCACTGCGGCCGCACTTCGATCGGGGCGAAATACAAAGAACAGCTGAGGACTTGCACGTTAAGGAATCCCAGGTGGTCGAAATTAACCCGCCGCCCCCCACATGCCTCATAATCATGTCGTGGTTTTGGTACGTAAAATCCCAGCTATTATTATTATTATTTTATTATTATTATTATTATTATTATTATTATTATTATTATTATTATTATTATTATTATTATTATTATTATTATTATTATTATTATTATTATTATTATTATTCATTCGATTCAAATGATAAGCCGGTAGCATCTGTTCGCAGGGTGGCTCTTTTTTACCCGTCGCGTTGTTCCCCGTCGGCTGGTAAGACAGTAAGAGCAGTTCGTCGACGCCCTTATTTTATCCAGAGCGGCAGCCTTGCACACAGTTAGTGTTAGGCATCGCTGCTACGGCAGTTTAGCGTGGAAGCTTACGCGTGTTGGTAAAGCCATTACAAAACAAAGAAAACGCGGAATACAAGGGACAAGAAAGACCGACCTTGAAAGACCAGCGTTGTGCGTACGTCAGCATTTCTTCCCCCGTTTATTTCGCGCTGTATCTGTTTTGCTACGGCAAATTAAAAAGTGTGTAATGTTCCATTTAAATATCATTAACGGCGCTAGCCTCTAGCGTTTGGTAAACTTATGGTTCACTTGCGCTGACTTTGGACTGAGATTGTTCTGTAGTGGTTATGCACCACCTTATACGTGTTGTCTGACTCCGGTGTTTGGAGAGCGTAAACACTGCACACCAAGGAAACGAAAAATGTCCCTTTTGAGTTGTTTTAAAATCGTGTCAGCACTCCTTTAACTTTTGCTCGTCGGCTTCCATGGCTTCAGTGTATTCTTGAAGCAGCGCTAAAAGACGGAGAAGGAACAATCACACAGGACGAGCGCTTATTGTTCCTTCTTAGTCTCTGTCCTTTAGCGCTGCTTGAAGAATGCGTTTATAATAACTAGCCCAACTTTCTATCCTGTTGCTTCAGTGTACGCACACGATCCACTAGGACCGGCTTTTTCACCGTCGTCCACTTCCATTGTACACGGAGCAAGCAACTACACGTCATTCTCGTACCACACCCAGAACAGCAACTGACGACGTGTCGTAACGCGGCCGCAGATGAATTGGGAGAGGGTGCGGAGCGAGTGCCGCCTCTCTGGTGCCGCCATGCGGAGTTTAATGGTGATTAAAGCCCCTTGATCTAGATCAAGGGGCTTTAATGGGGAGGAGACCGCCGCGCCGCCAAGCGAGCGCCGTGCGAAGCGCAAGGGACTCTGGCGCAGGGGACTCTGGCGCTGCGATCGTTCAGCCACCATCGGAATGATGGGTAGCATGCGGATTTGCCTAATCTTTGTGCTTACGGCTTCGAACGCACTTGTGGCTTTGTTTACTGCTGTGTTTTGGCGTTCGTTTCGAATGTTCACGAACGTTCACGAATCTGGTCACAAAGTTCACCGCTGTGAACTTTGTGACCAGATTTGAATTGGTGAGCCTAAAAAGGTTAAAGTGACTTTTGTTCAACTTCGTTTTGCGACAAAACGGATGCAGGCGACGCGGAGCCAAACGGAGCCGAAAGAACGAAGTTTAGACAATTCCGTGTACTACCCATCATTCCCATTGTGGCTGAAGCGCCATGCGTTGCAGCTCCCATAGACACTAGCGCCAGAGTTCCCTCTGGTAAGTATTGCAGGAAACTCTATGGTTGGCGCTGCGCACACAACGGAGTGGCGTCAGCCCTTTCCTCACGCTCTGCTGAAATGATGCACTAGTGCAAGTCATGGATGAGTAAATTCTTGGAGAGGTGTCAGCAGCGCAAGCGCTGTCCTCCTAACGCAAATGGGAATTAAGCTACGGGCTTTGAACAGCGTAATTACGCTCCAAATAATGTTAATTAACTTGTACACGTGTGCTGCGTAGCCATACACTTGGGGTACTACGTAACCAGAAAGCCTGAATTACCTATGTTCACTCAGGGTGAACCAATCTGTCCGGCTCTATAGTTCCGAACTGTATTTACCACCATTCAGTTAATTTGAATTAATTATCCTGACAGTTAATTGGCCCTTTTCTGTTATAAACACATGCTCATATATCATATCTATCAAATAGAACCCTTGCCTCTCTTTACTAATACGAGAAAAATCAGTTGTCTCTTCATTTAATGTCGCTATGTGCTAGCGCCATTAAAGGGGTTCACGACTTACAGCGCTACATGGTGCTGTCAGAGAGACCGTTAAGCTGTCGCGAATACGAGCAGGAATGATAAACCTGCGACAGCACTCCATGTTTGGAACAAACTGTAAACGATTTGGAGTGCAATATGCACTCTACTATGGAAGAGCCATAAGCTGTCTCGGTTCTGCTCAATCTTTCCAGTTCACAGATAGCTCAGACAACATGCTGACAGACACAGTGGAGTACAATCCCATACTGTCAACGGAGCCAGACGGGGAAGAAACTGCATAAATATCTTATAGTGAAAAGCCTGCGTACAGGTTCTGGTTAGATTAGCGATGTTGTCAGTACTTCTACATATCTTTAAGGCCAAACTTAAGACAAACATGTAAAGCGAAAGCACTTTAAGCTCGCTTCATATCCTTTAGACCAATATCTCTCATCTTAAGACAATATACCGAATATTCTTATGGAGGATATGCCAAAACATCGATGTCACCACACGGAGAGACACGTTGTGGTGAACGAAATGCATGCACGACAACACGCGGACAACTTTTCTTGGCAATGAAGCGAAGGCTACAGAGCCACAATGCACGTATCCTACCGCAAATGAATGTAGTCCCATAATTGCGTCCGTATTTTCTGCGTGAGATGTATAAAATACTTCTTCAATATCTACATGTAGCTTTTTGAGACGGAACGCAGCGCACACAAGCGAGATATTTGTATTTCTTTTACTTTATACGTTGTCACTTTGCGTTTTTGCGTGCGTGAAAAAGTCGCGCCTTTTACCCGTACGTTAGACGCTAAGCAGCGTTTGCGTCGAAATGCAACGTTAGCCATCACTTTCCACGGCGTTACTAGACGCGCGCCAAACCGGACTACTTCGCGTAACAGTACATGTGCACACGCTCCGCCCCCGTAGCTTTCCCTTCATTGCCAAGAAAAGTTGTCCGCGAGTACAAATTGGAAGCATGCACGCCAACTAAAATGGAATGTTAATTAATAGGCACTTTCAGCAGAGCGTCGCTTACGCTCAGCCCCGCGCAGATGTAGCGTCCCGAGACAGTGCAGGTTAAGGTCCCTGTAGTGCCCGTACACTGCAGTGCAGGGAACTGAATAGATTTTGCGTTTTTGACGAGCGCGTCTTGCCGAGACGCGGTCAGCTTGGCTGCAAAACGACGGCGAAACTATAGTGCCTAGAAAATAGTATATTCTAGGCACTATAGCGAAACCAAGTGGACGCACCTTCACGCTCCGCTCAATCGACTTCACAAGACGAGCGAGAGGTGCGTTCTTTCGTTGCACTCGCACAATCGTTATGCGCACGCGCTCTACAGTTCCGTCCACGCGTTTGTGTGTACATCGCGTCACGCGCACTACAGTTCCTTCTACGCGATTATGTGTAGAACGCTGGCATACGCAGGTCTGACAGGAACGGATCGTAAACGCCCAGCTAAGGGTGTCCGATAGCGTCACATTCTTACTACTTACCAGGCATCAGCGCGGCGAGGCCACTGCGGGCGCTGTATGAAGCCTTCCCATCAGTGGCGTAGCCAGGGGACGGCACACCGAGCCCGTGCCCCTCCCCCCTCCGTGCCCCTCCCCCCTCCACTTCAGATCAAGGAGGTACTCCCCCCCCCGGAAAAAATTTCTGCCTATGCCCCTGCCTCCCATGGAGATTCATGACCAGTATAAAAGTATTGATAGACCCTGGTAGTACCTAAATGATCAATTCCCAATTCCTGGCCATTGTGGTTACGAGGCATTTTTTAGGACGGTCATCATCATCATAATCATCATCATGGTATGTGCATCATGCAAGAGCCGGGAAACGGCACGAATATGGGCACTTGCATACGCGGTAAGTACAGCGATGTAACTGTCACACACTTATTGTGGACATGCACGGGTCTACAATTAAGCCGTCGTCGTCACCTACGTGCAACGGGCCTCAGGCCTGGCCGACCACCCGACCTTGGCCGCTGGATTAGTGGACCTCACCACCGCTCATTAGTGGACTTCATACACGAAGCAAATTTGTATGTGTATTTCTGAATCAGTAATTATTATGCCTAAGGGCAGACTTTCGAAAAAAAAAAAAGTACGCCTTGAAAGACAGACGATGTGATCCGCTCTTTTTGACCGATCGTTTTATTGCTTTTAACGGTTGTTCTAAAGGCCAGTTAAGCTCCTCAGCCAGTTTGCGGTTATCCGCAGGGGCCGGGGATGAGAAACGCGGTTGGCGAGCTCTGTCCAGTCGCTCTATTCGTGTACCGCCTAATAAAATCACATTTTCTTCCGATATGCGAAGTATCGACACTGACAGTAATGCATTAGACAACTGTACAAAGGGGTAAGCCGGCGAATAGGCTGTGGGCTGGGCCCACCGGTTCTGCACCGGTACTGAACTGCTCGAAAACGAAGCCCGGAAAGAAAAAATAAGCAGCCTCCGTCTCGGGGTCTCGACGTCCATTCATTCACAAAGCTTTATTTACAAGAGTCCTGAAGCCCGGTCATTTCAGACCGAGGCGGGCCGCGTCCACGTCGGCACCGTCAGGCCGAGCCTTATGGCGCCATCGTGGACCCTCTGGACAGCCCGTCGTTGATCTTGATATGAAGAACTTGGCACCATCTTCTGCCAGTGAAGCCATTTTTCTTCCGGGTCGGGGAGTGTCTAGAAGTACACGTTTCTGGGCTAGTCGGTTCATGTTCATGTATAAGCCACAAAAGTATGGCCTATTTTGCGCATGGAAATGACGAGATAAGGGGCTATTCCCTCGTTATCTCCTTGCGCAAAATCAGCCATAATTTTGTAACTTGTACACAAATCGGGGAGAGTCGCGGGACAGCCCGCCAGCATGTGTCTGATTTCAATGGTGCCATCGCACGCGTTACATTCTTTTCTAAGTTCACTTTCGGGGTGAATTTTATTTACAGAATACGGAGTAAAGATTGATTTATTTCGGGAAAGCGGGAGATAGCCACCATACGGGATAGGTGCAATGAATACTGTAACCGGATTGGCTGCTGCATAGACAGAAATAGCGGCTGGCAGTGGCGCTAGCAATCAGCCGCCATAATCCGAGAATGCAAAATCGCGAAGTCAGGTTCGTAGTTACGTCGTTCCCATAAATATTGTAGAAAATATTCACTTAATGATTACATTATTAAGCATCGTGTCACACGCCAGAGAGGCAAGCACGAACTCGTCCCACTCGATGCCGTGAACACTGTATGCTTCTTGCAATACCGCTGTAATTAACAGTCCTGACGGACGGAAGCAGGTGCGTTGCGTTGACTCTCATTCTCCGCCACCATTAGGCGCTTTTAGCTGAGCGTCACTTACGCTCAGCCCCGCGCAGATGTAGCGGCCCGAGACAGTGCAGAGAAATGAGTAGATTTCGCATTTTTGACGAGCGCGTCTTGCCGAGACGCGGTCAGCTTGGCTGCAAAACGATGGCGAAACCAAGTGGACGCACCTTCACGCTCCGCTCAATCGACTTCACAAACAGAGCGAGAGGTGTATTTGACGTTCCGCTGCTCGCACGATCGTTCTGCGCACGCGCTCTACAGTTCCGTCCACAAGTTCGCATGTAAGCCGCGTCACGCGCACTACAGTTCCTTCTACGCGTTCGTGTGTAAAACGCTAGCATACGCAGGTCTGACAGGAGCGGATCGTAAACGGTCAGCTAAAGGTGTCTATTAGGTGCGCGAGGACGGTTAGTGCGAACCGACCAGCCTTATCTGACCACTCTGCTCTTGCACCCGCCGAATTACTTTCAGGATATGACGGATGTGCCACCTTTTCGTTTAGTCGCTATACGACCGTAGCCGCGCGGAGCAAGGGCGTTCGACATTCGTAGCCGGATGCGTGGCCCGCTATTGATCCTCGCCAGAGAAAGCGAGCCCAAGCTGAATGTGCAGTCAATAGCCAGAGCAATCAGAGGTCGGGAGATGAAACCGGTCAGTGCGTCTTCTGTTGCAAACAAACGAATTGCGCATGCGCTGACGAACCACCATGCATGTCATCGCGGTTCAGGTTACGCAAAAAAAAGTAAGCTGCAGGAGCCACGTCAACGAAACTCTGGCAGATCTCGATCGCGTTCTGTCCATGGTATAGAGAGGGAGAAATGGGTCCGATCCCGAGTCGGTATAGAGCGTAGCACCCCTTATCAGAAGATTGTATGTTCGTACCCTACAGCCAAAAAGTTGTCGTTTCGTCCACTTCAATCCTTTTACGTTTATGTCATAGTTACTACATTACAGCTAAAAGTATTAATAATGTTTCCTATACTTTTCCTTGGCTTCATTGTCTGTTGGTTCCACTAGCAACAATTGGCCTTCTATAGGGCACTCGTTTAGAGCAGTATAGTTTCATGATGGGACGCGACATACATTACGCAAGCTTCAACCCCTGCGGTGATAAAATACGTTTGTCTGTGTTTTGCGGCTTTCTTGCAGCAAATCAATGTTGCGCTCCTGTCTACCGAGGTGGGGTTTATGCTCCAGTCCGCAATGGTGTGCGAAGCCAATAGTGAGTACACAAAATTAGTACTTAATTCACTTGAGCCTCTAATACACGGTTAATTCTACACTGTGCAGTAGCAAATTCAGGATGACGGTGCCATTAACGACGACATCCTCTGTACAATTAGTATACGGAATACCGAACACCCCGTAACCATTGGCGCAGCCATGGAGGAGGCTTTGAGGTTCGAACGACACCCCCCTCCCCCCACCCCGAACTTTTGACATTTTGTATGCGGTATATGTATAACATCGCCAGGCCTGCACGGAACACGCAGCACAGTCACAGCGAAAGCTAGAAGAGCGGCATTTCTAGAGCCCTCTATAAATGTGTGTATCGCTAAAATATTAGTCAGGCCTGGTATAACACGACTTCATCTGCCAGGGCGCCCGTACGTCTGGCTGACCCACGGATTCACGTGCTTCCTCAGGACGGTGAACCTGGGATTCATCATCGCCTGGATCGTCGCCGCCTCTCAGGTGCAAAGCACTAAGCGTTCTTTCTTTCTTTCTTTCTTTCTTTCTTTCTTTCTTTCTTTCTTTCTTTCTTTCTTTCTTTCTTTCTTTCTTTCTTTCTTTCTTCCACACACGAGGCAGGCCTTAGAGATCGGATGCGAAACAACTTAGTTCGGGTAACTACCGCAATAGGTAGAATGGGCAGACCCCAGAGATGGGTAGTGAAAGAAATGACTTAGGACGAATCTCATGGTGGCTCGATTTGGTGCGAAGTTGCGCGAGTGGCTTTCCGATAAGGAGCGGTGCATTTTGTGTGCTTTGGCAAGAAGCGAACGAAACTTGCGCTCATACGTTTATTGAACCATTTACTTTGTTCCCGTCCAGAAATTGCCTAAAGGAATTCCGTTTGGAAGATAACATTAGCTTCTTCGTACACCAGGAAAGTCATTCGCAAATGCTCATGTTCTTCTCTCGTTGTTTTATTTCCCACTACGCTATATTAAAAAATAACTACTCAATATTTTTATCAGTAATGCATGACCTCGGTTGACAACATTCTCTTTTGTTGTAGACCTATGAATAAACGTGTCCTAACCGTATCGAACCTATCCATTACAATTAGGCTCAATCGTGTTCGTGCGAATGCCTGCTTATAAAACATCGATTATATCGAAGGTTCTACAACTCGATCGCAACGGCGTTATCTGTCTCCTACCAGGACAACCTGAGACTCATGACAGTCAGCGCGACAGCCATTCTAGGACGTCTCATGGCTACAACATTGCACGCCTTTACGCCGGGATCCATAGACATGTACAGCGTGAGTGAAAAAAAAAAAGATATCTTCAACTCTACAATTACGTCGACGCTTATCTTCAAAATAACTGCACTCACTAAAATAATTTCACATAAAAAGGAGGGCTTAATATGTCACATACGGTTACACAGTAAGTGGCTAGGACGGAGGAAAAAAGCTGCATTAAAACAGATTGACAAGCCCCATATCCCCAGGTTCACTGTGGCAACAGGACGGCAAAGGCAAAATACATCTCGAGACAGTGTAAACGGCACAATACATATGCTATGATTTAAAAAATGTTATACCAAACAGAGAAACATTACTACGGACATATTTAACAAATCATATTCAAAATATAGCTATTAGAGAATGTGCGCACATTTTCGTAAATAACTTCGAAGTTATTTAGTGCATTCGGCAAGCAATTAAGTTAATGCTTGAAAACCATACAGTCAGTACGCGGCCGTGGAACATATGAGTGTTGGATGCAATTTATGGCTAAATTCGGCGCTAGTGTTGGTGAACATTGGCAAGTACCGGATAGATGATGGGTAGTGCTGGATAGTGCTGGCTTAATGGCGGCTAATGTCGGTCGTTATTGGCTAACTCTGCCTACTTAGTGGCTAAGGTCGGCTTTCCATATGTTAGTTAAACAATGGAAATTTTAAACAATATGATTACGCACATTCTCATAATTTCCCCAGTAGTGAGGTTCTGCTTTAACATTTATTCTCTCCCTTTTTTTTCTTTTCGAAGGCATCGTTCAAGGCGGACGCGTACCAGTTTTTTGCTCTACATCCCGAAGAGGTGCGTATAAATTTCGCCTACCTCCTCTGTTTCTTTTAGCTTCAGCTTTTGTTGTCGGATAAACGCTCCCTGTCACCCAGCGTTCCTTGTTTGTTCATAAAAGGACACCATAGAGAAACAATGAATCGCTTTAGATCGATAAATTGTGCTCTGAGAACTCTAATGTCGTTAATTTCGCCATAATAGGCTTATCAATAAAGGCGAAAATGAAGTACAAAGTTTCATCTTTAAATTTCGCGCCGAAATCTCCCCACGTGAAGCCACGGATTTCAAAGTGTATTTATCGTATTTTGGCGCCATTGGCTTAACAAAATTGCCACAACCTTGGTATGTTAAGTCTATGGCCCCCTTAGAGGACAATGCACTTCATTTTTACCGATGATGAGCTACGCAGTCCCTAGTAGGCGCCGTCAAAACATGTGACGTCACGGCGAATGGTGCGGAAACTTCAAGGTGGCGTCGCCACCCACATTTTATTTTTGCGCGTTTTCTCGCTTACTAAGCGTCTTCTTGCAGCAAGCATAGTGTTTTTGGTATCATGAAAGAGTACTTTACTAATATGAGACAAATCGTTCTGCTCTTTAGTGACCCTTCAACTCGCTGTCGCGTTGCTAAGCTCGGTAACGTGGGTTCGATTCCCGAACACGGCGGCCGCATTTAGATGGGGGCGAAATGTGTGAACGCCCGTGTAGTTTAAGAGCCCCGGGTGGCAACTGAATTTAGTGGTACCCTAAATTCAGTAGCACGCTGCACAATTTCAGCTGGCTGCGGAATAAAATAAATATCTACAAGAAGATTGAATGACACACAGATCAATAATCTCTTTGTATTAACTACACCTTTACTATTCTATTCGTCGGTCAATAGGGCACGAGTAGACCGTTCCGATCTGTAGATATACTGCGGGTTCTGGCTTGCGCGTGTGTCTGAATTTGCATTCTTACGGTATCACCGAAGCCTGTGCGTGAACAGACTGTTGGGGTTTTACATCTCAAGACCACGATATGATTATGAGAGACGCCGCAGTGGAGGTCTCTCCGGAAATTTCGACCGCATGGGGTTCCTTAACGTGCATTTAAATCTAAGCACACGGGCCTCTAGCGTTTCGTTTCCATCGAAATACGACCGCTGCGGCCGTAATTCAATCTCGCGACCTTCGAGTCAACATTCGAGTGCGTGCGAATAGAATTTTCGTCAAGATATGCATATGTTCTCTCTTGTTTCATGGCGCAGTTGATTCTGGGAAACGTAGGGATGTTCATCTTCCTTACTGTCGTCGTAGAGGTGAGACTAACTTTTAATTCTCAATTCGCTACCGGATTGCGATAGCTGCTAAGAGGAACAGTGAGCTGATGAAAAGGAGAGCTGCACAATAAAAAAGTTTCCACCATTTCGGGAGTGTTTCTTGTCTCGCAACGATAGTCGATCTGCTTGCTTGCTTTAGCCACGTGCATGCGCGTCCGCGTTTTTAGAGCGCACCTGACGTTGCGAACTGTGATGGATCTCAACCAGCCTCAACTGCGATTAGAACAAATTAATGGTTGGCGATTTATAGTACTGTGTACTGTGCTAAGGAAGAGCCCTAAGCCGTTCCGCTGGTGAACAATGATTGGAGCACATCCAAGATAACGCACGGATGTGATGGCAAACAGAGAACAACAGCGAAGAGAGGCACGATTGAGGGCGTTCTCCTAAACGGTAGACCACATTGTAAACCACTGCAAGTGGCACCAGTTCGGCACCTGGCGTGTCCTCGGACGACTATATGGTGATGAGTTTATGAACCAACCCAGCATCAGCATCGTCATTCTTATTTGTCAACGCATGCGAGCTTTAATCTGCGTAACTACCAAATGGGTCGCCTGATGTGTTTGCGCGGGTGCAGGTGGCGTTCGTGAGCCCCTTGACTGTCTACCAGCAGGCATTCCACATGACGAAGGAGAGGGATGCGGTGGTTGCATCAGATGAAGCGGATGCTCCAGCCAAGGCATCGACTGCGACTGGTCACCAAGAGCACTCCGGAAGCTACTCCGATGAGTTGTCCAATGAAGCCTCCGGCGATCACCTAGCAAGCTCCAGCGACCGCCCCGCAAGCTCTGGTTACACAAGCTCGGATAAGAAGTGAACGCAAGACATTCCGAACTGTATATACTCGAACTATCTGGACGTTGCTATGTCAATCATCATTAGCGCTCGCTATTTGCATTTTCATATAATTTTATTTCGTGTTGACGCGCTAAAATGTTCACATATATGTCAATCACCGCATGTAACAAAGATATTCGCTGTAACTTGTTCCATGTGAATTTCTTGTTTTGCGTATTAATGTGCACAAAAGTTATGACGAATATCAAGTTTCGTTAATAAGTAACACACCACTTGGAGAGTTCCATAGTCCATCGAGTTTCAGAGTTCCATCGTCCCATATCAGTGCTACCTGTTGTGTCGAAAGTATATGAAAGTGCAATGAACAAGCGGCTCGAGGATTTCTTTGATAAATACAATATTATAAATGATGCACTATTTGGCTTCCAAAAAAACAAGTCTGCGGAGCTCGCATTAATTCAAGTAAAAGATGACATAATATATAATATCTAGAAAAAAATTATACACAGTTGGGCTATTCATAGATCTGCGTAAAGCGTTTCATACCGTATGTCATACCGTCCTGTTACATAAATTAAGCTCATATGGTATACGAGGAATTGCACATGACCTATTGAAAAGCTATTTAACAAATCGATTCCAATTTGTGAGTATAAATAACGAGTCATCAGAATACGAGTCATCAGAAAGGAGCGCCGCAGGGATCCATTCTGGGTCCCCTCCTATTTATAATTTATATTAATGATCTTTGCCACATTCCAGATTGCCCCAAACTAGTAATGTACGCGGACGATACTAACATCTTTTTTGAGGGTTCTTCTCTTGTCAACCTTGAAGGGAATGCGAATCTTCTTTTGAACTAGCTCTCGTCATGGTTAAAACTCAATAAGTTGTGCTTAAACGCAAATAAGACCAAATACATGCTGTTTGCCCCCGTTAATAAGGCAAGAAATTTTTATACTACTATTAGTTACCAGGGTGATATATTAAAACAAGTTAAGAGTCAGAAGTTTCTAGGTGTGTGGTTTCAAGAAGACTTATCTTGGAATGAGCATACAGCGAAGTTAATGTCAGAATTAAGTAAAATTGTGGGATGCTTATACAGGTTAAATTCTTTCATACCAATGTGGCTAAAAATACACTTTATTACCCTCTCTGCTACTCACGACTTTCTTACTGCGCGCTTGTGTGGGGGACTACAACACTAACGAACTATTCTAAATTGATTATTTTGCAAAAAAAAAAGGGTCCTGAGAATCTTTGAGGATTTCCATGGCACTATATGTTACTTGCGGACAGACGTGCTATTTTCGAAATATCTTTTTATTTTATTTTATTTATTCGATACTGCGGACTCATCGTCCATGCAGGGTGGTTAATACATATACAAATACAAAAGAAGTAGCAATGACACAACAACAATAAAGGGTGAAGAACGTTATTTTGCAGTTTGATCACATGTATCGGTAAGGCAGTTCCATTCACTAATGGTTCTCGGGAAGTATGAAAAAACTTAAATAGGTCAGCGCAAGCAAAATATGGGGTTAAGGCGTTTGCTCAATTATGTTATGCTCAAAGACAGCCAGATTCATTCTTTATAATTATTTCAGTACACAAAAATGCAATAGACTTTATTGTTCGCAGGATCATCGTGGTTCTCTGTATGATTTTCGTACTTATGCTAGAAGGACTCCAAACACTCGAACGATCTACGGACGGCAACACCCATCTTTTCAGGTACCCACTTTTCTAAACAAAATCGACAGCCTTCTAGATATAAATTGCACAGAATCCAAGCAAATGATCAGGATGGTACTGATTGAAAACAACATTGAATTTTCCAAAAGGACTTGTTTCTTGGCTAGTTGGTGCGTACATTGCTTAGATACAGACGACTGAGGCGCAAAATACGTTTCTTGAAAAAGGGCGAAGCAGAAGAGAAGACAGAGGAAGCGCCAACTACCAACTGTTTACTGACATACTACGAAAAGTGCAGTAAAAAAGAAAACATTTCGGCGCATGCGTGAACAGTGAACATCAGACGTACAGCGACATGGTCAAGCCAACATACTATCTAGGAAGCGCATTTCTGTCGAAAATAAAGATATCGAAGTGTCACTGACACAATCAGAACCTTTCTTCTTGATATAGAAAGCTTCCAGCAGCTCTCTAGCAGTTTGTTGTCTGCTTTTGCCAAGAATCAGTACTTGCGCAAAGCAAGGTTCACATCCGCAGGAGTTGCAATGCGCAGGAAGGTGCGCATAATCACTCTTACCTAGGCTGTTAGCATGCTTCCTCAATCTGTCATTAATGCAACGTCCCGTTTCTCCGACGTAGGACTTGCCGCAGCTTAAGGGTATCTCATATACCACCCCTTGTGCACAGCGCCTGAAAGGTTTTTTATGCTGCTTCTGACAGCCCCTCAGCTCCTCGCGTGTGATACGCGGGCACAATTGAGCTTTCTACATCAAGAAGAAAGGTTCTGATTGTGTCAGCGACACTTTGATATCTTTATATTCGACATAAATGCGCTTCCTAACTATGTTGGCTTGACCATGTCGCTGTACATCTGATGTTCACTGTTCACGCATGCGCGGAAATGTTTTCTTTTTTACTGTACCTTTCGTAGTCTGTCAGTAAACAGTTGGTAGTTGGCGCTTCTCTGCCTTCTCTTCTGCTTCTCCCTTTTTCAAGAAATTTTGCGCCTCAGTCGTCTGTACCTAAGCAACATTGAATTTTCTTGACTATTGTTTTATGTTTCCTGTTTGCCTATGTTGCATCTCATGTTTTTTCTGGTACAAATACTACACTGTGTGACTATTCCTAAATGTATCGTTGTGGTTTTTTTCCCGAGCATCCCTATGTTTTTATTACTATTTTCGTTTTTTGTATGTTTTATATAATTGCAATGAGCACTCGCAACTAATGTTTAATTGGTATGTTGAACATCAGCGAGGCCCCCGAAGACCAGGAGCTAGCCGTCCAGCGGGCCAGGGCCGTCGCTGAGGACCTCGGAAGATGTTCCTCGAATGGTGGGTCCCTGGCATCCTAGCCCCGGGCACAATAACGACCGTTGGACAAATAAACTTTATTCAACTCAACTCAATACTATGATTGTTGTGTATATATTTGCATACTACAAATAATGTTTTATTATTGCTGTACGTGTTACATGATTTTGCACATGTACCTTTTCTATTTTTTCTTTCATTCCTATTATTTATATCCTGCAAAGTGCTTATGACGGCCTGCGCCTCACTGCATTTGGAGCAAAGGCCCTTTGTCAGGCTTTTAAGCCTGACAAAGCGCCTTCGCTCCATTTTCTGTTCTTGCGCAGAAAGAAGAAAGAAAGAAAGAAATAAATAAATAAATAAATAAATAAATAAATAAATAAATACGGAAGATTCAGAAGAGGTGTTGGCGAAATTCCTACGTGAGAACTCAGAAAAAGGGGAATTTTTTCGAGGGGCCCGTTTCTTTGTTAGACTCAACCAAATGAATTCAACAGACAACTGCGCGTACTTCGAAGGCGTAATTAGAAAGTTGTGGGTTCAGATCCCGCCAACGGAAAGAGTGATTTTTCGTCCACTTTCAATTCACTTCAATTTACGTCACAATTACTACACTACAGTTACAGACGATAATGCCCCCTATGATTTCCTTGACCTAATTGCCTGTGGGATTCATTTGGTAGCTGAGGGCCAGTATCGCGAAACGCACTGCTCTCACCCAAGAACCTGACACAAAGAAAGTATATTTTTTATTGTACTTTTTGAGAGCTTCGGCGAAGTGTCACTTTGTTATCATCTCCATGGGCATGTGTCCAACGCAACCGAGTCCCTGCAGGGAAACATCTCCTAACGGCGTGATTTTCACGACCGACGTGCTGCAATGGGGCAGAGACAAGCGCAACCAGGCTTCGGGTGGAAGTTGCAGCGCCCTGCGCAAAAGCACAACGTCATTGTATAGACCAGGGGTCTCAAACGCGCGGATCGCGGACCTTGCGCTAGCGGCCCGCGGCTTCGCAATAAACTTCTGTGGCTTTGTAAAATGGTATTCGGATTATTTTCTCGCCTATTGCGATTAATAACGCTTTATTCGGGTAGGCTAGAGGGACGGGACTGGTTTCAAGCATTCTTTTTTTGCCTGAGGCACCCCATGCGTTCACTGTGTTGAAACATCACCGTAGAACAAAAGCTCTTATTTCAGAATTTTATTCATTCTGGAGATCAGTATCGATATCTTTCTGGAAACCTGACGTCAAATCCCCTTCAGATATGACCCTATGTGAGATATGGGAAAGGCGTTCTTTCAAATGGCAACGTTAGGATGACACTTCGTTCACATTCCCCCTCATGCACCCCCACCCGCTCCAACTTTCTTCACTGTCTTCGCACTTGTTGGACTAAATTTCGTGACTGCGGCCGCTATCTGAGGTGAGTTTTTATAGACTATATAGACTATCTAGGTTATCTCTCTGGAGCAGAGACGTCATAGACCATTAGGCAAGCATGAAAAGAGCTGTTTGTGCATGAATTTGCCAAGCTTCCTTATTGTGACTTCGGATCGTCACACTGATTCACACTGATCGTCACACTGATATCTTCCTTAATATACCTGATTATAGATGCATTTCCACTTCTCTAGTGAGACACTATACGGATATACACATCGCTACTTATGTGTCTCATTCGAAAGAAACCTTGAGCGAAAAGCCGGCGTCAACCCGAAAGCGTACCAGTCACATGACAACCCGCGCGTTTCGTGGATCGAGGTGCGCGAGCTGCGGCATGCACTTCGTCTTTGCGTCTTTGCGGCATTTGACACCAAAGTTCATTTCTGACATTCTAGATATCAACGCACGAAGAAAGTATGAAGCGCAGTCCTGCAACGGGAAATATCCAAACCATTTCGCGATAAAAGATTTAATACAAGGGGCAAAGATATTGAGTTATAGATTCAATACAGAGGTTAGATTTGTCTTCTCCTTTCTCGCCGCTTTTAGACCCTTCATATCATCACTCGAGTTTTGTGTTGCACTGTTTGTATCTGTGCCTGCGCCCGTCATGCTAGCATCCCTGCCTTCCTGTGACATTATATGCTCCGAGATTCGTTAATATCCGTACAGTCGGCGTCAAAAGTTTGGAGACCGCTAGGTCGAAGAAAACATTAAAATTTTCCCGCAATTCGTGACAGTATTCGGTCGAACTGCGCAGCACATGTTGTCAGCGCGTTTTAGAACAGGCCGGAAATCTAAGCTCACGGCTGCCCGCCGAAGCGGCGGAAATATTCGGCTTTTTCTTGCGCCTGCAGGTGGTTCATAAACTTTTGATGCTGACTGTATATCTATAGTACACCTGCACATCACGTTCCATCCCTGCCTTGCAGTAACGTAATATGCTTCGAGATTGCGTCGTATTCCGAAACGATGCATCACGATCAGGCACCCACCCAATCCTGTCAGTCGATGTATAACTGTTATAGTACATACCTGCACACCCAGTAGCGAATCACGTTCGTGTGGCACACGATGATCTCGTGCGAGTCCTCCTGCTGAGTGGGAAGTGCCCGGTGGAAGTACTTGCGGAAGCCAGCTTCGATGCGGGCGCCCTCTACAAAAAACTAAGCAGGAAAACACCTCTCAGCTGGAGTGTCCTATATAAGGCACGAAACGAAGAGTATTTATCACTCGAATTTGAAGCCTACATCGTAAAAACTGTACAGTTGAACGTAGTTATAACGAACACTGATATAGCGAATTATGGGTTATAGTGAACTAAACGCGAACTTTGGTATTTCAGTGACACTTATCATCTTCATAACGAAGTCGAAAACACGACAGTCTCTGTGACATCGGCTGTAACGAAGAAATATTTTGTTAGCGCGAGGCTCAAAACTCGAAAGGTAGCATAAGGAGCTAAATAAATGCTGAAAAACAATCCGCAACCGCAATTTTCTTTAAAAATGCGATGTGCAGTGCTGTGAAAAGCGACCAGACGAATATCATAACTTCCTCGAAATAAAAGTGAACGCAGGTCTGTTTTGTCAAACGAACTTTGTTCTGCTGCAATTTCACCTCCTCGTGTCCCGGTCTACGTAGTTCGAAATGCCACAAGGATACATGTAAGCGTCACCTCGTTTATAATGGATTTGAAGCCTAGAATGATGCGTTTGTGTATCGAGGAGTTTTGCCCGAGACAGACTGACAATATTTAGTTTTACTGTTAGAACAAATATTGTATATAACGAACTAGCTTATGGTCCTGATACGACTTCGTTATAACGAGGTTACGTTCGAATGTACTTGAGCATAGCAAAACAAAGAGAGACATCGAGTAACGTATTTGCAGAATGCCATCTACACGACGCACCGTTCCTACAAAATATAAAAGAAAGAAACACACACTGCGTCGCGTCTGCAGTATTTCTGTGATAAACTTACAACTACTCTGCCCTTTAAGGGACACAAACTACAAAAAAAATTTAAGGTGACAGCGACAGATGAATGCGTACCTGGGAACGACTAAATCGTTAATATTATCGACAAGAGCGCTTTAATAATCGATAAATTGACGTAAATGAAGGACACCACACATGCGACTCCTGCGAAGGAAAGAAGTGTTAATTTTAAGGGCTCGTTTTTCTTTGTTATACACACTATTAATGAGCACTAACAGACAATAATGCTAAGGAAAGTATAGGGGATGTCATTAGTAGTAAATGTGAGGTAAATGTGAAGAAAGAAAAATGGACGAAAAGATAACTTGCCGCGGGTAGCGACCGAACCTGCGACCTTCGAATAACGCGTCTGATGCTCTACCAAGTTCACGTACTACGTGACGCCAACAGGTAGAAAAAGAGTGTTCCACAATCGCCGTCAAGGCTACTGGCGGCGCTGACTGACGCTCCCACGCTTAAATGTACATATATACCCCATAAAGTGGACGGGGGGATATGGCCGCCGCGGTAGCTCAGTTGGTAGAGCATCGGACGCCAGGGGCGTAGCCAGGGGGGTGGGGGGGGGGGGAGTTCAAACCCCCCCGAAAATTTTCAAATTTGCTTGCTTATATATACACGTACACATAAAAACGCACGCACGAACATACAAAAAGTATGTTTCAACCCCCCCCCCCCCGAAAAAAATTTCTGGCTACGCCCCTGTCGGACGCGTTATTCGAAGGTCGCAGGTTCGGTCCCTGCCCGCGGCAAGTTATCCTTTCGTCCAGTTTTCTTTCTTCACATTTACCTCATATTTACTACTAATGACATCCCCTATACTTTCCTTGGCATTATTGTCTGTTAGTGCTCATTAATGGCGACTCCTGCAAGACATTCTAGAACCAGCCCAACGACGCAACAACTCGGTAAGATTTTCTAACCAGTACCAGAGTCATTCAATTCTCTTTATGGTCACGAAACTGCACCGTCACGCTATGGGCGAGCTTCATACGCTGCTCGAAAATGCCGCAACGCGCCGCCGCTGCGCCACAGAGGCGATCGTCTGCGCCGTCCGCGTATTGAAATACTCGCGCAGTGCGAGACAAGCTGCTGGATATCATATGTTCAAGTTAGAGGAAACGCTGTCGCAGGACTAGGATGCCTAACAGATGTTGCATGCCGGGGTGCCGTTCCGGCTACAAGGGAAGCAAAAAGGTGTCGTTGTTTTGTTTGCCGTTAGACAAGCAGCAGCGCGAGAAATGGAAGCGGGCCATACCGCTGCAAGAAAGCGGTGATAATTAACTTTGATTCGAAGTATACACGTGTGTCTGCGAACCATTTCGACGCCTCGGACATTATCACTGCGTATGATTTTAACATCAACGGCGACTCCGTGTCGCAGAAACGCGACAAACCAACGCTGAAGGCTGACACCGTTCCAAGGATTTATGAAGGACTTCCTTCGTATCTCACAAAGCGCAAACCTCGATCTCGCTCATCTACAATGCGACCAATATGCAAACGACCACGTGAGTCACCCTGTGAAGAGCTCCGAGCGTCGCCGACGCCCTGTTTAGACCGCACCGTAGTGCGTGTCGTGCGGAAACGCCTGGCAAGAAAGGGACCAACGGGGAGTGTAACTGCGCGCCGATCACCTGCTATGTGCTGCACTGCTCGGCCCTGTCGGCTAGACGAAAACAAGTCATATCGGTTGAACGCCAGAGTGAAAGCGAAGCACTATTACAACGAATAGAAGCTGTTATGAGAGTCAAGTGCAACTCTCGCCGGCGCACGCAGCGAGCGAGCGAGCGCGCTCACCCACGTTTCTTCCCTATCGAGCTTCGGGACCCAAACAAGAGCAAGCCTTCGAGCCCGGACGCCCCGGATAACTCGCTTCAATGTGCCGAATGAGGAATGACTACGAAGAACACTGCCAGCGTTAACAAAAGTAAGCTGTTCGTCAGCGGTTGTATTCCCGCAGAGTTACCTGCTACAACTACGAAGCGATACGAAGTAGGCTTCGCTACGTCGTCGGCACCAAGCCGGCCGGCGGCCGGTGTGAGTGCGTTGCCGGAGCAGGTGAAAGAAACGTTGCGTAGAATATGCTTCACAGAGAATAATGTCTTCTGGAATAAAGTAGAGGTCAAACTGTGTCTTTCTCTACATGCCACAACTGTTGTCAAACATCTAGCGTGAAGGCGAGACGAATCAACTTGCGGCCGGCGGCGTACAGCGAGCGACTTACGAGCATGGTGAAACAGCTGTGCCTGCAGGTGGCAAAAGTCATACAGAAGTCCCCTGCTACGGCGTTCGTAATTATATATATTGGTATTCTGTCGTTAATCCGCGTATTTTTGTATTTTTTCTGCTGATACCACCGCGAGCTGCATGTTTTAATTGAGCTGGTTTTTTTCCTCGCGGGTGCTCATTTTAAAACAGAAAACGCGTTCAGAAATGTATTTATGCATGCTGAGTGCTAGAAGTAAAAGCGTGAAAGCAAAGCGACCGTTGCGGAAGTTTAGAAAGCTTAAACACCGAGGCTTCCCACACACAACCCCAGCGATAGCAGCGTTCGCATCGCCTCGCAAGCACAGCTGCGCTTCTGGCGGCGGCCGCTGGCTCCATATGAAACTGACGCGGCAGTTTCGTGACCATAAGAAGCATTGAATGACTCTGCTAGTACTCAACTATTTGTTTAGAAAGAAAATGAGAAGTGCAATTCATCGAAATGCGGAACAAAATGCGACTTAGTTGTGAATGTCTGTTAAGAAACTGGACAACATCCAGGAACGTCGAATCCTGGGTGTTATCCGAACTCGGACAAATTGTTCTCTGTAACAGCCACCAATTTCAAAGGTCGTGGTTTTTTGTACTGAGAGCGCCAGATTCAAACGCGGAAGTTAGGAACACTTCATGGCTACCATTTTTTAACTGTACAAAACAGCGCTAAAAGACGGGACGAAGAAAGGACACAAACCCGTCTTCGTCCAGTCTTTCAGCGCTGTTTTGTACAGTTAATCATGAATCAACCGGCCCAAATGCGTACCTTACCATTTTTTAGACACAATAACTCGACCATATCACGCGGATGATTCAGAAGTTTTGTTATCACATAGTGTCTCTGCTCGCTCGCGGAACTCAATTTGACAGCACGTGAAAGAAGATGCCACATCCATGTGACGTCGTTGGCGCTTTTGCGTTTTGGACAAGTTACAGCACCTATTGTCGGGCAGTAAAATGATGACGTACGCAACGTCACAACTCTCCGATCGGGGATGGGCAGTTTGGATTGCGTCCTATCGGCATGCGGACCTTTCGGAAGCAAGCGGCCAGCGTCTTTCTGTCCACTTACTTTCTTACTTGGTAATTTTTTTTTTTTTTTGGCTGGAGCCGCTGGGGTGGTTCAGTGGTTACAGCGCTCGGCTGCTGACCCGAAAGACGCGGGTTCGTTCACGGTCGCGGCGGTCGCGTTCCGAAGGAGACGAAATACTGTGACCACGCATACTTCGATGACAGTGCGCGTTAAAGAACCCCGTGAAGTTCTTGGCGCGACCATTTGTGACTGGCGACCAAAACGCGGCTCAAGAGGCGACCGATGTTCACACCAGTGAATGCGATCTATTAGGCGTGCGCCGGGTTCCCCATTAGGGTGCGCCGGGCTCCTCATTGCCCCCCCCTCCCCTCCATGGTGATCGGGACCAAAAGACAGCGTGCTTCACAATGGATGAAAAAATGAAAATGAAGCGATGACGTGCTTCTCACAAAGGCCTTCCTTTGGTCCCCCGCTTTCCGGGAGTAAATATTAGAACTAAACAGTCTTCGAATGCAACATTGGGGGCCTGCGGCCGCCATTATCGTCGAAAACTTGCGTGGCCATAGCTCTGTCCTTTAAAAACAATGACAGGACAGGTCCGACAAGGGGGCGGCCATCCCCCCCCCCCCTTCTCCCCCCTCCCTCGCGCACGCCTATGGACCTACCCGTCGCCGCACAGAAACCACGTCAGCTGGTATCGTGCCTCGCTTTGCCACTGCCCCGTAAAATAAGCTGACGTCCTGTTCCGGTGCATCTGATTGGTTCAGAGGTTCCCCAGTGTTGTCGCGCGACTGAATAATCTAGCAGTGAGCGACTCAGCCAAAGCAGTCGCTTAGCGACCAAAGCTGCCATTTGCGACCAGTCGCTTTGCGACTTATGTGTATGGCGCAGGTGTGAACGAGTCTTTAGCCACAAAAGCGCCTGCTTGTGCCGTTCCACGCACGTATCCGATGCACCGCCATTCCGTACATACTTCAAGGCGTTACGTGGACCACGTAAAACAGTGCATTAATAAAAGGGTTACATTTCTGGCACTCGGACTCCAAGTTGTGGACCGAGAGGGCGGCTCGGGCGGCACGGGCGCCCCCTCGCAGATGAGCTCGCACGGCTCCATGGGAAGCCACTGCAAGTGCTTGTGGATGATCTCGGCCGTCTCGGTGGCTCGCGTCATTGTCGAGTGGACCATCCTCGTGAAAGGAATGCCCGTCTCCTTCAGCCGCTGGCCCGTCATGTCCGCTTGCTTTCGACCTGCAAGAACGGGAGGCGATGAAAGTGTTTAAGCGTCCGCAAGTTTAAGTTTACGTAAGTCTGCGTAGGGAAAAAAACAAAAAACGAAGCTGCAAAGAGCGTCAGTTGTGTCAGCTCATTGCGTATCAGAAGGACTTGACCTCCTTAATAAATGGTGCCAACGTTTCGACCAGCAGACTTGTATTTGTCAATGTAGCCAGCGACCCCACGACCCCCCCTACCGCCTGTTCAAGTATTTTTCACCTCTTCAAGCTTCCATTATCCCCTGAACGTCTGCTTTAACAAAGATGGTGTTTCAATTTACAGGGCCGATTTCATTTTAAACTTCAACTTTCCCATGTACAGTAGTGGTGGTTTAGTGGTGGTTTGAGGCAAGACGCTAATTTTCTGCAATCCATATAAGGTATCATGGCGAAGCGTCGTGTGGGGAGAAGGACGGGGAGTGAACGACAGAAGAGCGGAACAATGGTGCAGCCCATAAAAAAAAATCCCGTGGTTGAAAGCGGTTAAACTAAGTTTGCGAAAGAGATAGCTCTGTTTTGCTTGCAGTGGAAAAGGATGAGACCATTGGTTTGCCGAGATTTTATATTATTGCATGTCTTGGTTTAGGCAAGCGCAACAAGAAGTACGCTCCGACTACACGCCGCGACAAGGGAGCTAATGTGCTACACTGCAAGACAACACACATATGCTCCTAGGCGCCGTCGGCGCTCTAGGCGCGAACTCACAGTGAACTTGGATGCAGCCAGTGCATCTGGCGCTGGCTGCATGCAAGCACTAGCGCGGCGCGAACGCCGCGCCGCATTGCAGTCGGTTCATCATCATCACTATACTCACCCTGTTTCAGTCCACTGCAGGACGACGGCATCTCCCAATGACCTCCAGTTTATAGCCTATCCTGTGCGAGCTGATTCCATTTTATCCCTGCGAACTTCATCATTTTGTCACTCCATCCAGCTTTCCTCGACCGGTTTGTCATCCCTTGGTAACCATTTTGTTGCTCTTACTGTCCACCGGCTTTCTGTCCTACGCATTACGTGGCCAGCCCAGGTCCATTTCTTTCGCTTAATGTCAAGTGGGATATCTGCTACCCCTGTTTGTTCCATGACCCACTCTGCCGTCATCCGATCACTTAATGTAACATCCTTATCATTTTTCGTTCCATTGCACGCTGCGTGGTCCTCAACATTTTTGTAGTCGCTCCACCCGCAGAACTGCGGCCAACTTAGTCACGCTAACTTACCGAGTTCTGTAAGTGCGCACTCCTTGTCCGTGGTTCCGTTCACATTGAATTGTCCGTGGCGAATCAAGTAGAGATACCGATTTCGCTTCGGCTTGGCCTTGCTCAATTCTTCCTCGAAACGAATCTGCTCTACCGGCGAGTAGTCTTCCGGTGGCTTCACGCAGAACATGGGGTCACGCCTACATAGACGCAGAAACAAGAATAATACTGCAGTACGGGTGACTCACTGATCGAATAAGCTCAATTTCATTTGACATCGCTAATCGGACGAATGCTGGGACAAGAGCTAAAGTATGCCGTCAAGTAACTTAGCGAGGTCCTTGCCGCTGTCTATGACGACGAGTCATACATGAATTTCAATCTGAGAGCGTGAGAGACAGAGAGAGAGAGAGATGAGGGGGAAAGACAGGGAGCTTAACCAAGCACGTGCTTTGTTACATAGGCGTAACAAAGGGGCGGAGGTGGGGGAGGGCTGGGGGAGAGGAGGGGAGGGGGAAGCTTGCCGATGTAACTAAAGGTATGGCGCAAACTTTGCGCCCCCCATTAGATGATCAGTGGTGACGGCCGCCCCCACGCCCCCCCCCCCCCCTCCTCCCCCTTCTTGTGCGCACGCCTACGCCAACCAATATAGCGGGCCGTGACCCCTCGTCTATTTCGGCGCAGTATTCACAGACGGAATAGTAGAGGCAGAATAGAAGCCGAGCACATCTATCCCTCACCTGTCCCAGTTGCTGTCCCAGTAAGCGGAACGCTGGTACTCGGTGCTCCACGATGGGTACGCCGACTTGCCCTCTTTCGGATCCTCTCTGCCGAACACAAAAGCCGCGGCGCCGCAGCCGCCGCCGAGAAGTCCGGCACCGGCGAGGATTCGAGCGAACATTTTCTATCTGAGCGGATGCGGCGACGGCGTGGAACACACGACTGGCTCACAATACACGGCGCGCGCTAGATCGCTTGTTAAGGCGACCGCGAGAAGCTTGCTTGCTCGCTTGTTCCTTGATTCTTGGCTCCTACCCACTACGGGGTATTGGCCATGAAACCGACGGTTAATATAAGCGGGAAAAGTTTGAATTGAGACGGATGATGAGGATGAGGAATAAATCGGCCGCCTGGGATATAAACAAAAATTGAAGAATGACTAGTTTGTACAGTAATAAATATAAGCTGATCCCACAAAAAAAACAAAAAAAATGGCTGTTTGTTTGGCTGGATCATGATGGCGTGGCTAAACCCACTAAAGTAGATTTATCGTGATGACGATTATGATAATCCATATTTTATGGCGTGCACCCACTAAGGACCATGGGCCAACAATACGGCTGCAGGAGTTATATTATCACACTAACCGGCCTCTATTTGAAAAGAGGGCGCCTGAGGAAACGGCAACTTCGCGCTCCGCTTGTGGCCTTTACGCGACGCGCACGAGTGTAATATTTGGCAGAGCAGTTCATAGCCGTGTCAGCTTTCCGCAGGATGTGTTTTTTCAACAAACCCAAGGGGTGCTTCATGACCCCTTTAAGAGCAAGGAGGTTTACTAAGAATTGATTAAGAGGGACAGAAAATTTTTATCCATTTATTTCTGGCGAAAAGGGTTTCTTTTCGGGCGAGTTGGTGCTTAAATTGCTTAGGTACACTTGACAGTGGCGCAAAATACATTTCGTGAAAAAGGGGCGTAGAGAAGAGAAGAAAGTGAAGCGCCGATTTCTGACGAAGTCCTCCTTTTTTTTTCATTCACAAATCCTACTGCCGCACGAGTCGTGGCCGATCCCCCGTAATGGGTTGTGCCATTCCTCTAGGAAAAACCAACCAACCAACCTAAATATGAGAGTTCGTACAATTCCTTCGCATCAGGTTCCGTTTTTATTTTAATGGGTGGCTTTTCTGCTGCAGTACTTTGCACGTGCAGATTGTGTAAACTACAGTGTGACCAATTCCCCACGTGGGTATGAGCCAGTTACTGAGGCAAGAACAAGAAAGAACCGCTGTTTAGAAAATAGTGGCACCCGCTGGTGTAAAGGCTTTCTGTATAGTATCTGAAGCAAAACAAATGCTTTATGACTCTAGTGCTTCATTTATTACTTTTTATTCTCACTGGGGCTCATAATTTATGTTACGCACGTCGGATTTACTCAGTCGGTCGCTTTTTTCCTTTGTGTGTGTGTGTGTGGTGAGTGCGCGAAACTAAGCACTAACCCTCAGCACAAATTTTGCTTGTGCAGCTCGATTCTAAGGCTGATACCCAGTAGTGGGTGCTTGCCACTGTTTGTGACGTCAGCACTAGCCCGTGGTGCACGCGCGTCACGAGCCTCGCGGTGTTCGTGCACTGGATTCTTCCGACATCGACGCAGCAGCAAGCCCGATCCTCCCAGTCACAGTCAGCGCTCCGAAGCTCAAAATCGTAGGTCTCGAGAGCCCTACTGTCGTCACCCTTGCGAGAGGTAATTCTTCGCGTCACACACACTTGTTGCTATAAGACCCGCTGGGGTCGACATAGCGGCTACGGCGTTGTGATGCTAAGTGCGAGTCGTTTGTATTGCTGGCCACGGAGGTCGTATTTCGACTACGGTGAATTGCAAGGAGACCCGTGTCCTTAAATTAGGATGGTCATTAATGAACCCCCGGCGCTCGAAGTTAATCCGGAGGCCCCTACTACGACGTGTAACACAGTACCTTTGACGTTCGGCTTGACTTTAGGCCTACTGTTAGGCCTATCGGGAACGGCCACTCTGCAGACTGATCAGATGCGATGGAGTACGCGCAGAATGAAAAAAAAAAAAGATATGGCTCTAATCTACGCTGTGAAGGTGGCCGGACAGTTAAGCTGTAAACGACAACCGGTCGATCACCCATTGCGACGTCGCTTGAATGGTCTTCCGCATTAGAATCGTACAAGAGTGAGATTGGCGTCTAATCACTGGCAACGATGACCAAGTGCGGCTGATTTTGCAGACCGGCCATGCATGTGGCAACGTACACAGCCGTCTCACTCGACGCGTTCATATAGCCATGACGCATTGCTTTGGATAATCCAAGTCGTCGACGTCCGTTAGCCTCTCGACCTCGTATTCGTCCATCTCCCCCTCGTCCAGGAGACGTTCGAAAGTCTGTGCGCTGAAGCGAATGTTGTTGAACTTGTAGAGCGGACTCTGGAGAACGTCCAGTAAATCTGCACCCTTAAAACGTTTGATAGCATTGTACTTTCGTCGCTTACGCTAAGCGTCCTCGGCGCGATGTTCATAGCACGATGCCGTTGTTCACATTGTCGTGTCTGTTCTTGAAGCCGCTCCTCGTATGCGCGTTGCTCTTCAGGAATCCTCAAAGTGGCCTTCCCATAGCCCTGTCCCAACAGAAATGCAATACCTTACTAGGCGGGCCCTTTTATACGTATATGTAATGTAGTGACGTCACGGCCAGTGCTACAAACTGTGCTGTCGCAAACGTGCGCTATAGTTCATATTTTATATGGGTATTGACGTCACGCCACATGTTAACAGGCGCCTTATCATCTATCATGAGGCTTTGATGCTTGTTTTGTGGTTGTCTTTATTGAAAGGAATACTGAGCTGTATGCTGCAGACCACGGGGTTTTTGCCCACGCCTTTTTCTGCCCATGGAGACGAAACCGTTGGGAGGTAGTGTATACAGCTTCGCAGTAATAAGTCACGGTTTTGCCGCGAGGTCGAAGCGAAGAATGCGACAGGAACGAATTAGAATGCCATACGAAGTAAGGTTATCAACTGACTCCTTTCACATCCGACCTGGCGTAACTCAACAAAAGGCTGGCGCAAGGAAACGCGGCCGCTGCAGCTAGCGAAGCGACTTTCATGCTGTCTATCGCTTCAACGCAAACTGAGCGGTGAGAACACAGCACAAAGGTATGAGCCGTCTGCTGATCCCTCTCAAGATAGGTACCACGCCCCATTGCTCAAGGTACGCAGTTTCAGCCGCAGAAACGTAGCCCTCCCCCACAGTGGCGTAGCCAGAAATATTTCGGGGGAAGGGGGGGGGGGGGGGTCAACCATCCTTTACGTATCTTTGTGCGTGCGTTTGTATGTGTGACTGTATATCTGTATATGTAGACAAGCAAAATTAAATAATACCGGGGTGGGGTTAACCCCCCCCCCCCCCTGGCTGCCCCAGTGCCCCCCCCCCCCTCTTCAGGGATGCCCAATGGGCATTTCGCGCAACCGAAGACAGCCGGCGCGTTTCCTCTCTGCTTTAAGTCGCGAGATTCGGCTGCCCTTGCAAGCTTTCATTCGCAAATAGAACGCACAAAGCGACGCGCGGGGCGATATTGTCACCCTTGGACTTTTATACGGAACCTCAGGGCGACGGTGACTGCAGTGTCCATAGAGTTCCTATCGAAATATACGTGGTGTGATATCTCGATGTTCAGGGCATGGACCCTCCTGCTCATGACCCCGTATCGTGATCCCGCCAGTCACTCCGCTAATATAGGGACATGTCAATAGGTCATTCTTTTCTTTACTCTCTCTCTCTTTCTAACTGATTCATTAGCAAGGACAGCAGCCCACTCGAGTGAACTCGGTGAAATCTTGCAGGAAAACAGCGATGCCACACCCTGGACACCCTGGACACCCTGGACATCCTGGACACCCTGACCATCCTGGACATCCTGGACACCCGGGACACCCTGGACATCCTGGACATCCTGGACACCCGGGACAGCCTGGACACCCCGGACACCCCGGACATCCCGGTCACCCTGACCACCCTGGACATCCTGGACACCCTGGACAACCTGCACCACATGAGTTCGGATCTCGCCAATCAGAGGCACCGTAAGCGTGTCCTTCTTACTTTTTTGCACATTTGAGTGTCTGTGTATGTGTTTGTGTGCGCGTGAGTGCATCTGTGCGCGTATACGTGGTATCGGGAGAACACTTATTTATCAGCGAGAATAAGGTGCATGTTAGG
Organism: Rhipicephalus sanguineus; assembly: GCF_013339695.2. NCBI lineage: Eukaryota > Metazoa > Arthropoda > Arachnida > Ixodida > Ixodidae > Rhipicephalus > Rhipicephalus sanguineus. The sequence continues at coordinate 26,971,847 of NC_051179.1, forward strand.
GTCTCTGATGTTACAACGATAGTCAGCCGAACGGCCGGCCAGTCTGTCAGTTTTAACAGTGGAGAGGTAAATCCCTGGGGATCCGTCGTGGCCCAGCTGCGAGGGCGAAGCCTGACGAGAGGGAGAGCATGGGTAAAGCGAGTTGAGCTGGTATAGAAAGGGTGGCGACGTGGAGAGAGGGAAGCTGGATAGAGAGGAGAGCAAAGGCGAAGCTATGGCGGGAGCGGAGCAGGTGGTGTGGAAAGGACCCGCTGATAACCATCCTGGAAAATCTGAGGTTCTCGCATTCGTTCTGGAATGCTCGACAATGGCCAAGCTAAAGCTGATGCCACCAGCTCTGTGTTTAATCAGCCTTCGCGACGTTAAAGGGGCACTGCAACACTTCTTCAGCATGGTCAGAAAATGCTGCCTGTCGGCAGTCGAAGCTCCTGAGAACACGCGAGCCAAACGTTATAGCGCAGAACGGCTTTTGGAACTCTCAATTAATTATCAAAGTCAGCTAGAAATCGTTCCCTCTACTCTCGACAAATGATGTCGTAAACCCAAATGACTGCGCCATAATCCCAAGGTCTGCAACCATTGGCTGATTTGATCATCGTGAGCTGTGTGGCCGCCGCGGGATGCGGCCACGTGCCTCAGCGCGTGCTTGCGATCCACTGGAAGTAGGCCGTGCGTTCAAAGAAAAAGAAAAGAAAAGAAAGCGCTTAAGGTCATGACGCGCTGTGACGAAGGGACTCATCTTCTTGCCCCCTTGCTATCCCCCTCGTTGCGTAGCTTCCAGCACGCTCGCTAGTACGAAAGGAGAGAGAAAGCAATCACAGCGTGCGAAAAATACCTGTAACTCTGCTCGTACTTCACGGATTCTAAAAACATTTGCGGAGGTCGATTCGTGATTGATTGACTGAAATAACTTTAATGTGGTCGATTCGTGAGGCTAGCTCTTTTAGTGAAGCCATTTCACGATTACTTCAAAAAGTGTTTCAGGGCCCATTTAAGCCAGTTGAAGCTGCGCATATTTTTTTTTCCTTCCTCATAGTGCACAGAACGTCATTCAGCCAGTCCCGACCATGATTCAGTTGGTCATTCTAAAGAACGGACGCTGGGAAGGGCCGTAGCACAGACAAATGAATCAAAACGGCATAATGACGATGTATATGTGCTTAATCGCGCAGGCCTGCCACCAAGGCGGACAACTTCCTCAACACGTGCGTTACCATCGTGGCCGTGCTCATCGTGGTCACGCTAATCGTCATGGGATTCATCCTGCTCAAGTGCTTCAGCATTCAGGAAGTCTGTGAGCACACATGATCGTTGATTACATAATAAGTGCCCTGAGTTTCGGGAAGCCATACCAGTAATGAACTCGCCTTGTAATGCTGCCTTCGTTTGTGATAACTTTTCAGGCAACAGGACGATAACTGCCTACGGCGACATGAACACTTCACTGTCTTGTGAAAGCGACGAATGCAAGGCATACGGTGAGCGAGTTAACAAAATTCTAATAATTACTTATTAACATGGTACTCGCATGACTGCACCGTAACGCCGTTTCTTGAAATAAAAATCGGCAGTTGTTCCGTGTACAAATACAACCGATGAGCGAAGCTCCTTAGAAATGGGACGCAATCGACTATGTACAGTACGGTCCACTGTTAAAGGGAACACTCACATGAGTACCTCTCGTTTTGCTGGCCCTCTAACAGCAAATGGACAGGGAAACATTGTTCATGCACTGCAGAAGTCTGTCAAAAAGATGCAGAACTGTCAACCACCAGTAGTTTTATGCAAATCTAAGCCGCTGTTTTTGCGAGACAGCGAAATCCCAACATAGCCTGCACGCAAGTGTTCCCTTTAACAGTGGACCCATATGTACGTTTTGAAACTGTTTATTTGCGCCGCGCGCCTCGTTTTCTTTATTCTTTGTTTTTGCGCCGCGCGCGCATATTGCCTTTTAGAACCGGCGCCCGGTGGGGAGAGCGTCTGCTACTACCTTCTACAAAGCGAACGTGGTGCGCTAGAATGATGTTTGTCATTTCGCAATCTACGATAAAGGTGGTGAAAGTGAAGACAACCATTATAACCACTTGTGCACAGAGCTTATTTCTTTTAAGGTGGTAGGCCACCTTCAAAAGTCGAATTTTTTTCACGAAGTCGATTTTTAGTTTTTTTGTCTTTTGTGAACGCCCAAACATGCAAAAATATGTTGCAACAAATATTATCGTTCTATCATCATTAGTTCGCAAGTTACACCAAGTTTTACATACCCCATGCTTGTATAGCGAAACCGAAATCACATTGTGTTTTTTTTCGAAAGTAAGTGTTGTTTCGTCTATATTAATAATATTCAAATTACTTTATAATTTTTATTGTGACTGTTACATAAGAGGATGTCATTAAATATAACTTTGGGGTTTCTAGTTGTTTTTAAATCTCTAAAAACGGCCACAGGGGGACGCACACCTCTTGCAAGCTCTGAAATCTTTGCGTTTTTCTCAAAATAAGAATTTGCTCCAAGTGAAGTGACGCCAACATTCATAACTTTTTTCTCAGTGTGTACTTCGAACTGAAATTTTGTATAATAGTTTACAACGTATATATCTGTGTAATGAACTACAATAAAATGATCTGATAGAATATTTTTAAATTCACAGCCAATTTTGCAAAAAGGTTCTGTCTAAATTGGCTCTATTTCCCCATCTTTTTAGTTTTTTTTTAACATTACTTCCCTGATATTTGCTGCATAATATTTATCCTAGTTCATTGCACAGCTCCAACCTTTAGTTACACGAATACCAAAGCTTTACTGAATTAAGCCAGCCATTAGTCACTTATCACTGCTGGCGTGACTACCACTTTTAAGGCAATTTTTGACATAGATCACCTCCCAAAAAATAAATAATCAATATTTTGCATTATAAATGTCTGGGTAAGTTATATAAGACATGCTTATTTTGAAGAAAAAGTTATTTTAACGCTGGCTGCTCCTAAAAAAAATTTTTTTTTTAGTGGCCTACCACCTTAACCTCGAATTTCTGGTGCGCTAGAGCCAAACCGCTCAAGGCCTAAACAATTCCTCTTAAATCACCGGCCACTGCAACCCAAAGCAATGGGAGCTTCAACGGCGGCGGCGGGTTGCGGGCCTAAGGAGCTTCGCTCCTAAAAAATCAGTTTCACCGCAAGGGCGAAGCAATGAATGCGATAGCACATATTGTAATGTTATACGAAGTAAGGCTGGCAGCTAACACTTTTGGATCCGATCTCGCGTAACTCTACAAAACTCCGGTGTAAGAGAATACGGCCGCGCCAGGGAGAGAAGTATCTTTGCTTTGAGAGCGCAACACTGATGGCTGCCGAGATAGCGCGCGCGCCAGCGATCGTGACCACGCCCTTAGAATCAAAGTTCACAGTTGCTGCGCGAGCGACACTCCCCCCCCCCCCCCCAACCTTTTTTCATGCTCGTTCAAGACAGGCGGGGAGTTTCTTCTCTGCTTGAGCAGCATTCGACGGCAGGTCTAACACGCGGGGGGATGTTATCGCATGCGCCTTCCGAGCGACGAAGATGGGCCGGCTCATTTGATATATGCTTCAGCCGCGTTCTTCGCCCCCGCTCGTGTGCTTTTACCCGCGAGTAGAACATACAATGCGCGGGGGGATGCTATCAATTTGGACTTTATACGGGACATGACGGCAAAAACCCGTCGAGATTGTCTACATAATTGCTATCGCAATAAAACTAGCAGTTCGTCTATAGTTATCGCGCTACACTTAGAGTTATGAGAACAGAAGCAGTAGCAGGTTCGTATAGCCAGGATTGTGTTTCGGAAGGGGTCGAACTTCCTATGTATGTGCGTGCTTGTATGGGCGCGTGCGCATAAAACTGCAACAAGTTTCGGGTCAGGGGATTGAACCACTCCCCTCCAGCTAAGCCTTTGCGCAGCAGCCAGAATAAGTCGTGGTATATGGCAGTTCTGCCAGACCGGCTTACGCGTGTTCGGTGTGCCTTAACTCGTTGCACCAATCCGACCACGCACTTGTGCAGCGTTGACGATGCGGGCCTCAAAGCTGGACTTCCAGGAGGCCTGCGAGGACTTCTACGAGCACGTGTGCGGCGGCTGGACCCGCACGGCCAAGGTGGCGCCCGACGAGGTCTTCAAGAGCGTCGCCAGGGACATGCGACGAGCCGTTGAGGACCAAATCTCCGGTGCGTAGCCGCCACCTGGAATGTCACGAGTGTTATAAGGAAATCGGGCACTCGACTGTGCGCACCTATAGTGTAGCATGCCTGCAGTCGGTTGCCAGCGAAAAAATACCATCTCCGCCCATAAACATCGCGGTTCCTCCCACAGATAATTTGCATAAATGTTGCATCCAATGGCGCTTGACTTATTTTCGTGGCGTCAAGAGCTTCTCGAGCGTTTCCGATAGTCGACTTTCCCATGCAGACGCACGTCTGTGTCGTTGGTTTTAGGTCGGAAACTTGAATGTCCTATAGTAAATTTCGTCCAGGATTCTGACATCGTTGCTAGGCCAAACGTAATGTTTTATGCACTAACGACAAAGCTTTAACTCTTAATATGCCCAGTATTTACATTAGCCACGAAAAAGTATTTACGATTCGAGCGGAAACCAGATAGCACGACTGTCTTTCACGGGTGCAGGGCAAGCGCGCCGCGGTTTCGTGGCCCGAGCTCACTTTTAGGGGCGAAGCTCCTTAAAGCGGCACCCGTTCGTCCCTCGTAGTTGTCGTAGTCGTAGTGCGTAACCAGTCGTAACGCTAGTACCAGATCTTGACCTCCAAGGTGGTGCCGGTGGGAGATTTTTCCTGTGCGTTGTTGAACAATAAAAAATTTGCAGCGTGCGCGTTAACTAAAAGCCGAATTCTTCTGTCTCTCATTCCCCATTAGCAGCCATTGGCATGTTCCAGTAGGAAACGTTAGTAGAAGTAGAAGTGTAAGTGTTAGGTAAAAGCCGACTTCTTCTGTCTCTCATTCCCATTAGCAGCCATTGTTTACCTCCAAGGTAGTGCCTGGTGAGATTTCTCCTGTGCGTGATTAAACAATAAAAATTTTGTTCAAAACGCCGTTGATTGATGAAATAAACCAACGAAAGACGCCAGAAGCAAAACGAAAGAACGCCAGATGTTTCTAAAGCAAAACGAAAAGACGCCAGCTGCTTAACGAAAGACGCCAGATGTTTTCTAAAGCAATGGTTTTCTAAACAATGAAAATTCACAGCGTACATGTAAAATTAAAGTGAGCTGCAAGTCGTCATAACTCATCGAACCTTTAGTATAAACGCGCCCGATCTCACGTCGGTGATGATGTACTGGGCAGAATTCACGGAAGATTCACGGTTTACCGATGAACCTCCGCAGCTTCGCCCACTCATCATCATTCGCTCCGTGGATATGCTGTGATTTTTTTTTCACGTTCAGCTCCAACTAAATGGCCAACTGACTTACCCTATACTATGCTCATTTAGGACATGTTTTAATGCTTCCAGAGATACTGAACAACACCGTGATATCGTACCGAGACCAGACGGCGGCCCAGAAGGCTGCTGCGCTCTACCAAGGCTGCATCAACATAGGTACGTTATCCAAAAGGAAACGTTGCTGGGCTAGTCGGTTCGTACTACAGGGTGGACCAGGTATTCGTTAACGAACGGAGGTACGTTAGCATCATCCTCTCAGGTCGCATACTGGGGAGATGGGCAGCATGTTTCACCCTCTCATTGGTTCTCCAGGAGTAAATCGCGTACTTTATATCTTCCAGGTTTCATTTTCCTTGTAAGGTGACAAACCTTACGTTACATGTGATCAGCAGGAGATATATATTCATCTTGCCTTCTTTCTGCAGCGCTCGTATAGAATTCCGAGGCTAAAATTTTGTCCTTATCAAACCGAACAGGCCGTCGATATGCATCGGTCAATCCGCCATGTAAACAGCAGCAGCAAGCGAGTTATCAATCAATTGATGCTTCGAAAGCTAATAACGTTTACTTCAAGGCGCAACACGTCTATATGAACAAGGGTACGAACAAAGATAATCGGGTCCGTCGACTGATTTCTAAATTTGAACAGGTCACTTTATGGCGCTCTTGACTATACCAAGCTCTCACGCTATCAAAACCCCACATATCATAATTTATTAGAAACTCGCGTTATCTGTTGAGTCATAACTTTGACACAACAATATAAGTCTAAATTAACTGCGGCGACCAATGTGAGGCTTAAGAATTGCATGATGCACTTAGCCACGAAGCAACTGCAGGACAGGTCGCATACGTCACATATCGACACCCTAGAACTAACGAGACCGCAGGCTTGCGAATCAAACGACGAGAATTTCTATAGCCGGATATTTATACGGCACATAAAGGATAGTTGTTACTGCACTATGAACTACACTGTAAAGAATTCAAGTCCCGGATGTAGATATTTTGGTGAAGGCCAACCGTTCCTCAGATTTCTCACGTTACAATTCCTATACAACGCCCGACCATATAAATGCGTGCAATCTAACTACCTCGGATTGGACCTGTTTCCACTTGAAGGTTTCTTACAAATCCTCGCGGAATAAATGTTTGACCAAGGCCAACCATCCCTCATATGTTGCCTGTTCTCAAAGTAACATTTCCCTCTAGCGCAGAAGTGCTTTGTCAGAACCAATTATACCTATGATACATCCTGCTATCAATTAAACGCTTGCTCCAAATCCTTACTGAATAAATGGCTAGCCAAAACCAGCTATCCTTACGATCTGTCACGTCGATATATAACCTGTACGCCTACGTCTTCCTCGCGTGCCTTCCTTCACCGAGCGCAGACCTGCGCAACAGCAAGGGCACCAAGCCCCTGGAAGACTTGCTGGCACGGTACGAGCTTGCGCACTGGCCCATCGTGAACCGGACGCAGCAGTTCCGCACCTTCCACCTGCTGGGCAACGCCATCCGAGAGTTGCGTCTGGACGCCCTCGTATCGGTCACCGCGCACCTCGACTACCACAACAGCGAGCGCTACATCCTTTACGTGAGTGCCACATTATGACCCTGTCACTAACGTTTATGACCAAAGCGGCAAGCGCAAGGACTTTGTGTTAGCGTTGCTTGCTCCACATTGCGCATGCACAGAACGTAAACGCTGCCGGTGTTATTACGTATATACGCTATTGTCGTAATAGTTTTAGTGTCGGGGACCCCAAGCGGCTCATGTACGCACGCTGTCGCGTTGCTTCGTAGTCCCTGCCGCAGCCGAGGAGAATACACAGGAACGCAAGTACGTAAGCCGCCTTGGGGCCCGGAACCAAAACTTTCGAATAGGCACATTTAGAATAGGGTACACAAAGCTTTACGTTAACGCTTGTCGCCACTGCCTGTACGTTGTACCCGTATTTTCTCTCGTAAACCCGCACCCCCCACCCCCAACAGCGATTCGCGGGAAGTTTCCTAAAAATTGTCCACACGTATTGCCGCGAAGCTAGCTTCCCTACACAACTATCAAGCACTGCCATGAAGCCATCTTTGCAGATCGGAATTTGCGTTTTTTTTTGTTTTTTTTTTACTTTAGCTAAACTTTTCAAAAAAATACTGCGCGAATTATACGTGAGCAAAATAATTGTTCATTCAAAAGCCCATTTCAAAGGATACGGCCACAAGTCAGCCGAGGGGTGTCATGTTATTTCGAGGCAGAACAGTGAAATGCGGTCTTATGGATTTTGTTGGTCAGTACCAAATATTTTTGCATCTAGATGGCACAGTATGTGTCATTGGGCGTTGACAAGTCGAAGAGGGGGTTGAAGCTATCGAAACATACGTATTTCATACATGTACATATTACACGCGCACATACAAACACAACACACGCACGAACATGCATGAAAGGATATAAGACCCCCCCCCCCCCGAACAAAATTTGTCTACGCCCCAGGTATGTGTATGAGCTAGCGTTTCACTCGATTCTGCTATACTAAAACGTTAGATTGTGTTACGCAGTACAGCCTGTCTTGCGTTGGCCCTGGCACGCACACTTACGCTAACGTAAGCGTTTTACGCTACACTAACTCTCTAGATTGTTGTGTACCAAGCGTTGAGACACAAGCTTCATTGTAGTCACGAATTCGACGAAAGTTCTGCTGGCCAGGTAACTCGGGAAGAGTTGTGGTCACTCACAAAGTCAAGGTGAAAGTAAAGTCAGTTTCGCCCGAAAGGCAAATTTTCTGCATGCATAGCAGGGCCCGTATTCACAAAAGCGTCTTAGTAAGAAAATATTTTTGTCCAATCACGATACGGGACATCTCATTAGCAAAGCCGTCGAACAAATGGGAAAACGCACTTTGTAAATTCGGCCGCAGATCCGTACGCGTTAGCTTTCGTGTCTCCTTAAGAATGACACAAAAGCCGAGAAGGTGGCGAGAGGTATAGACGCAAGTTATATTGCATTGTACACAGATTGGGCAGCCCTCGTTCGGCGTCGAGACCCTGGTGCTGCGAGGCCGTTACCGGACTCCCTTCTTCCGCATACTGCACCGGTACAAGCTGTACATCTACCGATGCGCCCTGCTGCTCGGCGCCAACGTGGCCGCTGCCGACATCGTCAACGACATCGTCAACTTCGAGGCCAAGCTCGCCTACGTGAGTATATGGCACTGCGTGCACATGCGGAGCGAAATCCGTGGGTATTCCAATAGCTCGGATCGACGTACATACCGCGACCTCGTAGATGAAATACTGCTGGAGGTCTGAGTGATGTTGCATGCATATGCAAACTGCAAGCGTGCCTGAAACACGCGCAGTAAAAATAAAAGCATCTTTTTATTGTTTATATGAGGAAATAAGTTCAATGAAAAGACCCAAAGGCCAACTGCAACGACATTTAACTTTAGTGGATAGCTCATATTTAACATAGACTACTCACATTATTCTTGTAAAGCTGCAAGGGTTGTGCTCATAAATTAGTAATATAAACTATCTTCCTTATGTATACGATGCGTGCACCATGTGGTTAACGGATATGACGCAAGTCCCGCCAGAAAACTGCCCCCAAGATTTGCGAACGTGCCGTAGTGATATCGCAGGTCATTCCGAGAAGTCATGCATATTGAGGCATGCGCAACTTTCATCAAGCGGTTAAGCAGTGTTCCTTTTATATTAACATTTCACTCGTATTTCGAACTTCAGTTTACACGAAAGCTATTCTATATCTGTGCCACCTGAAACTACTTTCCCAGTTGCCCCAAAACATCGTTAGCTGGCCATACAACAAAACAACGATTTCTTCCTACAGCTGTCATTCTTTTTCCCGCTCATTGTGGCTACTGCGTTCATTTACGTTATTTCGAGCCGTACTCAAAGCTAATTCACAAACCATACCGCCGTTTAGCACCCATACAGCACAATACTTAATCGTTTACTATGGTTCATAACCGCTGTCAATCAACCATGTGTTAATTGGTACCAGCGATTTTTTTCAAAATTATTCCTTGTTAGATCTCGGAGCCACCGACCGAAGTACGCAACCCGCAGAGCGTGTACAACCTGATGTCTCTCAAGATGCTCGAAGGCGCCATACCCGAGGTCAGTGCTAACTGCTGTTCTAGCTCATTTCTCTTTACACAAGTCATACAGCGCGACTAATGAAGACGCCGTTTAGACAGTGTGTAAAAAGTTCCAAATACACCAGTTGAATAAAATCTAAAGCCTCTTTAGAGTATATCATCGCTGATAAGTTGCAGCGTAGATAAGAGTGCAAGGTGCCCAAGGAACAACTATATATACTGCTCAACCTTTTGTAAGACGTCACATTTAAGCGCTCACATTCCGATCTTTTGCTCTTCAATTGTAATAATAAAAACATTGATTGATTGATTGATTGATTGATTGATTGATTGATTGATTGATTGATTGATTGATTGATTGATTGATTGATTGATTGATTGATTGATTGATTGATTGCGTTACGCTTATACCGAGGCCGCAGAAACTCAACATCGATCTGCATGGTGCACAGAAGAAAAAAACTTGTTGAATGAAACAGTCATTTCGGCGCCGCTGCAGATCCGCTGGGTGTACTTCCTGAACATCGTGCTGCGGGACGTTGGCGTGTCGCTCGACCTGGACGACCACGTGGTGGTGATGCACCCGCTCTACCTCAAGCGGCTCTCTCGACTCCTCAAGGAAGTGTCAAGGCGAGTCAACATTTGTATACCGGGTGTTCAAAATTAAGCTTTATGGCTTTCTTAAAATTCAGCACTGAGAGGTATACGTGAAAGCCACCTTTGTAGATAAGTTATGTATCCAAGGAGACACAAAGTGAGAATAATTACCGCTGTCAGCCGCCCAATTGACTAAGAATGAATAATGAACATTTTAGTGACTGCAGCAAGCGGGCATGTTTGTATTGAAAAGGTGGAGGCAGTGGCGTTTCTAAACAGTTCAACTTGGAAGAATTTTGCTAGCATGTCTGTTCTCCGAGATACCCGCTGCAAATGTTTCATTGCGGCTTGCATGGTAACGCACGCAAGGCGGTGAGGATCGGCGCAATGTTCCTCCCCGATGTGACGAGTAGTCACTGCTGGCTACCGCCAGTCGGTAGTAAGCGGGTAACCGTTATCATCTTCGCCTATGCCTTCGACCTGTTGTCAGATTAAACTCCACACGCAACTGCCGCGGCACATCGGGGAGGAGCTTTGCGCCAGTGCTCCCTGTCTTGCATGCGTAATCATGCAAACTGCAATTAAACTTTGCAACTGGATATCTAGGAGCGCAGACATGCACAGACATTCTCCTTGGCGGGAACGAATTCCCGCCAAGGAGAATTGACATACGTCGTAAAGTGCACATTCATTTACTTCTTTTACGAAGGTTGTTAGAAATGGCAAGAAGCCAACTGTCAACTTAACGTATTGTTGTCTGTCTGTATACTACGCCTGTTTTTTTATATTATCATTTTGTAAGCATTAACAGGGGCATAGTGAAAGAAAAGTGTCCGAGATTGTGCGAAGTCCACGGTGGTTGTTTGTGGCTTGCCTACCGTATTTACCCACATAATGTCATCACTGTTGACTACCATAGGTCGGCAAACTCACTCATGAGTCGACTCACTCAGACTCACTCACACTCAGATCGAGCCGTGAGTCTGAGTCTGAGTGATTCCGAGTTAGTGAGTTTGAGTCTGAGTGAGTCCGGTTGAGAAAAATTTTAGTGAGTCTGAGTCCGAGTAAGTCCGGTTGAGGGAAGTTCTGGTGGGTCTGAGTCTGAGTGAGCCCCAAGCGCACAATATATTTCTCGAGTGACTCTGAGTGAGCTCCACATTTTTTTGCCCACCTATGGTGATAACTACTCAACTTCAGCATTGCTATCAGCCTTATGTCGGCTCACGTCTATACTCACGTCTACTCACACGTACTTCAAAGAAACTAGCATTCATATGCCAGCTCAATATTTATTATTTAGAGGCTCGAGTTACGGGTGGGGTGTCTTGACCTCATCCCTCGAACTCTTTCAAGGGAAGTGCTTTATAAAAATATCTCGTGTGAGTCATATCTCAGTAAAAATGTCCTTACTGGATTGCAACCACTGATAACTCATATTTGAAGGCACGAGGTCAAAATGCGTATCGTAGGGCACCGATTATGCGAGATATTGGCGTTAAGGTTCATTGACACCATGATCGAAAAAGCTAACTATACGCGAACGGACTCGTGAGTCGACTCACTCAGATTCAGCTTGAGCCATGAGTCTGAGTCTGAGTGAGTCCCATTGAGTAATATTTCGATGAGTTTGAGTCCGAGTGAGTCCGGTTGAGAAATATTTTAGTGAGTTTGAGTACGAGCGAGTCCGGTTGGCGAAAACTTTGGTGAGTCTGAGTCCGAGTGAGCCCTCTCAACAAAGTGTATTTCATGAATGAGTCGGAGTGAGCTTCACATCTTTGCCGACCTATGTTGGCTAATGCTGTCTAGTGCTCGGCTATCAAGGTAACTTAAGTCACAAGTAACTTAATGCAATGCTAACTGATTTCTCTCACATTTACCACTAAATCGCTACTCGCGGCTGTTTTTTATACAAACAAGCGGAATTCCCTGCGACATCATCGCAACGGAAGTGCGCGCATAGTGAAGATTTGACCTAATAAAAGGAATACCCTCCCCGCCTGATGCGTGCAGCTCTACGGTGGCCAACTACATCGGCTGGCGCATCGTGCAGACGATGGGCATTCACACCATGGATCGGTTTAGGCGGTCGCGTTTCCGGTTCGACCGCTACCGCTACCTGGTGCAGGACATCATCGAGCTGCCACGCGAGTGCGTGCGCCTCACCACGCACCTCATGTACTTCGCCGTGGGCAGGCTCTACTTCGACCGGCACATCAGCAAGCCGGCCGAGCGGTACCGCAAGGTATACGCAATCTAACGTCGTTTTAGTGAACCGCCCTTCGTTGTGCAAAGGCTGCAACAGGGGCAGCTTGGATGAGGCATTATAAGTACACAAGAAATGCTAGAACTCCTTCTTAGGCCGCGATGAAAGGCTCGTTCACACCTGCGACTAGCACCGGTCGCGCGACTAAGTTAGTCGCAAACGGTCGCGAATGGACGCTTTTGTCGCAAAGCGACTGCTTTGGCTCAGTCGCTCGCTGCTTGATCTTTCAGTTGCGCAACTGCAGTCGCAAGCGTTTCAGGTGCGCAGGAACATGACGTCAGCTTAATTTACGAGGCAATGACAATGCGAGCCGTATCTGAGAAGACGTGAATTCTTTGTGACGACGAGCATAATTGCATGGTGCATGGTGTTCACATTGGGCGCCTTGAGTCGCTTTTTGGTCGCCGGCCATTCGCCAAAGGTAGCACCCGTGCTAGTTGCAGGGGGGAACGAGCCTTAACGGCGGGTTTCGCAGTTCTCCTTCCTTCAAGAGTCTTCCGCCCCTACAAGTTCAGCTTGAACACAAGGGGATCAACCTGTAAGGCAAACCACCGTTTCGATAGGTGGGTCAGTATTTATCCCAGATGAGGTATGGTTGTGTGGTTACAGGAATAAACGTCAAATGTAGACCGACTGAGGCCCTGTACTCCGGTTGATATTTTTGCACACCCTGCGTTTTCGCATACCGGTTGTTCCAGAGATGGAGCACGTTTTACTCTTTGTACCGAATTCTGGCTCAAGGACTTCATAAGGTAACTCTCGAAACGGCAGTTAACTGTACTGTTATTTTTGCCTACACAGGCAGTAACCAAATAAAGGTTTAATCCCTTCTGTTCATATTCCGTTCACCGGATCTTTCGGCCGGATGGCGCAACTTTACTTTTTTGTACCTAGTGGAAGTGTGAAAGTGCACAATTTTGAACCCTTTGGGTAGCCTCTGTACCCCACAACAATAATCGAAATCTGGCTCGCTTGACTTCCCTTTTCTTCGAAAATTCGGTGTTTGCAACTTGCCCTTAGAGAACGCCATGTGACGCTGATATAGGGCAAGCCAAGGCCGATGCTTGCTGTTGAGGGGCAAACGCACTCCCCAATGGGTGTTTCGAGGCTTCTCCATCCGTTTGTGTGAATACGTGCACACACATAAGTGACATTATTCGAGTTGTATCTATGGTTTACAGGTGTACGACCTGGCGGAAGAAGTGCGAGACGCGTTCGCCGTCCTAATCGATCTGAACACCTGGATGGACACCGAGACCAAGGACAGGGCCCGACAGAAGGTAACCTGTTTCATAAACACGGCTGCTCGCGTCGGCAAACTAGACAAGGCACAACATGCTGCAAGTCAATATACACGTCATATCATAGGAGTTGGATTAATTACCGGCCTCGATGATGATGATGATTCCTGGGGTTTTACGTCCCAAAACTACGATATGATTGAGGGACTACGTAGTATCTAAGTACGCGGGACTCGAGAATTTTCGCCTCGATCGAAAATGCGGCCTCCGCGGTCGGGATTCGATCCCGCGACTTTCGGGTCAGCAGTCGAGCACCATAGCCGCTAGACCACCACGGCGGTATAACTGGCCTCGAATAAGCCCATTCACCAAATGCACTCTTGTGTCGAAATGAACACCATTCCAGCAGAAGTTCTTAGCAGTTTTGCACTTTTGCGGCTGTATCGCTTGGTTATTTAACCATACTTAGAACTACATGCAGCGCACTAACAGAAACATGCACTAACGGAAATCGAGTCGTAGCCAAATTAACTTAATGCTTCTTCCGTGACCATTGCAGTCAAGTATACCTTCATTTGTTTGTTAATTGCAATTGTACTTTTGTTACAGCTCCACAACCTGCAGCTCAACATCGGCTACCCTCCGTGGATCCGCAGCGACCGAGACTTGGACGAGTACTACAAGGACGTAAGTCACCGCATTATATAATTCGTTTATTGTGCCATTTATGTTTTCGCAATATGAGTAAATAAATGAATTCGCTAACTAATGACAGTGGCTTCTGTTTTCGCGCCTTTGAGTCCGGCTTGCTAGCATGTATTCTACACCGCCAAACTCCAGTCCTCACGATTTCATGCAGTGGAATTGTACATCGAATCGAATTCAATCGAATCAATGTCCCCTTCGTCGTCGCTACCCTATAAAAAAAGTTGGCTTGTGCATGTGTTCCAGCTGGTTTTACACATTCAAGCAAGGTGTTCAAATCCCAAACGTAAAAGGCTAGCTATATGTCGGCAAGAGTATTACAGATATCCGTTGATTTTTCGCCGACCTTTATATGCCCCTCCTTCGCTTACTCTAAAGCAAACGGGAGTATTTGGGGAGTCTTTCTGCCACACAATAATCACCTGCCTTGCTTGCGTTTCCTGTCACGAAAACTGTGCGCCGTTCGTGACGGGCCCGCAGAACCTGGCGCACGCCGATAACGCAGGAAAGCATGCGGGATAGATGACGATTATTTTTTTGTGGCAGAAAGACGCCCCAAATAGCATTTCTTCTCTTAATAGTGTACTGAGCGTACGCTATATGAAATCTTAACTACATTATTAGGCCTACAATGTACAAACCAGCTGCAGCTACGATGAGAGAAGCCGTTGCGCATTCTGACCGTCTTGCGCACCTCGAAATATTTGACACGAGCGCGACAGCGATGACTTTCTAAATTTATTTCATAAAGTTTCCATGACATCTTTCGTAGCTATCTGCCTAATATTTCGCAAAAAGAACTTAAAGTGTATTTTTCCCCATCAATGATCAACATGTTTTAAGGTGTTCGCAAAACACCCCTTGCACACCCGTAGGGTGTTAATGCACACGCAACTCCACCCTGTGTCGACTCGCAGCTGCCCGACCTCCGCAAGGAAGAGTTCTTTGTGAGCCTCCTCAAGACGCTGCAGATCCACAGCCGCATCTCGTTCGCAAAGCTGCGAAATGTGCGGCGGGCTCCGGATTTCGGGTATGTGTCCTTGTTTGCATGCATGTTCCACAGACTGTCATGGACATGTAACGCATAAGCCCACTAAGGTGCGGTCTATAGGAATGGGTGTGGTCTCCCTGTTTACGCTTCCTGTTAGAGCAGAAGCCCAAACAAGGCAGAAGTTCGGGAGGACATTTGAAGAGATCGAAAATCCTTGAACTGGATGTGTCGATGGCATCAAAAGGTCTTGTCTTCTTCAGCGTTTGTCGAAACGTTATCCAGGTCCACTACGATCTATAGAATAGCCAGTATATTCCTACTCTAGCGACACCCCCAGTTCAGATTTTTGATCTGTTAGTGCAGAGTTGCGTGTAGGTCCGCCATGTTGTTCCAAAGCTATGCGGTAAATTCAATCCTCACGCGCGCAGGATTCAAACTTATTTGTCTTTATTTTTTTGCAGCATTTTTAACAATAAAAAGCTGCACTTAACTTCACAGTGTAAGCAATAGCGGAATCACAGCTTCTGAAAGCTCTCGCGGATCGAATTGATCTCACAAAACTCCCTAGTTTTAATCACTTGCAATAAGCCAATGACTGTTGCTCGGGCATCGCTCATCGATCGTACACATATCGATGACATCATTCTGCTCTGCAAACAATTTTCCAGATGGTACCCAGGCAGCGTCGACGGCGCGACCTTCTACAGCCATCTTGGCAACTATATTCGTAAGCCACAAACGTGATTTATTCAATAAACACTAGTTGCGCTCACATCCGATAGGCGATTGCGCACTACACACTCGGCAAACAACATGCAGCACATCTATGCAGCTTAAGCTAAATTTCACCCATAAGGCTGTCTTATTATCTATCGTTTATACCCGAGCTTACACCCCCTTAAATAGTGCTTTGCATAGAAATGCCTTTACTGAGGGTAGAATTTACAGTACACTCTAGGGGGAACAGTCCGCGCTTTGCATAAGTGCAACATAAGTCATTCATGAACATGTGACGAGTCTATCGTACATGTTTTCGTATGGTAGTGCAAAATATACATTGAAAACTTCTTTAACTAAGCACTGCACATATTTCTCTTCTCTCGTTGGCAGTTTTACCGGTCGACTTCATCCAGTACCCATTCTTTCTACTGGATATGCCTCCGTAAGTTGCCCGTGTCTCAATTATGCTTTCGATCTTGAGTAAAGCCTGCAATGGTGTGGTTCCTCACTACTACAATTACTCCTCCCAGGCCCATCAACTTCGGCGCTCTCGGCTCCATCATCGGCCAGGAAATCACACATGGCTTCGGCGAACATGGTACGCGCACACTGTGCATACTTGCTCAGTTAGAACTTTAGCAGTCCCATAAAGGTATCGAGAGTATATAGGCAGTGTAGTGCAACTCGGGTACTTCCAGGCTATAGCGCATATGGTGTCATCTTATGTTGACAACTAAATCGCACAGTACTTCGCATTGAACTAATGAACGAGATTTAAATCATGCACTGTTACAATGTTTATACAAGCCCACTTATTGAGCACCCTTGTGGCATGAAATGAAAGGAAGGAAAATAACGTCCGGATGACGAGTCAGCTGCTACAACCATAAAGGCCTAAACACACGTACGCGTTGCAGCGTGTCAGCGCGTACGTGTGTGTGGTCAGGCCTTAATTAACACTTGCAAGATAACTACACAATGTATAGTCACCGCATAAAAATATTAGCACTAGTGATCGTTCCGGCAAATGGCCGCTTGTGCTAATCTTTCTCGGCGGTGACAATACAATGACGAACAAGAGTTTGGGAATCATGGCACCAGCAACAAATAAAAATTCATTGCAGCACAACTCCACAGTGTAGAACCAACAAATTCTGGTCGCAAAGCAAAAAAAATTTAAAACCACCAATCGTTGCCCAGAGTATTACTCGTGACTCTATACATATCGCATAATCTGAAATATCTGCTCGACCAGTTTTACTTTTCGGAAAAGCTGTTCAGCTGCTCTTAAACGGGTCATGAACCACTTTTACAAGTAATCATCCAATGACCTCAGTATCGGAGTTAATTGCCTCACAAATCGATTGCCGCAAAAATTTCTTGAATCCGTCAAGAACTAGCGCAGTTACAGGGGTTTGTTGCGCGCTTTAAGCGCTTTTTCTTCTCTCGTCCCGACGAGTGCGTTGGAGGCTACACATGAAGGGATGGCAGGGTTTACGTCAGTGCGTGTCGCGACCTTGAGCGCGCGTGATGAAACGCGATCGTTCTCATCCCGTTGCAATTCCTGTGTGGTTCACTGTGTAATGTTAGCGGTCTATGGAGCGCAGCGCTGGCACCTTGGAACAAGAAACGTATCTGATCCAAAAGCCGCTTTTGATTTGTCGGCCATTGGTCAATAGCATACTATCTGCTGTTCGACCTCAAACAGCAGGCGCCGGTAGCTCCGAAAAAAGTGAGCACAGGCCTCTCTATGAAGAGGGCGCCTGAGAAAATGTCAACTTCGCGCTCCGCTTCTAAATACTCTCACGCGCACGACTACAAGATTTGGCTGAGATGTTCATACCAGTGTCTGCTATCAGCAGGATGCGTTTTCTCACCAAACCCGAAGGTTGGTTTATGACCCCTTTACCAATGTCAATGCAGGCGCCATGTACGACGACCGAGGCAAACTGGTCGAGTGGTGGACGCGGCAGACGCACCGCAAGTTCATCACGGGCTCGCGCTGTCTGCTCGAGCAGTACGACCTGTTCAGCAACCCAGTCACCGGCAAAAAGGTAAACACGCCTTCACACACGCAAGTCAAGGTGTTTGTGTCAAAAACGTTAAATAAATGGCACAATTGAGGCTTTCCTTGAATACCGACTTAGCGGTGATAATCAAAAGCGTCATTCTGGGCTGTAATGAATTCCACCTAATTCTTTCTTGTCAACACTGGCTGGCTCGTGTGAAATTTCTGATTGGCTGAAGGTGCCAACGTGGTGGAATTTTGTGGTGAGATTTTCAGTGTCCAGGATAGCATACGAAAGAAAGCACGCAAATGTGAGGTGCTGCCGAGTGCGTTCATATCACCAGCCCTAATCCAAATATGTGTTCCAAGGTTATAGAAACAGAGCATGTTAGTTCACAGCACAGAGCAGCTTATCAGTTGCAGCAAGCACTGTGCTCATAATTCAGTGAGCATCCTGTTAGTCATTCAAACATACAACTTTTGTCTTAAGTTTCTTCATCTACTTTTTGCTTTAATTTGCCAAACTGCAAACAAAGCAGGACTGGGCAGCATCGCGATAGTATCTGAGAGATACTATTGAGTATCTGTATTTTTGTATCGAGATACATTTGAAAAATGTATTTGTAGCTCAGTAGTAAAATACTTTGACGATGTATCGATTATATCACGATACTCTGAAGGAAACGGGTATCTCGTTACTTTTTTTGTCGGCCATGAGCTGATGTGTTTCAATAAAAAGCCAAGCAAAGGTGCACCGCTAGTCGGCGACATGGAGAACGGCGAAAGGTTCGCCACATGCACAGAATGGCCCATGTGGTAAAGCGGCCGACGCTGACGACACTCGCTCTCTCTCAAGGCCGGTGCAGCGCCCCTAACCTTTTTTCGTGTGGCCAGCCATATCACGAGTTTGCGAGCTGTGTCGAGGCCGTACCGACGCTGTCTAAAAGAAAGCCTATTTGAGAAGCTGCTCTTGCTTAGGTGCAATTAACGCAACAACCTTATGAGTAAAACATATCCTGTGTGTAAATGCATACTTTTTCTTACTTCACTGGTGTTGGTTAGTGATTCCAGCGATATGCTTGACAGGTAACTGTCAATGCTCCACAACTTATTTACAATATTGCGGAGCATCAGCATCCCCGAAAAAAATGTGTATTCCACTATCTGTATTCCAGGATACATTTTTCCTTCTTTTTGGCAAAAGTATCTTCGAAAAATCCCGTTATGTCAAAGACAAATGTATCTCAGTATCTGTGTTTTAGGCTTCCAATACATGTATTTCGATATCTGTACTCCGGAATACTTTTCGGAGTATATCTGCCCAGCCCTGAAACAAAGTGGTAGGTTTTCAATATGGTTAACTGATTTATTGTTTCTCTGCAGGGTTACCGTATTTTTTTATTTTTTTTGCTGAGATGGAGCACATATACGATACACCACAGTATAGTGTATAATAATGATCATGCACTCACTAGAATTAGCGTTCATTCTATGCGATTGCTTCACTGCTCATTAAGTGAAGTCCTCCATCTAATGCTGCACTCTTTTTTTTTTAGCTGAGCATCAACGGCACGCTCGAAATCAACATTGCCGACAACGCCGGATTGAGGCAAGCCTTCAAGGTAAAGAAAAGGCAAAATAAGTAACTGTACAGAATGAGACGACTTCTTGATAACTCTACGCTCTCAACGAAACTAAAACTGCTACTTGATATCGGTGCAGCAATATTGTCATTGTATTTCGATGCGAATAGTTTGTTCTAGTGAATGTCTTAATAAAGTTAGCATCTCACTAAACTTCTCTTAGCCACATAAGTGTTCAAGAATTTCTGAGACTTAACGTATGGAAGCTGAAGCCAATGTAGGGTGCCTTGGTTGCATTAGTGCCACAGAAGGAACAACCAACTAGCTTTCCTATCACCGTCCTTGCTGGATAACATAACTGATACTTATCGCATTTAGCTCCAATGTAACACACTAAATGACAGCAAATGGCAAGCATTTTGCTGGTCACTGATGTTGGTCAGTCATGAGTGTCATCACTAGAGGCGGATTTTTAGGCATTAAAAAAGCTCCTTTTAGGCACCAAAAATAGGCAGGCAAAACGTTTTAGGCTTCCAAAAGCATAAATATAGGCGCAATAATTTTTCACACA
This sequence comes from Rhipicephalus sanguineus, assembly GCF_013339695.2. Classification (NCBI taxonomy): domain Eukaryota; kingdom Metazoa; phylum Arthropoda; class Arachnida; order Ixodida; family Ixodidae; genus Rhipicephalus; species Rhipicephalus sanguineus. The sequence goes on from NC_051179.1 coordinate 26,992,080, forward strand.
AGTCCAAAAAACTTCATACGAAGACGTGTGCGACCTCTATCTACGACAGGAAAACAAAAATGTTATTGCTTGGTTCGCAGAACACAGTCTCTCCCATATTCTGCACGGTGGGTCACGTGTCCACTGTCGAATCGACACACTCCTGGTTGTCTTCTCGGCATGACTGAGAAGGGCAGAGCAGAAGCAGACAGCCAGCGGGTCGAATCGTCTACAGCAATTTCTCCCCTTGCAGTGAACCACTGGGGTAGCCAGGGGGGTGGGGTGTTCAGGGGATTCAACACCTCTTCCCTCCCCCCGAAACTTCTCAGTTTTGCATGTGTAATATACACACACACAAACGCATCCACAAACATACATAAAGTATGGTCGACTCCCTCTCCCTGTTCCTTCCGAAAAAAAATTTCCGGCTACTTTAAAGCAGTGAACACGTACCTTACAAAGTAAATTACAAGAACAAAAGCTGCATGCACATCACATTTTTCTTTCTTTTCTTGCTCTTGACTCTCCTTTCCGGTGAAGGCTCTGCGGTCTCGCATTCGCCAACCGCTCGCGCCATGTCTCTGTGGCGACATATGCTCGCCGGCGTGTCCTACTTCACGGCTGCTAGCGGTTGTTTCCGGGGGTTGGTTGAACTAGAGGACTAGGTTGAACTCCATAGTTCCTAAAAGTCAGTGTAGCGCAGTTGCATGAATCACGGCCTCAAACTGCTTTTGGGAGCGAAACTTGAGGCTAAATAGTGTTAATATAAGCGCCAATTGTGAAAATAGGCATTTATAGGCATTTGTAAGCATTTAAGCACAAACGCCAAAAACAGGCATTTTTAGGCACTATAAAAACACTATAAAAGCCCTTCTTAACCTCTAATTCATGCTGATATATCAGAGTGGCACGATAGGAGCGCAAGGAACAAAATAGGCATTGACTAAAATCCGGTCTCTAGCCATCACTGCTGGATAATTTTACTGATACTTTTGACTGACTCCAATGTAACACACAAAGTGACGGCAAACAGCAAGCGTTTCGCTGGTCACTCATGAGGTTGTGTTGGTGTTGGCACGAAGCATGGCCGCTTCTTCACCGGTACAACCAGGTCTTCGCTCATGTCTAGGGTGGTGCATAAGTTATAAGCTGCAAGACACACTGTACGGCATTCATTGCTAGCAGTAAACTCGGATTATCACCGCACTGAAAGTTGTTTATTTTAACAAATAACCATCCCCCCTATCAATAAAAAAATTTTGGCGAAGACTGCTACCCTTCATGTCAACGCTAACTGCCTGTTGCCTCAACATTTGTAATCTCACTTCCTTCGTGTGTTCAAAAACAGGCATACCGCGTGTACATGATCAAGTACGAGGAGCTGTACGGCATGTACGCCATTCCTGGTACGGAGCCGTACACAATGGACCAAATTTTCTTCATCGCCTATGCGCTTGTAAGTGGAAACGTCCAACTTGCTGTTATGTAGCATCAACTGAGAAACATTTGGTACACATTTGAGCCTCCAAACTTCAAAACCTATCTGAATATTAAAAAAAGTAAACAATGTGTCAAGCTCCAGGGTGAAACATCCTAGTTCTGGATAGTACAGTAATCTTTTTGGCTTACGTTTTAGTCTTTTTTTATCGTCATTCTGGAAACGGTTATGGAGCATGTAGACTTAAAATGCCAGATTACCGAGATGTCTTCTGGAGCAGATTATACTTAAATGTAAGATTAGTGACATCGTGAGCATATCCAAAGTAAAAATAGAAATTTAAGCACTTGTCATTGCCCGGTATTTGCTGCACGGATGCATTGTTGTACTCATCCAAGGCACTCTTCTACCGCGTACTTTGCCAGATACTAGGTGCTTTGCAATTATAATTTTGTTTCCATATGGCATATGTCAGAAGTAGAACGGCAGCGAACTCGGAATTATACTTCAGACAGTTGCCTTCTTGATGTAAAGAAAGAAGGAAAGAATAATGCCAATATTGTTTTTCTTCCAGTCGAGGTGTGAAGTGGCCCGCAAGAGGTCCATGTACTCGTACCTCAACCCGCGGGAAACGACACCCAGCCGCTACAGGTGAGGGCTTCAGTTCCCAACTAGCAGTTGCATTCCAAAGCAGTATCAAGTTAAACTGTATTAGTAATTTGTTTCTGCAGCAAGAAAGCAGCCTTTTTCTTTTCCCGGCTGCTGCGGCTGCATTTTCGATGGAGGCGAAAATGCCTGAGGGCCGTGTACCTAGATTTAGGTGCAGAACCCGAGGTGGTCGAAATTTCCGGAGCCCTCCACGACGGCGTCCTTCATAATCATCGTGGTTTTGGGACGTTAAAGCCCAGATAAAAAAAAAAAAGCCTTTTTCTTTTTACCATGAGGGTTAGGCTTGGCAAGACACAGTAGGATCTCGGTGATACGAATCTCAAGGGGGAACGAAAATATTTTTTTCCGCAAAAGCTTTTAGAATCCGTCAATTACATGCGGAGTACAGGGATTTGTCGCACGCTTTAAGCGCTTTCTCCCTCCTTTCGTACTAGCGAGCGCGCTGAGTTACGCAAGGGGAAGGGGGGGGGGGGGAGTGAAAAGGGGGCAAGAAGCTACGTCCGTTCGTCAGCGCGCACTCTTCTTTTTGTCTTTGAACGCGTGGCTTACTTCCAGTGTTATCGCGAGCGCGGGCACGTGGCGACATCCCGCGGCGGCCACAGTAACTATGCAGCTCACGATGCTCAAATCGGCCAATGGCCGTGGGATTTGGGTTTATGGCATCTTTAAAAGAGAAACAGGCGATTTCTAGCTGACTAGCAGCACGTGGCCTGGTATTGTAACCAGTATCAGAATCGTAATAGCGCGGAAGCAACACAAAGGACAAGAAGGGACGCAGGCGATTTGTGTTGCTTCCGCGCTATTACGATTCCGATCATGGAGCACAAACTAGCCCGATCTGCGATGCTTCTATAGAATTGTAAATTCCAGGTTACATGCTGCGCTATGTTTGGCTCACGTGTTCTCAGAAGCCTAAACTACCGATCGGCAGCGTTGACCATGCTGAAAAAGTGTTTCAGGGCACCTTTAAGCACCTAACGAGAAAAAATGAAATTTAGTGGCGCTCGGTACTGGCACTGTTCCAATCATCCAGCCTTTCCATCATGCCACTGTAGCTATGCCGCAGCCTCAAACTTGGCTTATGTTCACCATATTGCAAAGATCGTTTTACCACCATCCAGCTTCCACGCTTGAATGCTTGTTCTACATATGCTATGCACGTCGTGGCATGCACTTGTATTTGGCAGGCAGCAGTCACATACTTACGTGCAGATGTTTTTATCGTCTTGGACGTCAATGAAGTGTATCGTACCGCGGTCAATGTCAAGCTGCCATTATGCCATATGGTACTGCAATCTTTCATAAAGGTACAAATGTGGCATAGCGCGTGTGCGGGCGAGCAAGGCAGAAGGGAGGTCAACATGCCATCATATTCTGTTCAAAGCTGAAGGAATCTCGAAGCTTGCTTTTTAGCCGCTACATCATCAGGTCATGCCTAGTTGCCGAGTACCCCGTGGTACCAAAGACCCATTTCTTTGGAGCAACTTTTGAAAGCGCTAACTGTACTGCGTTGCAGGACCATTGTACCGCTGATGAACTTCGAGCGGTTCTCGGAGGCATTTGGCTGCCGTGTCGGCACCATCATGAACCCCGAGCAGAAGTGCATCGTCTGGTGATGCCCCACTAGCTCGGGAAATGACGCCGTGCTGAGCCAAGCAATCTCCAGAAGGCTTCTCTGCCTTTCGCGTGTTAACACGCAAACTTCAAATATAAAATGTTAATTACGTGTGCTTTTGTTTTTTTCCAGCAGGTACCTCACTTTTATTTGTGAAAATCTTCAATAAAATTATTCAGTATGGCTCATTTTTTCATAGGAGTGAGCAAGCCAGAATTAGATGCAAATACTCAAAACACTGGCTCCATAGTTTTGGTCTGTAATTTCAGTGCATACAAATGAGTGCCATGTGTCCACAACCTGAAGAAGTTTGATGTTAAAACCTTCTCCACATCATGTTCAATGGATGTTTCTACCCATGTTAGGCATTGTTTCCTACAACATGTAACCCACACTGCTCTCCCATCCTTCCAGAGCACTAATAATGGACCTAGCTCAAATTCATGCAGCAAATATAGGTTCCAAGTGAATAGCGACTTTGTGAAATAATTTTGAATAGTTCGAATAGTATATATTGCATATTAAGAAAAGTTAGAGCATAATAATGGAGCTAGGTCAAATTCATGCAGCAAATATAGGTTCAAAGCGAATAGCGACAGTGAAATAATTTTAAATTGAATAGTTCGAATAGTATATATTGCATATTAAGAAGTTATCAAATTTAATAATATAAAATTGGAAATTAATCTCTCATGGTGAATATTACTTTCTTGGTTTGAAGTGAAATGGAAGAAACTAATACTGGCAAGATTTGTATAGCATTAGGGTGAAAGTTTTAACTGGTACACTACGTTACTGTACTTAGCGCATATAAGTCCGCGTACCACAGTTCAAAATTAAAAAATAATTGAAGTGAAGGTGCGGATTTCCTTTTGATGGGTGGTTTCACAGCATAGCACTCCGCATGCTGCAGTAAAACCACCTTTACAAGGGGATTATATGCGCTCAGATATGCATATATATTCTTTCATTTCGAATAATCTAAGTCCGTGTCGAGGTGAATTCAAATACTGTAATGTTTGTTTGAATAATCGCCCATTCCTAGCGTTGTCCCTTTGTGGAAATTGCCAGTAAATGCAAAGTTGCCTCTTCTGATGTAAAATTGGTGGGCCATGTTGTACATGTTCTATGACAGAACGGAACGAAGCGTCACGAGAGGGAGCCGCATGGGATTGGTCGAGGCTCGTCTGACGGTCAGACGTGAGAATAGCAACAGGAAACAACAGTGCTGTCAATCATTTTGGCAAAAAACAGGCACAGATTGGTCGGAGGCACCGTTCTGTCCGATAGAACGGATACAGAATGGTCTACGGACAACTTGGATTGGATTGAAACGTAAGCGCTGGGGCCAGAGAATCGGATTAACCTCTTTTGTCTGGCTTGCTCCAATCCCCTGCCAATAGTTTGAAAAAATCGCAACCAACTCTACACCAACGAACCACTTGCGAAATTGTGACAGCACCTAGCGTCCACTCGACACTACCACACATAAACTGTTAGTCATTGTGCTCTTTAATCAAGCTTTGAAAAACAATACCTGCCGATACTAATGTTCACCTATAATATCTCTATATTTCTTCATGCGTTAGCAATGTCCAGCTATAATAATTCTATATTTCTTCATGCTTTCAAAACATTTCTGAATCCCGTCAGCTCACCTATCGGCTGTTTGCTCCCCCTCGTCCTCTCGTGATATTTCATTCCATTTTGTCACGGAACACTTACAAAATAGCCTCCTTGCTGTGATATAACACATTAATTAGATCTAAACTGGAATATCCATGCATAGTTTGGGATCCATACACTAAGACTAATATCAATAGCCTTGACAGAGTGCAGCAAAAAGCAGTCAGATTTATATATAACAAATTTTCAAGATCGATTCCCCCACAGAACTAATGAAATTTAACCACACTGAACCACTTGAGAGAAGAAGTGGAGACTAAAATTCCATGAACTGCTTTACGCTAACAATTTATCCCTAGACCCATCTCTGTATCTATCGCAGCTATTAACCGAAACCACGCGCCACTGTAGGCAAGACGGATTAACATCTTAATTTGTGAAAACGAACACCATTTAAGTATTTTTTTCCTCATACAATAACCGAATCGACATTGCAATCTTTATTATTATTGCTTTGTTTTGTAGTGTTCTTGCCACAAGTGTCACTGTGTGTACCATTTTTGCCCTCCCTGCTTGGATTGTGTCCGCAGTATTCAATAAATATAAAAAAGATAAACGACTAATAAAATAAATCCATATTGGGGATCCAGCTGGATCGAACCAAAGCGTTCTGCGTGGCAGTCAAATGTTCTACCACAGAGCCACAAGAGTGCTTGAAGCTGCTTTGAAAAAAGACATTATGCAGGTGTCGTGTTGGGTGAGGAGACGTGTTGACGTAAAATTGCATGGCAGAAGTGTAGAATCACACCAGGTGTAGCATTATGTGAACTGCGAAACGAGTATGTGGTTTAAAGCTGCCCACCCATTGCAAAGGAATCGGCCATAATTAGGGCTCCGTGTTTTCGGTTTTATCTGAAAAAATCCGATAAACATTTGCCCGGTAAAATTTTTGACAATTCGGATTTATCCGATAAACTCCGAATTCAAGGGCCAATATGACCTGATTCCGTTCTTTATCGAAAGGGCAAGTTCTAAGCTCTCATTGACACATCTTCTGGTTTGACTGATTTAAAGTTAACCGCGTGTAGCTGTATTGTGCTCCGACTCAGCCTCCTACATGCTGAAGCTTCACAAGGACTTGCAACCCTCAAACCCCGAATTCAAGGCGCTTCACTTCAAAGATCCGTGCCACCTACTCAGCAACGCTCTGGAGGATGGAATTAGGACGAGCTCGTTTAACGTAGTTCACGATTTTGTAGTGCACTTTCCTGCAATGTTGAAGTCGTCGCGGGAGCTGCGCCGTAAGTTTGGTCTTGTGTGCTTGGCCATGGGCACGTCCATCAAGTCTCTGAAAACCGTATGTCCATCGAGGTGGTTCTAGAAGATATTCTGGACTACTGGCGCGCCATTCTGTCTTTCTTGAGAAGCGATGAAGCCAAGGGAACGAAGTGCGAGAAGCTCAAGTCTTTATTTCATCGCTTGAAGCTGTGCACGACTTGCTCATTAAGATGAGGTTCCTGAAGACAATTCATGTGTTGTGCTCTCAATCATTAAGGAACTTGAGGCACAGAGTATCCTGGTACACCAAGTTTATCCCATACTGGGGGTTCGTTTGCATGCACTCATCAGTCAAAGGCGTTATCCAGCCGAGGTTTTTGCATCAGATGTCACAAGTCTGTTGGACCTCCTTGACGAGACTGACCGCTTAACGACTTTCGCAGACTTTCATGGATACTATGCTGCTGTCGCCGAAAAGTGGAGACAGACATCCGAGAAGAACCTGTGCAATCAATTCCAGTACACCAAAGAATCGTTTTGGTACTGTGTTCAAATTGTGAATCCAAATGTGAATCATGAGCTGCCCTGTGCGTTCGAAACCTATGTGCCTATATTTCAATTAGTGCATCTTCAAACTGACCACATGAGCCAGCTGCTGAGTGATTTTGCGAACTATCAGTGCTATGAAATATGTAACATTGTTGAACCCCTGTCGTTTTGGAGACTTTACAATGTGCAGTGGCCAGTGCTTTCTCGCTGTGCGCTGTGTTTTCTGGCGCTTCCTGTTTCTAGCGCTAACGTTGAAAGGGCATTTTCAAAGCTGAGTCGTAAATCGAAAGGAGCGCGCTTCGATCACTGACAGCAACCTCGCAAAGCATGCTTGCGTGTTTTACAATAAGCTTTAAGCATTAGGTTGTTATACGCACAAATACAGATGTTTTGTGTTCAAGTATTTCGCTTGCGCGTATGTTTTTGTGCATTCAAACCTTCCAGAAAAAAAAAAATGTGCTTCATGTGTTTTGATGCTTTAGTATTCAGATATGAATTGATATAAGATTTTGGGGTTTTGAGAATAATGCAAAACTCCGAATTTCGGAGAATTGGGGATTTACGGGAAATAAACTCTGATAAACACCCGCCGATATTAAAAAAAATAAACACCGAAAACACGGAGCCCTAGCCATAATTCATGATCAGCCACAGCATTGTACGCAACCCGTACAGTCTGCATTTCGCTAATTAACAGTTGTGTGGCTGCCCACACTGTTTTGTGTTAGAACACGTTACCCAGCAAATAGTCCCTTCAAACTAAAAAAGAATATTATGCAGATTGTACGCACCATGGAAACTGACTGAAGCGAAGTTCTCACTGGTGCTTGCATAAAAAACACTGTTGTCCAGAGACAATTTGCGAGTATCGTAAGCAAGTGGCTTAAACTGTGGTACTGCTTGCACATAAATGCACAAACTAAGGACAGCAACAGCTTTCGAGCACTACCAGAACAGTCTTTTTACGTTCAACACGTGATGTCTGGAGTAATTCTAAAAGCACAAGCCTAAATATACCTGCATATTCGGTTCTACTTTATTACAGGAAAATGCGTTTCCCACATAAAAACATACAGCCATGCATCGTCACTAAGATATACTGTATATAAATTACAATACCACATTGGCGGTCCAAAAATGAGAACGTAAAAAAACTATACGAGTTCGCTTCGTCATACATACACCGGGTGCAATACCACCGAAGCCTCAAAAAACATAAGCGCAAAACAACTGTGACCCTAACTGGTCAAACGGCTAGCTGGTCGTAATCATTTCCTTGGGGAAGTGGCCTGTGTCACCAAGTGACCGTAGGGACACTCGGCCCGAGGGAGGGATCCTCACGAGAGTGATGCTGCAGTTGGCCAGAGAGATGCGAGACCAAGCCTCGGGTGGGAACTGCAGAGCCCTGGGAGTAGGAGCAAAGACACACACACGTCTTAGCACTAGCGGTTAAAAAGGCGAGTCAGATTCTGTGGTTTTACGTGCCAAAACCGCAATATACGATTATGTGGCACACTGCAAGAGGCCAGACTCTGGATCACCCCTTTTGACCACCTAGGGATCTTTAACGTTCCCTCGTCTATGTACACCAGCGTTCTTGCATTTTGCCCCCATCGAAATACTGCTACCAAGGCTCAATGAAATTTCCTCAAGCTTGCTATGTTTCTTCTATGGCTCCTTTAAAACGGAATGTAGTTAATTTATACTGATAAAAAATTGCATAAACCTCAGTAGACTCCATCAAAATCAATGAAGTTGGTGCAAGTGTCTCCAACTGTATTCTCTCTTTGTTCATTTTCTGGTTTAGGAAATACATCATCAAAAGTGAAACCATTTTTTCTTTTAGCACCCCTTCAGAATTCTCTTCTCAGGAAGACAGTACACTTTGCAATGCAGCATGATGCCTTAAGAATCACACATGTGCTATGTTTCACACACTTCAGTCCGAGTAGAGCTCTTTCTTGAAAGCTAAGCTGGTTTTTACACTGAACCTGCACAAATTACAAATTATAGTGAAGCACCACTATCATCATTCCACCATCTATGATAACCAACTGGACATAGAAATGAATGACGATGTATGCCATGTGCACAGTATGGCTGTTTCTCTTCTTCGTTTTGATACTCTCCGTAGTGTCCTCTGTTGCACTTCATCAAGTTTTAACACACTTGTGTAACTTTTAGTCTCTCAGATGCTATGGATACCCTGTACCTCTCACACACACAATCTTTTTTGCTGGTGAATACGACCATTCAATGCCTTGAAACACAGTACTGATATCCATATTAGCAAGTAGGCTTTCATTACATGGTGTAATACATAGACGGTAACTGTATCTAGGAAAAGGCTAAATTTGGGATCATTACTCAGAGCCTGCAACCACAACTACAAGAAAATGGTTGATCGAGTGAGAGTCTACTGACCCAGAGCAAACATAGGGGTTGTGATCAACAACAGAATGCCATTGAGCCGTTGCCTGGTGTTACAGGCAACTAAAATGAGGAAAGATTGCCACAAATCACGTGCAGGGGAACACATACACACCTGCATATCCAATATCGAATGACGTTGGCATGGCAAACGATGATCTCGTGGGAGTCCTCGTTTTGACTGGGAGATGCACGGTAGAAGTACTTGCGAAAACCGGCTTCTATCCTCGCGCCATCTGTAAAAAACTAGCGACGCAGGTCCACCCCCTTAGTCAGTTCCAGGTGCTGAGACATGCACTTAAATAGAAGATAGTTAATGCAGTTTTTATGGCACAAAAGCAGCAGAGGCTATGATGTGCCAGTCAAAAGGTGTTAGGTAATCAACAGTGAAATGATGCAGTTTTAAAGCTTATATAAAATGCCACATTCTTTTAGAAAGTTCAGCATGTCTGTCAAGGGTACAAGAGGATGATCTCCTAAAAGCAGAGTAGCGTGTAAAGGTATGTGTTGTTTGTACAATTCGCTGAAATGTTTTTGTCTCTGCGTTGCAATATCGAGGCATGCAATTACAGTGTGTATAAGTGTTAATGGTTCTTGGCATTTTTCACATGTTGGCTGTTTTTCATTTGTGAGTAAAATAGAAACAGAAATAGAATAGAAATGTGAGTGAATAGAAATAGAAGAGGCTAACACAGGAAGAAAAAAGGTGACTGCACTAAGTTGAGGTGCGATAAAAGATTGCACTAGTGCAAAGAAACGTAATCTGCATGCAGTGTGCCATGACCAACACAAAGAAAGAGCCACAACACAAGAAAGAACACAATCGAATCGTCACTTGAGCCAACGGGCGGACTCGGGCATGATAAAAGAAAGTGCAAGTTGCCAAGGACGTCTTTTACTAGCCTTGTGCACAATTCCCTGACTACAGAGGCAGAGTTTATGAACGAGGCTACAACCACGAAGTGCATATTTTGGGAGTGGTTGTCGCAATACAAATCGTAAAAGTGGAAGCAGTGGCTAGATTGCAGTTCATCTTCGACATAGTAACAGCGCAAGAGGACAAACATAAAGAGAGGCAGGAAAAAGACGAGTAATTTTGCCCGTGCCTTTGTCAGTGTACCATTTCCGGCACTGTTACTGCATTGAAGTAGTTCTGTAGTATGAACGCCAATCCAGCATGGGTTCTGCACGCTCATTTATAGTGGAAAATGGGAGGGAATTGCGTGCCAGCGACGACACTCTTCAGCATAGTGTACCATTTCAGAAACTGGGCTGAATTCGGCCCCAATTCCATGGCAATTTCAGGAAAGTGGAACCATGCGGATGTCGCGCACATCTTCAAAATTGCACGTTACTTTCAGTCACATGTCACGATGGATTGCGGATAAATCTGAGAAAAACCAGAGCCCCCCATGATGTCCATGCAGTAGGATAATGCTGTGCATATTTTCAAGTCAGCGCTGATAATTGTACAGTAGTTAATTATCAACCTGGTGCACAATCATTTGCATCGCGTTAAATGAGCTCGTACTAATGCATGCTGGGAACACCTGCAACCACCTTGGCTTCTGGTCTCCAAGTTCCGTAAGGCGGTTCGGGAGGCACAGGTGCCCCTTCCCGTATCAGCTCGCACGACTCGATGGGAAGAGGTTGCACATGCTTGTGAATTATCTCGGCTGTTTCGACTGCTCGGGTCATGGTCGAGTGAACAAGTCGCGAGAAGGGGACTCCCAACTGCCTCAACCGTTGGCCAGTCAGATCTGCCTGCTTGCGGCCTGCAACAGAACATACAAGAGAAAGAGTGTGAGAAAAAAAAAATTAAGCTGTAAGTTCACACAGTATGTGGAACCTGAAAAAATTTCCAGAACCACCACCGAAGCCATGCGGGGCACCAGCAAACACCCCTAGAGCTAAATCTAGCACATACACACAACATTCTCCTTCTGTTTTTGATCAAAAAAGAGTGTCAATCTCTTGAACAATAGTGACATGCATGAGCACAGTTGTTTAGTTAGGGTGCATTTGAACATGTTCGGTATGGACTTGGGAGGTGGGATTTTTTCTTTTTTTTCGATAATAAACATCAGTTGTTAGTGGCCACCTCTGTGTCACTGTCTGTTTTCTGCTTCTATTTTTTTTTTTCAAATTTTCATGTTACTGTGGCTTTTCTTTTTGTGTAACAATCTACCAACTCACCCAACAAGCAACACTCTTGAACGTACACACAACTACACACAAAGACTAGAACAGCTGTCACTGCAGTTTAATTCTAGAGCATCACATGTGTAATGCTGAATGTGTAGGTTTGGCTTCCTCTGGAGGCACGCTAGCTTTCCATACACATCAATTTCCTTTTTCAAATAAAAAAAACAGCCAATTGCTTTGTGTGTTCCGTGCTTTGCCTGTATGTTCATGCGGAGAAAGCTAAGAAATAGAGCCCCTCAAGCCCTCTATATGAAACCAGCTTTTAAGTAGGTTCACCTAATCGGGTATAGCTTAGCAATCCTCCCATGCAACCATAGGTCGGCAAACTAGCTCATGAGTCGACTCACTGAGACCAAGATCAAGCCGTGAGTCTGAGCGAGTCCGGTTGAGTAATATGTTGGCGAGTTTGGGTCCAAGTGACTCCCGCTGAGAAAAATTTTAGTGAGTCCGAGTGACCCCTAAGTGCAAAAGGTGCATTTCTTGAATGAGTCTGAGTGAGCTCCACTTTTTTTGCCGACATATGCAAGCAACTAAGCAATACTGCCTATTAATGCTCATTTTGCTCATCACGGTGGTCTAGTGGTTATGGTGCTTAACTGCTGAACCGAAGGTCGTGGGACTGAATCCCGGCCACGGCGGGCACATTTTTGATGGAGGCGAAAATGCTCAAGGCCCTTGTACTTAGATTTAGGTGCACGTTAAAGAACCCCAGGTGGTCAAAATTTCCGGAGCCCTCCACTATGGCGTCCCTCATAATCATACGTTGGTTTTGAGATGTTAAATCCCAACAATTATAATTATTAATGCTCATTTTGTGCAACTAGTTTTCATGATTCATTGACAAGTCATGCAAAATTCATGTCACACATGAAATTTTCCTTCTATACATCCATTTCGTTTTGTGCCTATGACAGCATCACGGGAACACCACAACATTGTCACTTACCCAATTCTGTCAGAGTGAAGTCTTTATCCGACTCTCCTCGCATATTGTACTGGCCATGTCGAATGATGTAAAGGTATCGTGTTGCTGTTGGCTTTGCTTTTTGCAGTTCTTCGTTATAGCGATTTTGCTCTTTTTCTGATGAATTCTTGGGAGGTTTCGTGCAACACTCAGGCTCCCTCCTGGAAAAAAAATGGAAAAACTCAATTTTGTTACTTCGCTAGAAGTAAAGCGAAAGGGGGTCAGTGTGTTGATCCTCGCGCTGTTCATTACGCAGCCCAAACTACTTTTAAACCATTCGGCAGGAACACTACGTTCGCCGATAAACAACACGGCTACACGCTTTAAAACTAGTTCACCAATTGCTAAACATTACGCACACCTGAATGACTTGAAATTGCTTCTTCCTGATTGACACATTCCTCACGCGCGCGCGACAGCATCATGCGCTTGGCAATTAAAAAATAAGAAATAAATAAATAAAACCAGCTATAGTATACACGTTCAACAATGGTCGACGTAACATAAATGAAGGAGGATGACAGCTTGTCTCCACATGAGTAATTGTCGATTGTCCGACAGCACTGGCTGGTAAATGATTGCTTCAAAACTTCACGGTCGCAAAAATGGGCGGGAACATTTACAAGTGAATGCCAAATCAAGCATAGATGCGCCGAGAGATATTCAACTACGAATGCATGCGTTGCCACCAGCACGGCAAGCTTGCCGCGTAAGTAGAGCAGCCAATCAGACCTTTCAAACCGTATGCCCCCTGTAGAGCAGTAAATGAGAGCATTGCCGAGGTTCCGATCGATTACATAAGTTTAACAGGACCGATTTGCAAACTATAAGAACTGTCGAAAGCATGACACGTGATGAAGCGCAAGTAAGTGTTCAAGTGAAACGCCGCCTCCGGCAAGGCCGCGCTTACCTGTCCCAGTTGCTGTCCCACTGAACGGTCGGCTCGAAGTTCGTAGTCCACGCGGCTTGCACGGTGTGCTTCTTCGCTCGCTCACTGCAGACCACAAAGGCTGCCACGCCACCACCGAAAATGCTCACACCTGTGACCACGCGCCGAAACATTTCACAGAATACACTGCATCCAGGCAGCGCAGACCGAATCTACAACACAATCGCGATTAATAAAAGAGCGGAAGCCCGCCACATGCGAGTACCTGTGCTACCTGTACGCTGCCCGTACAGCGATCACTAAAAGCCACCAGAGCCAGCGACAGTACCACGTGATTACAACGTGCACTTAGTGGAGCTAAAATGTCAGTAATGATATCGATCTCCGCTAGGTTAAGCATGCAACCGGCTTCCGTTTGCTCCCTAGCGCGCGTTACCACACTGCTGTGCTTATTCATCGATCCAGGCGGCGAGTTTAGTGAGAGAGCAACGGTAATTTATAGTTTGCTGCGGGGGTCGGAGAACTAACCGTACACAGAACACCTGTATCTCTGGCGAACATTTGTGAATTTCTTGTTTGCTTATTGAGTTACGGTGCCACTCTTAGATCACCAGCACAGATAGTTGATCACAGGAAACATAAGCTAACGTGACTTGCCCGCCATTGCTATTCAGTCTTTAGTGTCGTGCTGGGCGGGGCATCTCTGACCGACAGTCAAGATGAATCTTGAGCAGGCGCAAGACGAATTTGAGAAGCTCCTCGAGCGAATCGACCCTGCAAAATCAGCAGAGTTCATACTTTGGATCCAGAGGAGGTATCTGACGGCAAGTGAGTCGTCAAAATCAAGTGTAGTGGTGGTAGTGACAACTGCGTATATGTCTGAAGTCGCGAAAATGGAGCTGATGGGGGTTTTGGCAGGATTACTAATTACAAATAAGCACGCCACGCTTATCGCGTCGTAACTGTTCGACGTCCTACGCTAAATTCATCCTAGAAAGTAGTTTGTGTTCGCCTCTTTTACTGAACATTTGCCTTATGTAACAAGTGTGCCAAGTATCCTGTTGGTGGGCCAAAGAGGCGTGTACTACTACATACGGGAGTCGCACGGTGCATTTACGATCGCGATCGGGCCCATTTGGAATCGATGAAGAATGCACTGCGTGTTAATGTTGCTTTGCGATTCTCCTGAGCACGAGGTCGGTGTTTCGATTCCCGAACTCTGTGGCCGCATTTCGCTGCAGGGGCCATACGCAGAGAAAACGATCGTGCACCTAAGTTTTGGTGCATTTAAAAGCGCCAGGTTGTCAAAATTAACCTGGAGCCAGCTAACCTAGCGTCGCAGATTCTAAGCTTTCTATAAAGCATTGGTCACGTAGATAATTGTTCACACTTCATGGAGGAATCCGCGAAAGGTTTCGTAAGTAAACGTTGCGTTTGCTGCGGGCGCAAAACTTGGCAAGCCGCTACAGCTTTCTCCAAGTTGGCTGTATCACGCTCGTATAAGTCCTAACGTAGCCTTCCGATGGGCTTGTAGAGCAGAGTAGAGTAGAGTAGATCCTAGAAACTCTGGCACACACCCACGCTGGGGGATTGGCAAAGAACCGGATAGTTTTTAAAATATAATTCTTAAAGGAAAGCTTAATTTTTTTTCTATTTAGGATTCTTAAAGCAAAACTTAAATTTTTTCTATTTAAGCTTGTTGTTGCTGTTGTTGTTGTCGTTGTTGTTGTTGTTGTTGTTGTTGTTGTTGTTGTTGTTGTTGTTGTTGTTGTCCACTGGGCATGGCCCATACCCAATGCAGGGCATTGGCCGAGTAGTGCTACAGTTGGTAGTCACCGTAGATGTCTGCGGTTTCGCTTGTTTGACAGGAACCGATTTTTGCTCGTTCAATTTACAGACTGCGCAGGTCACCACGTGGCCGAAGCCCACCACAAGATGCGACAGATCTCCGAGTACCTCAGGAGCATTGTCCCAGGAAATGCAGTTCTTCCTTCTGAAAACATCATTGTACCAAAGAAAGGAGAGGTAAAGCAATATATATATATATGAAGCTTTTTTTTTGTAATGTGCATTATGCATGTAGCTTGACCTTTTAAATACAGTAGCATTAATTGTACTTAACTTTGTCCCTCCTGTTACGAGAATGCTTCAAAGACTATGAAATTTGGAAGGTTTATAGATTAAGTCAGAGTGATGTTGCATCATTCTTGCCGCTAGGGCATATAGCGCAAAGCAGCAAAAGAAAAGAATTTTTTTCGAGGGACTGATTAAGTGAATCCAGCAGACAAACAATTAGGCCAAGAAAAGCATAGGGGACATAAAATATTGTCTTTAACAGAAGTGTGTTAATTATGACGTAAATTGAATTAAAGTGAACGAAAAAACACCCTTTCTGTCAGTGGGATCCGCGTAACACGAAGGCTGTGGGTTCGGATCCCACCGACCGAAAGGGTGTTTTTTTGGCAGTGCTAAAGTACAGTTTGAGGTTACCACACAGAAAAACGAACTTTCTTGGTGACCGTACTGGGTGACACTACGTATCTTGTATCTTCTAGAATGCAGACTGTGATCCGGCAACGACTGTCCATGTTGACGCATTCCTTTATGACGATGAAGCCATTGACGAATTGGTCGAGGAAGGAAAACTGAGCCGGAGCTACTGCAAAGCTTGTGGTTCTCACGACACGGCCCCCCTGAGTAAGTGACAGAAATGAGTGATGAAGCGATGCGTGGTCATGTATATTATGTGTTTTTCCTGTCTTTTCCTCATTGATTCTGCAATGTCAGGAGTTAAAAGTACTGTTAATCCTAATACAGAAGCCCATAGGCATGCGCAGGGTTCTTCATTAGGGGGGTGGGAGCAAGTTTTACTGCAGCCCCCCCCCCCCATAAAGAATGAACTAAAGAAAACGAACTCTGCATTGGATGCCGAGATGAAAATGAAGTGATGACGTGCTTCTTACAAAGGCTTTCCATTGGTCCTCAGCTTTTCAGTCTAAAAGTGGGAGGTAAACAGTTCTTTGAATGCAACATCAGGGGTCCTTGGTCGTCATTATCATCAAAAAACACACATAGCCATAACCCTGTGCATTAGAAAATGACATGAAAGGTCTGACTGAGAAAAGATGTGAGGCAGAATTGGTGCCCCCCTTTGCCCACGCTCCCCCCTCATCCGTGCGCCCTTCTGTGTACAATTGGTCATGTATATTGAGTGTTCTTGCTTTTTTTTTCCCCCCTCATTGACTCTGCAAAGTCTGGAGTTTTTGAAGTGAACTGCTAAGCATAATACAGAAGACAGTGTAAGAGTGCAAGTTGTAGTGTGAACTAGAACAATCTTTCGCCCTTTTTCGTTTTTTGCAGCGTTCATTTCACACTCTGCGTCGGCTCGCAGAGCAGAGTTCATTTTCAGGGAGATGTTGCCTTATCTGAAAGACAAATCCGTACTTGACGTGGGCTCCAGACTGGGTGTCATGCTCTATGCTGTGAGTTTCATGTGGAACTTCTGACTGCACAATTTCATTTTGCATAATTTTATTTTTTTTATTTTTTCTCTATTTGCTTTAACATTCACTGTTCTTGGTGACAGCCTAATGTCATGTGCCATAACATCATAATACAGCCCGAGTTCTCTCCTCTCACAGGTGAAACATTGTGTGTTGCGTAGGGAGTCTACACTTTGTACTAGGCCTTGTTGTAAACGTTCACCATACAAAAAATTTCAGATTTTTTAAGTGTGAAGTTTGCATGAGAACCTGGAGAAAAAGTATTCTTTCTGCTATCCTAAAGCTGCACAGAATTCTTCCTTTTCATATTTAAAAAAAAAAAAATCAGAATGCTTGGGATGCCTTTCTTTGGTTAAGAAAGTAAAAAGAGCGAAATTCTTATTAAAAAAACAGTTCTTCACTTTCTGTGACAACCTGAAGCAGACATCTGAGAAAAGTGTCACAATGCCGCCTCGTGAAATTCGTAGCGGCCATTCCACTTCTCTGCTGCCTTCATGCTACAATCCTTACAGATCTTTATGACTAAGCACACAGGGTGTCTACCGACCGGGAAAACCGGGAAAACCGGGAATTCTCAGGGATTTTGGGTAGTCTGGAAATTCTCAGGGAAAACTCAGGGAAATTGTGCTCCCATCAGGGGAAATCCGCAGTAACTTTATTGAAAGGCAACGAAAGTCGCTGTAGCGCTGGTTCGATATTTTGTGAACGCATTTTTCAAATCGAACGGCTGCTGCGGCTGCGGGCAGTCTTGGGCAGTAACTAGTTACTAGTAACGCGTTACCGGTAACTAGTTACTTTTTTCAGTAACTTGTAACTGTAACTAGTTACTTTTAAGTTAGAGGAACTTGTAACTGTAACACTGTTACTTTTTTCGCAGTAACTGTAATGGAAAATACCGTTGCAGTTACTTACGTCTTTATGAAAAATTATCCAACAGCAACACTTTTTCGAACTTTCTTCTTTACCATATATCCACTGCACCCCTCAACTTTCCAGAATAGGGCTCCCCTCGCAGTTTAGGAGAGGAGGTGACTAAGCGTATTATCTTCCCTGCAGAAGACCAAGGTTGGAGGTCTGTCATTAACGCAACATGTAAATCAATCGTGGTTCAACTGAACAGCCTGCTAAGTTCGCGTCCGTTTTTTTTTTCAGCATATATATCCTTTTCGTCACTTGAGCATCTAGCTATGTTCTTGGTGTACAGGTGAAGGAGCATTAGGATGCCATGTTTATAGTCTCCCTCGTCTCAGGCTCCGAGCTAATCATGTTTGACAGGTGGCTAGAAAACAGCAGAACGCGAAACGGCTAAGGCCAGAAATTCCGTGAACTAGCGAAGCGATATTTTAAAACTTCTTTGTAACTGGTTGTAAAATGTTTACTCCGACTTAATGCAACAATTATCAACAAAATGACAGACGTTTCACCCCCAATGCAGGTGGCATCCTAAAAAAGAAAAAAAAAATGAGCCGAGGTCAACCAGTCCACTAGTCACACATGACCTTGTAAATGTCCAGTGGCGGGCCGCGGCTGTTTTTGCAAGCCGCGGCGAATGAACCACGATTCCAGGAGTTGCTTTTCCCCCACCTTCATTCACAAACCGGCGTCGTCGCATTGTTTAGGTCAAAGCTATGACCTGTCATCCAGCAGTGCTCAACAAGCTCGGTCTTAGAACACGTTGCATGGGTTGCTTTAGCGACATTCCGCTTGAGTTCTTTAGGCCTCGTTGATCATTTCCTGCCCGTTTCGCCGATCCCTGCATCGCACTTTTAGATACCGCCATGATCATCCGCAGGTGTGCAGTCTTAGGATTTCGTGAACACACGTTGTCATGTTCCAAGGTATAATAACGGGACTTAAAGGGTGCCTGGGGAAACGGCAACTTCGCGCTCCGCTTGTGGCCATTACGCGGCGCGCACGACTGTAATATTTGGCAGAGCAGTTCATAGCCGTGTCAGCTCTCCGCAGGATGTGTTTTTTCAATCAGCCCAACGCCGCTGCTCTTCGCATACGCTTCTGGGTATAGTTAATAAACGTCTTAGGATATACTGCCGTCGTTCCAGTACATCAACCACGTTTTCCACTTCAAGTAAGAGGCGTTCAAAGTGATTGCTGGTGTTGGGCCCCCTTTTATGTTTCCTTCGTCTAGGGTTTTACGACGTGCAACCCTTATTAAATAAATGCTATAATTTGATTAGTGATCTATGATTTTATACAGTAACGGAAAAGTAACGACGTTACTTTTGCACAGTAACTGTAACTGTAACAAGTTACTTTCGGAAACACTGTAACTGTAACTGTAACAGAGTTACTTTTTTGGCTTAGGTAACTGTAACTGTAACACTGTTACTTTTTACTGGTAACGTGCCCATGACTGGCTGCGGGGAAGTGGCGCACCTTGATGCTGTCATCGCCTTCGGAGCGGTGAAGTGGGAGAGATTCCGGCTAATGCGTGGCATGCGGGAACCATGAACCACGACACATCGTATCGCGCAATGTTGTCAGGGTGTTCTGTGATTGCGCGGTGTAGTTCTGTATTCTTTCTCGCGTGTGCTGTGCGTTAGCGCCCGATATGGTGTTTTTGTTATCGCCGCGTGTCAAGTAACAAGCATGATTAGCTGTAGAAGCGGTAGCAGTAGCGAGCTTGAGTTATCTTGCAAGCGATCGCGATCGTTCAGGAAGCGGATGTCTTCGACAAGGCTGGTATCTGGCAAGCCATCCCGATCGGCAAGAAAAAATACGACGCTTGTTGGCTGTTATCGGAGAGCTCACTCGCTCTGATCCCGAGCTTCAAAGATGCTATATTTAGGACTCCGTGAAGAATAGAATAAATTTCCAGGCGAGAGCTAGCGTAACTAACGGGCCCATTCACAGCAAGTGAAAGCTTTTTTCTTTCTTTTTTTCCCGATGAGGGCACTGCTGAAACAAGTTTCGGGCAGTCGGCCGATATTTTTGGGGGCTGCAGCTCGCAATTACCAGCCACACCACGTGGATGTTTGCTACAAAGCCGAATTACAAAACTTTTCAGAGCCAAGGCATAGCGGCGACCAAAATTCGCGACACCAGCACGGGTCCCATTTGCTCGATTCGGCGCGCGATGTCGGAAAACAGTAACGTTTCCACCATAATCGGATGTGCCGTAATTCAGGCTGTTGCCGTGCTTTCATGCGATCTTAGCCCGCAGCTATATTACTTTTTTGCCTTCGCCATGATCTTCCTTATCACTTCCAAATCGCGATTACATCACCCTGCGCGTCGTATGCTCCATGCGCGAGTGAAAGCGCGCGAGCGCTGCCGGCGAACGGGGCTTAAGCAGAGATGAAACGAGCCGACCGTCTCGTTCGCGCGATGGGCACATGGAGATAGGAGCCGGCGGGTTGGGGAAATGAAGGGGGGGGGGGGGGGCGGGGCTGCGTGAGTTCGACAGAAAGTGCGTACTTTGTACCAGCGGGCGTGATCGCGCGCGCCGCGGTATCTTTAGTGGGGATCAGCAGACGGCTCATACCTTTGTAGGTGTTGTGCTCTAATTGCAAAACTTCCGTTGAAGCCATAGCAGTGGCGGATCCAAAGGGGGGGGGGGGGGGCGATCGCCCCCCCCCCCACCTTAAGCCAGCCCCCGCCCCCTCCCCCTTCAGTGCCTGTCGTCCACCTCCTTTGTCAGGCTGCCTGTTGAGTTTGCCCCCTTTTTCAGGTTGCTTTGCCTGCCACTGCCCAAAAGGGGTAAAGAGAATCTTGTCCCTGCTCTCTACCTCTCTCATCGCTCTACCTTTTCCTGCTTCCCTATGCACATTTAGAACGAAGGCTTCTTAGGCACCGCCATAATCCCCTCTGGGCAGTTGTAAATATGCGTGACCCACCAAAATGCACTGCTGAACGGGAGCTTCAGCCTTTGTACCCTCCCCCCCCATTAGGTACCTGAATCCGCCCCTGAGCCATAGATAGGGCACTTCTCTTAGTGCAGCGACTGCGTTTCCTGAAGGAGCGAGCTGCTAGCCTATATTCGTATAAAATTCCTCTTTGTTGCTATCAGATTTACTATTTTGCTCTCGCGGTGAAACTGCAACATTTTTTTCTAACGTGGGATGGTTTTCGATGTTTTGCGTTCGTGGAGAGCAAATGGTTCGGCTGGGAAACATGGTAGCAAAGCAGAACAAGCGCGATTCCACAATGCATTAAACCCGCATTTGTTTCGTATTTACATGTGACACTCTGGCAAGGCGTCTAACTGTGATTGCTGCACCTCAGGCTCAACAAAATTGATATTTTTTTTCGCACAAAAAAATAAAAAAAAGTTTTTCATGTTGCCATAATAGTCAAGCATTCTTGTGGCATTTTCAGTTTAAGATTAATCCTTCAGTAACTATGCCTTGCATGAAAGGTCGAATTTCAGTTTAACGAAGTTTCGCTATAACGAAGTGAGTTGCCGCTTTTACCAACTTCGCTATATTGAGGTTTAACTGTTCTATGTACTATTCAAATGGGATTAAGTCGTTTTTATTTTCTAACGTGCGTATTAGAGAGTGACATCACCGAGCGATATGGTCTCTACCCATCTTGACATAAGACAAAGTTCTGCTTCACTCAGGGAATTTTAGCAAAAACACTCAGGGAAAACCTGGAAAACTCAGGGAATTTAGAAAAGTCAACTCGGTAGACACCCTGAGCGCAGGAAATTCCAGATCGATGACATTTTTTTTATTGGTGAAAAAATTTTTGAAAGCGTCTAGACACACAACTGCTAGCTGCATTAATGCTATTGCTACAGCTGCAAAAGCAAATGCAGATGGTAAAAAAAAACGTGTGGTACCGTGCTTCGGTTTTCCTTCACTTCTTTTTTATTTTTTTTCTAGGGGGGGGGGGGTATATCGTCTTGCTTTATTAGAATTTTGCTCTGTGCTACCATGTTTTGATGATGATGCCAAATCTACATCTACAAACCAACTTTGGTTTCAAATCAAAATATCTTATACCTCTTTCAAAACCTTGATACTTGCTAAATGTCATTATTTTCTCTGCAAGAAGCATCTGGTAGGTTCTCTACAACTTTGAAACTACTATGTACTTTTGAAAGGAGAGTCCCAACTAACTACTAGTTTTTCTTTGGAGCAAGTGGCGCTCATGTGCACATTTGCAAATGCAAGTCCAGGTGCACTTGCAACTTGTGCACATCCACATACTGATGTTGTTCTGTGCTTCCAGGCCCATGCATTTACCCCAGCTAATCCTATTATTGGCGTCGAGATGAATCCCGACCTGTGCCAAATTCAAGAAACTGCCATCAAGCATTTCCACATGGAAGACAGGATCAAGGTGAACATGAGTTGAACAGAGTTCTTGTGATTGTTTTACTGGCCTTTTCTGAAAGACAAAACTTCTGACAGCCATTACCTGCAAACGCAAACACACATCTAACACAAGTAGGTTAGATGCCTCTGATCTATTGTACTGTTTGAATACGTTCAATCGCACAATTAATGTCTTTTGTTTAGGCTTGTGCGAATATTCGAGCACATCGAATATTCGAACGGATATTACAGTATTTGAATTCGCTTCGATTCGAATTAAAGTTCTTGGAAATTTCAAAGTATTCGAAATGAACGAATAGGTGTATATGAAGTCTACATGTAATCCCCCCTGTAAAGGTGGTTTCACTGCAGTGGAGGGCTGCTCTACCGGGAAGACACCTTTTCAGGAAAAATCTGCACTGCCGCGAAGCCCCCACTTCAAGGTTAAATGAACATATTACCGTCACATTGATTCATAATTTTTTTTAAGTTTAAAAGCTTGTTATACCATTTTACATGCTCTAAGTATAGTAAATTTTAAAATATAACATATTTCACAGGTTATCACTTGCATTCTACCAAAAGTCAAATCCTGCTACTATTCAAAGTTGCAAAAAGAATGACATTTGTGCATGCCTTGTTTCAATTTTTAAAAAGTATTGTGCAGGTTAGTTGGGTCATGACAAATATGCTTATTTTCCTTTATAGTATGTGATATATGGGTGATTCCACGTAAGATCGAACAAACGATGGCTGGTCGACCTCTCAAATTTATTTCAAAATTTTATATATTATTGCCTGATGAGTGGAAAGAAGAGATCCGCAATTTGCTTTGCCGCCAAAAATTTTTTCGAAGCACAGGAAATCAATAATGACGAAGAGGTGGAGTGGAGCGCTCATCCGCTCTGCTGTTTTGGCCAACTTTCGTTATGAATTTCTCAAAATATATTAAAGTTAGGTAGCTGAAATTTATTTACCTAAATATATGCGTGTTTTTGCTTCTGCTCAGGTATTTTTAGTTTTTATGTGTAGTGTAGATGTTTTTATAAAAAACCTCAAAAATGGTCCAATTGGCAAAATTTTCTTTACTTTGAAGGTCTTTATCTCAAAAACGCCTCGTAGCAGAGCTACAAAAATTCCGCATTACGTTCTTCGCATGCTTATCTACCAAACTGCCGAATCTTGTATTTATATAACTTTTCAGTAAAGAGATATGACCGGGCTAATTTCAAGAAAACACCGAACAATGGAAACTTCTGACGACAATTAAAAAAAAACCCAATTTTTTAAATTTCTTAAACTTTGTCCACGTATTCTCCTCCACATCAGCTTTCACAATCATTAAAAACATGTTGCATAATGTCGTTGCACTAATAGTTACGGCCCCTCCAATGAGACCCTTAGGCAAGGATGGGCAATTCTGACTTCTTGCCCAGCAAGTGTATAAAATGCAGGCAGGATTGAATTTCTTTTTATTAAAAGGCCAGCAGGTTCCTAAAAAGGTGTCGCCGGCGCTGAAGACGTCAATTTTGAAAATATTTGGTCACTGCAGCGGCCACGAGCGCGGGGCTACCGATCAGGCGCGCGCGCACCCGAGATGCTCGTTGTAAGAGACGGCGCAGTGAGAGCTCGTTTTCACGTCCTCAGACCAATTGAGTTCGAAACAGCAACGCCTCTCGGGTAACTTGAACGCACGTGCACCGGTAGTCGCAGTGATCTGGTTAATTGCGTCGGTTTCTTTTTCAAGGGGCATAAGAATGTCATCGTTAAATTGTGCGTTCCGTGAAGATCTTTCATTGCAGTGGTAGCAAAAGCACGCGTAGCACAAGTAGTCCGTCTCACTGACAGTCACTGATCTTTCGGGCGTTAAACGTTCCTTCAAAGCATTTATGTCTAGGTCGGTAACTCTCCGAAATTTTGGCTTCTTTGCAATAATTAAAGGAGTACTGACACGATTTTGAGACATCGCAAAAGGGACATTTTTTGCTTCGTTGGTATGCAGTGTCCACGCTGTCCACACACTGGAGTCGGAGAACACGTATAAAATATTTTAATTTGACTTTGAAGTTTTCGTCGCTGACATTTGCAAGCCAGCCACACTGCAAGGACATTACCCGACGAGTCAAGACAGTTCCTCCGAGTTCGCGAGTTCTGCGTCCTGCATGCAGCCTAAATCGTAGAAATCACTGTCAGGGTCACTGGACGACAATTCACTCATCGTTGTCTATTCCACCACAAGCAGATGACGGATTTCCCGCTAGTACGTCGCGAGTTTCTGTATCTCCGTGACGTCACACTGCTATGAAACGACACTGAGAAGCCACCCCCTCGATATCGAAACCGAAAGTGTCTTTTTAAGGTGGCGCTAATTAAAATATATAGGATGCATTCCCAGGCACCACAATAGTCGTTTTAGGTTTCTCGACACCAGTATTTTTATTTAGAGCAACAATCCGAATTTTTTTAAAATTCGTGTCAGTACTCCTTTAAGCTTCTTGTGCTTCGAAAGGTAGTCTCCACAATAGACTCATTCAGAGCTATACTTTCTCGTCATGAGACGCACAGGAGGAGTAGAGTAAGAGCAAAGCACAAGAATTATCCGCGCTGAATGAAGTGTGAACAGCGCACCGAACGCGCGGCCAGTTCAGGCCGCCTGCTGCCGACATCTAATATAGGCAAGCGCATCCGGTTACCGATAGTTTTGCTTTTCTTTCCTTTGACAATCCATATTTTGCTTTGCCACTGGAGCGCCATGTTCATGCTTTCCACTGATCGCAACTGGCGCAGCGCAGTTTCTGTGGCAGCAGCGTGCGTGAAGCGAGCGCTCATAGCTCCCTTATAGAGTTTTCATCTTGCTTCCATCTCCGCCGTGTTATCAGCGCCTAGCTGAGATGCGAACAGAGGGCGGATAGAATAGCGAAGCTCCAGTGCACGTGCGTTCAAGTCACCCGAGAGGTGTTGCTGTTTCGAACTCAATCGGTCTGAGGACGCGAGAACGAGATCTCAATGCGCCGTTTCTTACAACGAGCATCTCGGGTGCGCGCGGGCCTGGTCGGTAGCTCCGCGCTCGTGGCCGCTGCAGTGACCAAATAATTTCAAAATTAACGTCTTCAGTGCCGGCGACGCCTTTTTTCGGTACTGTTGGCCTTTTAATAAAAAGAATTCAATCCTGCCTGCATTTTATACACTTGTTGGGCAAGAAGTCAGAATTGCCCATCCTTGCCTAAGGGTCTCATTGGAGGGGCTGTAACTATTAGTGCAACGACATTACGCAACATGTTTTTAATGATTGTGAAAGCTGATGTGGAGGAGAATGAGTGGACAAAGTTTAAGAAATTTAAAAAATTGGGTTTTTTTTTAATTGTCGTCAGAAGTTTCCACTGTTCGGTGTTTTCTTGAAATTAGCCCGGTCATATCTCTTTACTGAAAAGTTATATAAATACAAGATTTGGCAGTTTGGTAGATAAGCATGCGAAGAACGTAATGCGGAATTTTTGTAGCTCTGCTACGAGGCGTTTTTGAGATAAAGACCTTCAAAGTAAAGAAAATTTTGCCAATTGGACCATTTTTGATGTTTTTTATAAAAACATCTACACTACACATAAAAACTAAAAATACCTGAGCAGAAGCAAAAACACGCATATATTTAGGTAAATAAATTTCACCTACCTAACTTTAATATATTTTGTGAAATTCATAACGAAAGTTGGCCAAAACAGCAGAGCGGATGAGCGCTCCACTCCACCTCTTCGTCATTATTGATTTCCTGTTCTTCGAAAAAATTTTTGGCGGCAAAACAAATTGCGGATCTCTTCTTTCCACTCATCAGGCAATAATATATAAAATTTTGAAATAAATTTGAGAGGTCGACCAGCCATCTTTTGTTCGATCTTACGTGGAATCACCCATATACTATTCGAATTCGATTTGAAATTATTCAACCAAATCACTATTCGCTTCGAATTCGCTTCAAACCTAAAATTTACTATTCGCACAAGCCTACTTTTGTTCATTTTACTTGTCCTCTTTCCTGATTATTTGTACCCTTCATTTTAAAATAGCACCACTGGTTTCACTTACCATTTCCTTGACTTCATTGTCTTTTTGCTTGATGTGATGGTAACAATTGAGCCACTTAATCCTCGATTCTTCTCACTAAATAATCTTAAGAATCTTGTGTTTTTTTTAATGATTTGGGCAAAAATTAAACACATGGATTCTAATGTCCATTTCTCCCATGCAGGTCATTAATGCGAACGTGCTCACCATACCAGACCTTGTTGCCAGCTCTGATGTCGTGATCCTCAACAACGTGTTTGAGTTCTTCACACCTGAGCAGGAACAAGTGGCCCTGTGGCAGTTTCTCAGGCGCACCATCAAGAAGGGAGCCGTCCTCGTCACCGTTCCCAGCCTCGAGGACTCACTCAAGAATCTCCAGGTTTGTGTGTACTGGCCATCGTAGTGCGCATTTTGCTCGAGGAAGTGGTGGCTTCTCGCAGACAGCACGTGCCCTAACACGAAATTTAGAACCAACTTGCTGTGTTTGCAGCAGCATTGCTGTACTGATCCTATCAATGGTAATTGCTGCACTGTGATCGGTATACTGTAGTTTAGTGCGGCTGCTTTTCTATCAATATTTAATTTCTTAGCAGCTGGTGGCCCCTGCCTCAAGAACTGTGCATACAGTCCTCTGCAAAAGCTCACAAGGCGCAGTTTCCACGATGGATGTGAATTTCTGCTCTTTTGAGGCTTTTACAAACTAGCATGTACCCCAATCTCTTAATCCTCAATAAAATCCACCCAACGCAATACCTGGACACATGTCAGTGATGTTGGGAGCGGCCATCTCTCACCCACATAATGTGGACGTGTAGACTCGGGCCATCAGAACTTAACTCGTCCTTACTAGGGAGAAACCCATTTGAGAGGCAGTGGGAGGTCTGGCTTGCAAGCAAGGATCAGGAGAGCCAAGTTGCTCTGCTCGATCAGACCCAGCGGGCCGAACAGGCCAGTGGGTCCCTGGCCTAGGGGACCCACCCACCTTTGCCCTAATACCCTACAGTAAAATAAAGTTTCTACTACTACTAAATTAATGCATTACTGTGTAGACTGCAAACACCATAGCATATTGAAACTTTTAATTTGAGGCTACTGCATGTTACGGCTTTAAAAATTCAGCTTTTCTGTAAATGTCTTGTCCCGTAAATTTTTGTGATTGTTCAATATAGCCCACTGTAAAAGGGGAACTCACAATTAGTACACTTTGCCATCAGTGATCTTTGACATATTTCATAAAGGTCAGGAGACATATGAAAACTTGTCCAATTGATTATATCAGCTGTTTCTCTCTGACAAAGGTTAAAAAAAATGTTTCAGTTACATTTGCCCCAATAGCTCTTAAGTGTTACCTTCAACAGTGAACTATACTGCACAGCTTTCCAATGCACGTTCATCTTTAAGCTGGGTGTGTTGCTGTCTATGCCCACCGTGGTGGCTCACCAGCTAAGCTGTTGCATTGCTAAGCACAAGGACATGTGTTTGATTCCCGGTCACGGGTGTTGCATTACAATAGGAGCGAAATGCCGAACACCTGTGCATGTTAGGTGCACATTAAAGAATCCCTGGTGGTCAAAGTTAATCCATTGTCTCCAGGGCCTATTTCATAATCATACCGTGGTTTTTACACATAAAACTTCCAAATTAAAATTTTTTTTGTTACCATCTAGTGTACAAATGTATAGGAGCAGTATCCTCTCCCATGTACTATGTGCACTAGAGCTGTGCGAATAGCAAAATTTTGGGTGCGAAGCGAATTCGAATATTGAAGTGCGAGTGCGAATCGAATCGAATATTTTTCGAATATCTCTCGAATATTTCTAGAATATTTTTCGAATACTTCGAAGCGAAACTGCAGAAAAAAAAGTTGGAGAGGATTCCTAAGCATATTCTTATGAGATAGCGACATGAAAGTGGTTCTTTTCGCTAGATTAATGAAGTGCTGGCGGGGTGTTGTTTCATAGTTGTCTCATCAAGAATGAGGCAATGTAGAGGCCGAATTGTATTTATGTACATGATTTGGTGCAACCAAAGTGTTGCCGACAACACTTTACACGTGATAGGCAAAGATGCCATTTCCTCAGCCTCTCCTCCTCTTTCAACTTCTGTGGAGGCACAACTGATATGGCGGACAAGGATGTGCTCCCTTCAAGTCCGGAGTTCCAAATCTGCCTCATAGACGTCGATATATAAGAACATCTGAAATTTTGAATGCTAAAAAGCTTCGGCTTCCGATTTTTCGGATTTCCTGCCCAAATTTCAGGTCCAAAACAGCATTAATTGAGTCCCCACCCCTGCCACATCTTTCATCTCCGTGTTGGAACCAGCGTTTTCTTGAATTAATACATTTCTGACCGTAGCAGAGCTTGAAAGGCAGCTTTGCCGCTATACTGGGGTGTGATGAGGTGAAGCATATTGAAAATCTAGGGACCACTTCCAATTGGATGTTGACTGTGTCTTGGCTAAGTTCGACCGTAACGGAGCTTGAAAGGCAGCTTTGCCGCAATATGAGAGTGTAATGAGGTGAACCATATTGAAAATCTGAAGGGGTCACTTTCAATCGGACGTTGACTGTACTTGTTTTTGAGAAGTTCGAATAGTTCGAATAGGAAAATTCCAGTGCGAATCGAATCGAATAGCAAACACTATTCGAAAAATATTCGAAATTTCGAATATTCGCACACCCCTAATGTGCACCACTATGTCGAAGTTTTGCTAGATTTAAAACACGATGTTAAGTTGTCAATCTTTTCCTTGCATAGATGGTGACATAGTACCAGGTTGCTTCATACATTGGCTTGCCGAAATCTGATCGTAATGCCATGCTTTGCCATCTCTCTCTTTGCAGACTGGAATAGTCATATCGGAGTGGGTCAAACAGCGTTACGTCACTGACCCCCTGGCCTACAGCTTCGTCATGGATCACGAAGAGCTGACTGAACTGTGCAGCTACGACATTCTGTGATGCGCTTGTGTCCTGCTGGCTGAATTTATTCAGTCGCGTTATGCAATGTTTTTTATTTTTATCTATCAGTTATATGCGTCGGGCAGAAAAGCGCGGAATTGCTTAAGTCTGCTTAGAGCTTTTATACACAGTCTCAATAAAATTAGAAGTGTGAAAAAAAATAGATATATATTATATATATTATATATATATAGCAGTGCAACTGGTCCTTTCGCTGTTTCATGCACTCACCTTCCACTTTTTTGTGACTGTTCTTATTTCCAATGAAACTTCATCAGCAATTTTAAAAATGCACTGAGTGACACCTGTTGTTTCATCCAGTAGTGATAGCCTGCTTAACTTTATAATGTTTATGTACTTTCTTTTTTTTTTCGCAACACTTTATTTCAGCCCGGTGTTCTCAAATAGGCGTTGGCTCAAAGCTGTTACGCGAATTTCGCCCAATGCTGAAAAGGGGAGGTTTTAGTGGAAAGAACTTAAAATTTGAATGCTATGTTAGTGGTTGCTTGAAAACTGCACCTTGTCACAGATTTGAGTGGAGGCCGGGATAATGTAACAATACTGCATTAAAGCCATTCCTCGGTGCACTTCACCAGGGTTATCAATGAGACCATCTGATGAATGGATGATGGAGTATCAGGATGATATATTAATCAGCGTTGCATAAAACAGGGGAAGGGATCTCTACATTATACAAATCCTGGTTGCATACTCCGTGTTCAAGAATTGCCGAGGAGCGTCATTGAAGCACAGGACTGCTCAGGTTCAGGTGCAGTATTGTGCAGAGGAATCAGCTGAAATGTCAGGACAAATCCGTCCCTCTAGATGCATAATGAAGAGCATTTTAGCTAGAGCAGACATTGTTGAACTTGTGCCAGTGAACTTGTCACTTATGTTGTCCACACTGTGCAGGAGGTGACCAACGAGATTAGCAATGATAGAAACTTGCGATTTTCTTTTAAAGCTTCGCAAACGATGCCTATGGAGACTTTTTCGCTACAACGCTTGAAATTTGGCCGAGAAACTGCCTCATCTTCTACGGGTGACTTCGAAACATTGACATCTAGAAACTTAGAAAGCCACGGCACTTCCACACGAACGGGTCGTCCATATACATCTCCTGTTGACCTTATTTTCTTTGTTTTTATGGTATGCACTTTTTATAAAACGAACCAATTTACTACTACACTGGTGCTTTCATTCCGTGCACACTCCAGTGAAATTGTGGTATTCACAATTGCTGCGAATACTGCACAGCAAATTGTGCACAGGGCAGCCTCCAAGCCAGCCCTCTCTGTATTGTAATTTTTTTTCCGTACCTTACGAGTTATATTCTTTTCATATGCCGAATGTAGTCAAATGGCTGTTACTTGAAAGCAAGTTAATATGCTAACTTTACATTAAGAATGTCTTTACAAACAGAGCATTTGCTGTGATCTGGACTGGCAAAAGAGACTTTGAAGATTAACCTGGCTTTGATTTTGTTCAGGTACTATCTAGATAATAATGTACGACAGTAATACACTGTTATCTAATCTAGATGTATGTGTTGTGTTGCATACAGAATATATCCAATTAACCTTTCTAGCAAATATAGATTGCTATAAATTGCATGCAGCACAGATGGTGCCTGCTTCGATTTTATGATGCGCTGCCATGATTTGCCTTTTTCTAGTGCCTTTTATCTTAATGCGCCATTGCAATGTAAAGTAATGCAGCTATTCCAAGTTGAAGCATGTGATAATATGTTGTCTATAGATAGTACAGTCAGCAAGTGCTAGTAAAGTATATGTGCTAGTTTGCTTGTCATCCAAATGTGTTGTTACCTTGATACAACTTATCCTCGCATCAATGCCGCACATGTAAACAAGTGAACTGTCTGTATCGAGAGACGTTAATAAACTGGATCTGTTAGAGAGGTTCTCAGCACGTTTCTTTTTATAGTCAAAAAGAAAAAGTTTCTATCTTTCTATGTTGTCAGTAGTTCACCTATCATCATGAATTAAAACAGTGTCAACTTTCTAGAACCCAATGTGTTTGATTTCCTGTGCCACATTATAGGCTTGGAACGCACCTGGTATTTAAAACACTGAAACGAAGTAGAAAGTTAACTGTTGAAGGCAGAGGCACAGCTGTCCCATTGTTAACTGTTCATTGAGGGAAGCCACACAAATTAAGTCATTCATTGCTGCGATCAAAATTTGCAAGTTTACTCGTGCAAGGTTCATTGCAACTGTAAACATATATAGAACAAAATTATGTCGGTAAGTGGGGCTGCTAAGGTTTGCAAACTGACGCCTTGAATGTTACAAAGGTGTGGTCTCCCAATCACACTCCCGGCACAATATGTAGGGACCAAGACGTTAATTATGTATTACATTTTATTGGCAGATGAAATCAGGTTGAATGGCTGGAAAAGGCTTGTGATCTTGTGATTAACCTGGACTTGAGGATAAGCCAGTTCTGATGAAAATTTAGTGTTGAGAACACAGTAACTGAAAACACAGTTGCCATGCATAACACTTGGTAACCATGACGTTTTCACAACTTAACCCTTTGCGGTCCCGTGTTGGACCCGACAACGCAACACGGCCGTAGCAGTTCGTAGTCGAGCACTGCTGGACAAGTTATTTCACGGTTGATTCACTCGCACGTTTTCTCACTACATTATGCGCCATCTGTAAAAAATTAAGTAAACTTCGTTTACTTGAGCTCCAAGTGTTTTAGTTTTGGACCATAACAGACGGAAGATGGAAAAATGTTGCGGATCACAAAGGGTTAACATACTTTGATTAAATATTAAAACTGGTCGCAACATGTGATACTACTTCAGGTCATCCACATTATTGCCATGTAATGACCAGAGACCGGATTTTAGGCAAATGCCTATTTTGTTCCTTGCGTTCCTGTCGTGCCACTTTGATATATGAGCATGAATTAGAGGTCAAGAAGGGCTTTTATAGTGTTTTAATAGTGCCTATAAATGCATATTTTCAAAATTAACACTTATATGAACACTGCTTAGCCTCAAGTTTCGCTTTCAAGTGCAGTTTGAGACTGTTATTCATGTTACCGGGCAACATTGACTGTTCAGAACTGCTTGGGATTCATGGAGGAAGGAATTTGGGATTCAACCTAGTCCTCTAGTTCAGCCAACTTCCAGAAAACAACCGCTAGCAGCACTGAAGTGGGACACGCCGGCGAGCATTCGCCGCTGAACTGACAAGGCGCAAGCGGTTGGCGAATGCGAGACCGAAATTTTTTTCGGAAAGGGGGGGGGGAGGCTTAACCATACTTTATGTATGTTTGTGCATGCATATGTGTGAGTGTATATACACACATGCAAAACTGAAGAGTTTCGGGGGGGGGGGGGTTATTGAACCCCGCGAAGCCCCCCTTCCTTCCCTGGCTATGCCAATGGTTCACTGCCAGGGGAGAAATTGGCTATACGCGATTCGACCCGGACGATAGGAGGAATCGCTCCCTTCTTGTCTTTTAGTCATCTGGCTATCTGCTCCCACTCTGCCCTTCTCAGTCATGCTGAAAAGACACTCCGGAGTGTGTTGATTCGACAGTGGGCACTTGACTCACCGTGCAGAACACGGAAGAGACCATGATCTGCGAACCGTGCGGGACAAAGCACTGTACGACTGTGTTCAACCGTTGGCGCCTTTATGCCATTTTAAGCAATCACATTTGTTTTTCTGTCGCAGATAAAGGTCGCGCACGTCTTCGTTTAAAATTATTTACATTTATGTGAAAATTTATTGTGCCTATATTAACTATTTTGGAAGCCTAAAACATTTTGCCTGCCTATTTCTGGCGCCTAAAACGATCTTTTTTAATGCCTAAAAATCCGGCCTCTAGTAATGACACACGGACAGAGCTTACTTTGCTGAGGAGGGGCGTAGGCAGAAATTTTTTTCCGGAGAGTTCAATAATACTTGATGTATATAACGCTCCCACTGGCTACGCCAGTGTTGCTGACATCATGTAACACTAAGGCCAAGTGGAAGAGGCATCATGTGTGGGGGAAGGTGGGGTGACTTGTCTGCCTGCCCCCCAACCCTCCTCCTTTCCACATGAAAACCTGCTAGACATCTCCAGTTACTGATGTGAACATGTTAACATGATAGCGTTAAAGAGCTCGTTAAACAGAAATTCCGGTGTCGGCGTCGTTGGTTGGCAGCGAAAAATCTCCGTTGTCTGTGAGCGAGAATTCGAGATAGATGCACATAAATTAATAATAAAAAAACTTTGGTTCGAGTGGAAATCGAACCCAGGCTCTTTGCGTGGCAAGCACGTGTTCTATCACAGAGCCACGCCACTGCTTGCACTTCTGAAAAAAACCCTGTACGAATGTCATGTAATGCCAGGAGTCTCCCTAATGCACGTAATGTTGCGTGGCAGAAGCGCAGAAAGGCGCCAGGTTTAAACACATGTGAATTGTGTAAAGATTGAAGGTTTTAAAGACCCACCTATCACAAAGTGCTCGGACATATTTAATCATTATCAGCAGCAAAAGCATAAACAAAGTGAGCAGCTGCGTAGGTTCGCGTGTTGCCTTGGGCACTTTGCAACTGTACTTGCAGTAGGCATTCTAAGATAGCTTGAAACGGGCAGTTTACATGCGCACAGACGTTCCTTTCCTTGCGGCATGGTTGAGGTGTCCACCGATAAGCGAAGCAAGGCTACCGATTGAGAAAGCAATCCGAATGGGGCCCAATTACGCTATCGTGCTCTACTCTTGAGGCAAAGCCCAAGCATCCTCCAACTTTTTCTAGACTGCAATGAACCTTGCCTCAACTTTCAAATTTTTATCACAAAAATGGTTTACCTTTTGTGCCTGCCTCAATACATGGGACAGCTACTATGACTCCCATAAACTCCCCACTATCCGCTTCCCTGGGAAATTGGTGGGAAACCTACGCCTCTGAAGGTATCTATGATATGTACCACTGTAACAAAACGTTGACAAAAAGTGCCGTGGGCTCTTCCAACCTACACTCGTGTGTGCAACCAGAAAGCAACTGTTTCAAAGAGACACATAGGAGTATGTATGACCAGTTAGTACTATGTCCTGTAGCATGTTATGCGACCGGGCTAGTCGGTGCGGATACATTATGCATTACAGCGGACGCTTTTTTTCATTGACGCAATGGACGCTTGTCCGTTGTGTAGAATGTACGCTGTAATAAATCATAGCACTCACAATGACCAATGTTGGGATCAGTTTTGCTCTCTGGATAGAAGACTGACACGGTCACGCTGTGTTTTCATAAAATGGTAATGTACAGTGGTGTTTTATTTTTCGCAGTAGGTAAACGTATGTGCTATGTACATGAAGTTCTGTCTGCACCTACACGTGATGTCAGCACGCAGACTTCCTTCGCAAGATGACTTTTCCTTTCAGAAGCTGAGACAAATGAATCTTGACCTTGCCGCTGTCGCTTGTTTTCTTCACCCAGAACTGTGCAGTAGAAAAAAAAAAAAGAATCAGTTGGAAGTCAGCACACTGTCCTTTCGTCTGGCCAGCTTGGCCGTTTCTTCTTTTCCCGTGATGTGCTGTACCAGTTCAAGCGCGTGTTCAATGTTTAGTTATTTACAGCAAAGTTTCAAGCAAAACACAGAAAAAAAAAAGATATTTATAATGTGTAACGTATACATGCCACAATAAAAAGAGTCTGTCGTGAAGCAAGCTAAGTGGCGCAGCCTCCACATCATAGAAACACACAATTTTACTGCACGTAAGCTGATCACATGCGGTAAAGCAATTTCATTTTTTCTCGCGCACCTAGGGCAGATATTAATATCAAAAGAAGCACTTCATGAACACTATGCTGGAATATCTTTCTATTTTTATACCGCTCGAACTCTCTACTGCTTCACAATAATGTGGTCAAACCTCATCATAATGAAGTTAAGTCCACCCTAGAAGTGCCAGCTATATGTCAACATATAGCGTAACACGTGTAAAATAACATCCTCCAAGATATAAACCAACGCATTAAGTACTCCAATTTCACCATACAAAGCTGCTAACTAAGAAAAAGAAAGCACAATCCATGCTATTTGAAGTCCCAAATGTCCCATGACTACTTGATGCATTACTTTCAGTGAACGAGTGGTAGCGTGTGCAGTGTCTTGGGCAATTAGTCAAAAAATAAGTGAGGCCAGACTATAGCACATCGTATGAAGCAAGGCAAAGGGAAAGAAATGGCCGAAAAGCAAGCATGTTTCACTTCTTACTTCTGACGTGCCCACCCCTGAGATGACGCCGAAGAAACGGCCCATGTCTTTCGAATCCACGCAGACGGATTGGCCCCTTTGATAGCTGAAACAAACAAATAAACAAATGCTGCACTGTAGCTTCACGTCGCTGAATCGCGCTTCGAGGTCTCACCATTTGCGCTCGTAAAACAGTTTGCCATCCTCTATTCGGGCTTCAATTGCGTGAGAGCCGTGGTCCATGTTTCCGTATTCTTCGACTGCACAAACAGGCAGAAAGAAAAGCAAGATTAGATGCGCTATTCTAGAAGGACAGCGCAGCTTAGAAGCTGCTTGATTTCACAACTCACAGTCCAGTCTCTTGCTAAGAGATGGAGCTTTTCCCTGAAAGAATCAAAATAAACAATTTGTGAAGGGCAAATCCTGATTCTTTAAATTCTTATGAACTTTGTAGATTGCTAGACAACCCCCCCCCCACAACCCACCCCCGCCAAGAAAAAGGAAAACTTACAAAGCCTTTAGAACGCTACCCCAGAAACAAAGCTCACAAAGAAGAACTAAGCATTCAGGCATTCGTACAATCACGACTTTGTTCTAGCATCACTTCCCTGACGTTTCACACAACTCGGCATTGGGTGTCCCGGAGTACTATACAGCCAAAAGTATTCCTGCAAGTGTGCGAAGGTGGCAAGCTTGGCATAATGCGAAAAATACTGTTAAAAATAAGCCAACATATTCGGTGCCAAGCCACGCAAGACCCTATGAAAGTGATCGTATCACCCAAGACAACTGCTCAGGAAAGCCAGCCCAGGAGCTTTCCCAAGCTTTACTGCATTGAAATGCCATCGGCTCAACCCCGTATTAGTGAACATTGCGCCACTCAACACCCTGCCTCAACATGAGAAAGTCAACGGTGGTACCACTCCTCGATAGAAGTGGCCACTACACGTCACTGGCATCCCAGAGCGTCATCTTTTGTCGAGGGGCAGTGCAGCACTTAACTTGGTAGGGTAAAGAAGAGCTTCAAGTTGAAGATTGTTTCAAAACATGGGTGTTGGTATACGTAGGAAAAAAACAAATTCTTGACAAGATCTGTTACAATAAAGAAGTCTTCAAAACATGACTGCATATTTGAGAAGTTAAAGCTAACTTGTACGAAAGAAGCTTGTAAAAAAAAAGCAAAACACACTCTTAAGACTGTGCATTGTGCAGAGCTACATGTGATGGACTACTAAGCATGAACTTGAAGGCAACAATGGTGCCATCGCCACAGTATTAAACATTTTGCAAGGCAAGGAAAAGAAAGCATGCGAGCTGCATGAAAAAAAAAACTATTTTGCATACCTTGTTTAGCATCTTTAGGTCGTCAATTATTTCACCATCGTCCAGGAGGAAGTTTAGCTGAGGTGCTAGCATTAAGGAACAATAACATGTCATAAGTGCACTCAAACTAGCCCACAGTGATCAACTAAGGATGTGTCTGGCCAGCACTTATTGATAAAACAAACACCTTATGACAATCATCCATGGAAGAGAAAGCTGTCATCCACTTGAAGAAGCAAGTAGCTTAAAAAAAAATCTACAGTACAATATTTCTAGCAGTTACTCCTCTGCTGTTCCTACCTCTATAACCTTCAGTTTAAACGAAATGGCTGTAGCAAACGACACTTGCATCATATACCAGACAATGTCATAGTCACTGTAAGCCTCAGACAGGCTTCCTCGTACAGCTTGTGCAGTCAAGTGTGGTGTAGTGGCGTGAATGATTGTCAACTCGAAAAAAACTAACAAAAAGACGTCTAATGCAAGCATTGTAAAGGATATTAGGCGAAGTCTTTCGCCTCTTTTCAGGCATTGGAAGTGGATCGTTAGGTCTTCTGCGTAGTTTTCTTGTTGTCACAGATTTCACCTCCATGGAATCTGCGCACCACGGCAAGCTGGAACCTTAAATGAGACAACTTCAGTGCAGCTGGCAAAGAAATGGCAAGCAAGCAGGCAAACAGAACAAAAAGAAAAGCAAAACTCAAAATGCAGAAGAATTCAAAGCAAAATTCATGCACTACAAAGCCAATATCACATGCTCTTGCACAGAATGGTAACATTAGCATGGTGTAGTTCTCAAACAAGCACAAACTAACAAGCTCAACAAGCAGAAAGCACACCATCAGCACTGGCAAAACAATTCATTTTCACTACAATTTTGACCAGTTAAAACGTCATGCATAGACAGTCTTGCATAGAGGTGAGAGCAGAGAGCTAAGCTTTTGCAATCATTTATGTATGCCTAAGCCCTTTTGTACTGTGCGTCTGTCAGACAAGGGCAGGGTCTTGTACGCATTCGGTCGTCGTTCAACTTTCGAAAGCTCAATTCGGATCACACGTTTGGCCAGAAACCAGCAGTCGTCATCGAATTACCATCTCCTGGCTGATTGTGAGAGTCAAAAGTAAACATTCGTAAAGTGAACAAAAACCGAACGTGCACAAGATTCTGCCCCAGGTTTTAGGCGATCAAATGCTACTGCTTCACATATCAACCCAAGGATAACACTGTAATCATTAGAACAAAAGGCAGCCCTCCTCCTTTTTTATTAGGAGTTTCCCCACAAAACATCGGAAAAGACAAAATATGATCACAGTGAATTGATACCAAGCTGTAACCGTCACATCCAATGCTAACTTGTCCTGACAAAATACAACTCGGAGGGCCAACATACTCCAGCACGTTTATAAATTATAACAATGATCGCAGCACTCATGCTAATGTTCATTAGCATAGTATCCAGCCTCCCTTTAGCAAAGACTAACAGCATGAAACGCCATTTCTTTTCGGTCAGACGAGCCCACATTTATCGCTCGTATAAGTGAAGTGACAGGCTGTGCTGACGGATGAAAGCTCTGTGGTGGTCGTGAGAATTCTCTTTCACTTTTATAAAAGTAATGGTCAACCAAAATACTATAGCACATTCTTTTAGCACAGTGGCTTCTAACATATGGTTCACCAACATTTGTAACTGGCCACATACATAAGGATATTTACAATTACTGAAAATATCACTAGGCTGAAATTGTACAATTTTGTTTTCAATGTAGTTCTTATCTTGAGGATGCCCATTTCAGTTGGATATTTCAGTGAGAAATGTCTGACCAGAAATTCACAGGGCATTCACAGTCACCATGTCTCACATTTGAGCTTTCATATATACATGTTGCCAGCCCAACCTGCCACAGCGAGCAATTCATACCTATACCGTTCAAGCCCCAGTTGTGGCCTTATATCTGGCGTAATGGTGTGAATTTCTATTTGTGCGTAATAACATATACTTTTGGTTTAGACTGTATGTTATTTAACTTCAGATAGAAGAAATTAACCTGCAATTCCAATAAATTTGAGATAATGTAGGTATTTTACTGTAAAGCAGTAATAACTGTTTCCAGTTTTTTGCAGCTCTCAGAGTCTGTACATTATCATGACATGTGCTAAATGCATGCCTACGATGCAGTAGAGCAGTATAGTATCTGTTATTCCTGCATGCAATAATGAGGATCTCTTGTTAAAAACCACATTTCACTCAAATGTGCACAAGAAAATCATGCTGCTGCAGTGAACTATGGCGTGCACACAGACCAAGTTACTGGCCCGCATGATAATTGCATCGGCCTACATGCCAGCGGCAGTGGAGCTGCCTTTTAAAGGGATACTGAACAAAAATTTGAAAAAGCTACGAAAACACTTGCATTCGACTCGGACGACACGACTGTTCCTATAAACAGCGTTTATTTCACGTAATTTCGAGCAGTTGGCCGTATTTTTAGTGGATTGTGAGAGCGCGGCGGCTGCACGCCAGTGCGCTTGTCGACAGCCGTGACGTCGAATGCTCCACCAAGAGGGGGGCAACCGGCACGCTTTCTCCTGCCCTGCCACCTTCCTTTTCTCCACCTCTCCTCTCAAGAACACCTTCCCAACCGTGAGAACATGTTTTGAGAGAGACGCGCGGCAGCGGGTGGCGGCTACACATGTCGATTGGTAAGCGATTTTGCAGCGCGCACGGTTGGCGAGTCAGTATCTGCCGAGTTTCGCGTCACTTCCTCTCTAGTTCGTGGCGCGGCCGCTAGACGCGCCAATTTGTGAAAAATGCATTAAATTCATTATTTTCTGCTAGTCTCTGGCTGAAATAAAGGTTGTTTCAACAAATTTCAGCACCCAATCTTTCAATTGGGCCATTTATCTCGGCGGCGAAAATTTTGTTCAGTATCCCTTTAAAGGAGCCCTGCAACACCTTTATAACTTATCATTGAATGACCTTACTACTGGACTCTGTCGTCTAACACCTAACAGCTATAAAAAGGTTTGTAGTTTTATTCAGCCCCGTACATCACCGTAAACAGTCCCGTACTAATTCGAAAGCGTGTTGTCTGCGCACACCAGCGAGCGCTAACACATTGCACTCAATGACCACAAACACAGACTCTGACAGCACTGGCGTGAGGGATAGCGCTAACAGAAGTGATTAATACTTTTAACATTTTTGAGACAACACGAGCTTCAGCTATACAACATTAGGTGTGCGGAGATCGGGGACGTCGTTGGAGACCACCCCACGAAATGACAAGCAATCTCGGCTCACATGACCTTCGGAAACACCACAGCTTAGCTGCAAGACTTACTCGCACATGTCACCCAATAGTGGGCTGACTAGAGGAGGAGATGCAAATTTCACCTCCAACTATCCCCCCCCCCCTCCCTCTTATGTCGCGTTCACCGTATCCCTCCTTTGAGGGGGTAGGATCTTATCACACTCTGCTCCTGTATGGAACGCCATGTCAACATATTTTCACTTAGACTGTTACTACACTCGCTATCGCAATAATATTTGGCTCAAATGTTCACAGTAGCTGTGAAGGTTGGCAGCGTTCTCCAACTGTATTCAGTGTTGCAGGGTCCAATTAAAGTGCTAAAGTGCATCGTGACAGCTTTTTGAGTCATGCCAAGGTAGCTGCATTCCTCTCGGGCAACATGACAATGACACGGTATACATGCCACTGTCATTGTCTACATAACAATGACACACGGTGCAAGATGCAGGCCTACCTCCAGTGAGCTCGATGGTGCTCCTCTCCGATTCTACCATGCGCCGTTTCTCTTCCAGTTCCATTATGAGCGATTCACGCAGGTCTATCTTCTTCTCTTCGAATTCCCGAACGGCTGCTTTTTTCTCATGGGTGTATTCTCGCTCCACACGCTCAACCTAGAATGGAGGAAAACATGAGGGGCCATTGAAGAGCGAGAGAAAGACAGAACGTCTAAAAATGATGAGACACTAAATTGTTTTATGCATTATTTTCAAGACAGGCTGGTACAAGTGTGCTCTTGTTTGCGTTGGATCACGCTAAATTCTGGTACATAGAGACGATACTCGATATAACAAATCGCTGGATATAACAAAGTAAACCTAAAATATTTCCCCCCAATATCAGTGCACAACGGATATATGCTTAGGCTAGTATAACATTTAATGGATGTATAATTACGTATGGTACGACTCCGTTATAAGAAAGGCCTGATTGTATAACACTGAAAAACAGGTTGCCGTGTCCGTTTTCCTCGCTACTTTTTGAAACAGCTGGAATGTCCTGTTACGAGCAGAAGTAAGAAGACATCCATTGTAGAATTTATTAAACTGTGATTGGGCATTGTCTGGTGCATCCCTTTCAGTGTAACCTTAACAAATACTCGGCACATCAGAAAATGTCCAAGTGCTCAGAAAATGCTGCTGCTTGAAACAAGGCAAAGTGGCGGGAGACACTGACACACCTCGTGAGACTGGAACACCTCGTTCATGAAAAGCCGCTCTTGGTAGAGTTGTTCGATCTTCCGCAACCGCTTGAGGTACTCAGGGTGGGTTTCCTCCTTGAGCTGTGTTAACTGTTTCTTCAGTGTGGCGAGCTTGTCCCTGTACATTCTGAAAGTGAAATCATGTCATCCCACATCAAACGACTGTCCTGTGTTCAAGCTAGTTGTTGCATCAAAAAGAGTAGTGACGTGTCACTCGTGACTCGAAAAATTTGTATGCTTTAAACGAAGATCAAAAGTCATGTAAACCCACAACTGTACAATACCGCAGGCAGATGACATGCGAGTAAGAATGGTAGGATGAGTGCTATTCCTCAGTGCATTGCAAGATGCAAGTGCTTAGAAATGACTAATAAGAAACAGTGCACTGAAAACGAAGATGAAGCCAGATGTAGACAAACAAGCACTACATCTTGAATTGTCTCTGTCTTCAGTGCACTGTTTTACATTAGCCATAAGCCAATAGCAATTAGCATAGCTCCTTCTCTTCAATGTCCAGAAATGCTGTCTGAAATAAGGCACGATAGTAAGAGATAGATGCTACATATACCTTTGCAACTGGCGGCAAGTTGCCTTTTCGTCTACTTTAGTTTCTTTATATTTATATCATAATTACTACCCTACAGTTAAGGACTACAACTAACGTCCCCTACACTTTCCTCGACTTCGTTGTCTGTTGGTTTCATTAGGCTGTGTCAAACAAAGAAAACAAGACCTTTCGTTTGCAACCCGAGGTCTTTCTGCCGCTTTCGAGCTACAGTTGTAGCTTCTAGCCTAGGATGACCGTTCAGCCTCATCTATCTGGGAAATAAAATTTAATTTGATAACACACCTTGTCGTGCCATAGTTGCATGTGTTGTCGTTTTCTAGCGGTATCAGACAATTATGAGAACTTAGAAACTCACTCAAATTTTCAATTCTTGCAAGCTCACCCTCTAAAGAAATTAATGAATGAATGTCAAAGCGCCCTACATAACTGACGATTACAAATTATATGAATGAATGTCAAAGTGCCCTACATAACTGACGATTACAAAGTGGTTTAGGTTACAGTACCTAGGATGCGAGTGCATTGTAATATACTGGCTCACCCTGTATGTGAAAATGCTGCAGCGTTCGATTGCAACTCTTCCGCAAATATCTGCTTTCTATAAACATCATCACACGTGCCAAACCTTATCGCTACGCAACACCAGCAAATCTTGTTCTGTATCATGATTTCATGTCAGCGTTATCGACACAGGGTTCAGTGAGACCAAGGTTAACAGTAAATTAAGACATCTCTAAAGCATTTCCCAACGTTCTCATTAGCCAAATGTCCTCATTTCGTGTGAGAGAATCAAGAACTACAAAAGAGGATGCCGAGTATAAGTGGGGATTTATGAATTCATTAATGTTCTTTTTCACAATTCTACAGAATGATTTTAAGAAACAGCACAGCAATAAAAACAAGAGTAGATATGCACAAAGTTTAGCACACAATAAGAACAAAGCAAGTTCTGAGGTGAAAGATAATAAACTGATACACGATACATCAACACGGTCATTTGTGAAATCACTGTACAAATAATCAGAAACAAAAACAGCAAAAGGTGTGCTCTGTAAACACACATGCACCTGTAAAGCATCCAAGGAGAAGGAAAAATTGTTTAAAAGACAGATCAACAGGGGACAGGTATCCTTTCTGGGAATAATGCTGAGTAATACGGCTTGTGACCTTTGCAGGATCAAAAGAAAATTTCTCTTTAGAAAACAAACAATAATTTACATAAAAGTGCAACACTTGCTTGCTTCACTTCTTCAAAAGAAGCAGATACTACGAAAAAATCGTGTGGTGCACCTGCGATGTACTACAAGTAAATTATTTTTTTCAAAAATGAAACTGACATGTAACATTCATTTTCGTCCACGCAAGCGGTTCTTTCGTGCGCGAAACAGCGGCTGACGTTACGGACAGCGGCAGCTACGACAGCGCCCCGCGCGGCGTAAAGCCGCCGACGAAGTAGACGCTATGACGTCATCACCCACGCTCGGCATTTGCGCAGCTGTAAAGAAGCTCCACAGTATCTACCAGCTGCTCACGCCGTCTCACGTGAATGCGCCGAAGAATAAAAAACGGACGCAACTAACACGGGAGACGGTGCAGCGCTAACGTTCGCTTCAAGGCGTACACGCGGACTTACTGTTCTTTGATTTCGGTGCATTCCTCTTCGCGCTGCTTGACCATGTCCGTCTCGCTTGCATCTTCAGTGTCTGCGGAAGAAAAACAGAAACAAACAACAATTACATGGAGTGATTCCATGAAGCGCACTGCGGATCAGACACGACACGAACGTACTGCACAATAGCATGCTCAGGCGTTTTTGAAGTTCTGGAGTGAGTGACGACAAGTCCACTGCGTTGTCGGGCTAGATTCCGCCGGCAGTCAAATGTTTTACACCAAAGGGTTCGACAAATCCTCAACAGACTGGTCGACGATTGTAAACACAACGCTGCACACGAAACTGCCCGCCGCCACGCCTTCTACCAACAGCTGTAGTTAGACAACAGACATTTGCAACAATTTTAAGATTTCGGAACATGGCTCCCGCGGCCACGTTTGGACTGCGCTTTTTTTTTTTTCGAAGTCAGAACGCGTCGCTGCTCGGTCAAGCCTGCACCTGTGCGGCTGTAATGTCGCGGTGCCGGACGGGCTCCGATGAGTAAAAAAGAGAAGGAAGAATGGACGCACATGACGGCGGTCATTTTGTTTACCCACCTTCGTCCGAATCCCTATCGTCGTGATCGAGTAAGTCGTCGCAGTCGATGCTGTTGTCATCGTTGTAATCGACGTCGTTGCCGCTTTCTTTATGCATGGATGCGAAATCTGCCAGGTCCTGCAGGTACATTACAACGAGATCGCTCCGGGTTTCTAGCGTTTTTATTATTGCGCGGGTAGAAACAGGCCGCCGCACTAGAGAACGAAAAATGCAGGTGAAGACGAGAAGAAAGCTAACTCGCCCGAGGCGCTGACCGAAGATCTCCACTGAACGACAACAAATGCTCCCATTGGCTGAAGCAAACTGCGGCACGCAAAAAGTCTAGTGACGTCATTAATATTGGTTTTGAATCCGACATTCAAGAATAATTTGTTGCCAGTTAAAAGCTTGACTATTTTCTACCTTGTATACTTAATTTGTCATAGCAAAAAGAGTTGACTGTGTACTTTTGTTGTTATTTTAAAGAAAATTTTTGTTGACAAAACTCGCGCGTTCTCGTTTATCGCGAGAAAAAGCGA
Source organism: Rhipicephalus sanguineus (assembly GCF_013339695.2). Taxonomy (NCBI): domain Eukaryota; kingdom Metazoa; phylum Arthropoda; class Arachnida; order Ixodida; family Ixodidae; genus Rhipicephalus; species Rhipicephalus sanguineus. The sequence goes on from NC_051179.1 coordinate 27,036,884, forward strand.
GAGGGAGGCGACAATCTTGTGATTGCTTCACGAAGAACGTTTTCGTGTGCTTTGTGCACTTTGTGTTCCATCGCTCGTAATCCGTCGACATCATGTCTTTCCGAGGAAACGAATGCAGGATCTATGTGGGCAACTTGCCCCCGGACATCAGGAGCAAGGATATTGAGGATTTGTTTTACAAATTCGGCAAGATAACTTTCATCGACTTGAAGAACCGCAGGGGTCCGCCATTCGCTTTTGTTGAATTCGACGACCCCAGGTAAGCGTCCCATGTAATCTTGCAGGCGCGCGCGTATGTTTTCGAACATATTTGAGTCAGGAGACTTTTCAGTGGGTAGTATTAACACCTTTGTTTTGTTGCGGGGTGGCACTCGCGCGCAGTGAGCTGGTTTCAAGGTTGTTCCTGCCCGGGCACCACCCTTGCCCTTTTGTTTTGGTGCTCCGGGTCTAGCGCTGTTGTCCTAGATTTTTTTTTCTTTTTTACCATGGTGCATTGCGTGGGTACCTCCTGCGACGCGCTTTGCTGTCGCAATCTTTGCAGGGGCGTGCGCGTAGTTGATTCGGAACTGTTGAGCTTGGCGAAAGTCCGCTTAGCGCGCGAAGGCATCCATAGTTTACTGCGTTATGACGTGTTTGCATTGTAAAAAAAAATGAAGCGTCGTTTACTGCAGATCCTTTAAGTATACTTTACACTTGCAGCTCGTGTTGCGAATTCGTGAGGCTGCTTTCAGCGAAATTGGAAACCTCCGCCAATGCAAATAAAGCGACTGCGTGCCACCCCCACAGATTCCTATCAGAGGGGGCAGGAGAGAAGAGCCAAGTTATTTTCTGCGTATATCGATATAGCTGGACAGTGTAGCTGGCTGTATTTAACGAAAGATGTCATCGCGGCATTGCACTGCAAAGGGCGTGAGCGTAGGTGCCCTTTACCAAATAGCGACGCGACATGGCTGCGTTGCAGCTGTTGCATTCGACAGCTGCTTGTAGCGTTCATGTCTGGTTGTGTTTGACGACGTGGCAGATAGAAAAAGCGTAGTGGCTCTATTCCTTGTTGAGCAATGCGAATGACAGCGCCTCGAGTTGGTGGGGATTGACGAAACAAAATTTGAAGCCGCTCGCTGGGAATTCTGAGAAGTGAAAACCTAAACTGTACCCGTATTCTGGGCGGATGAATTTCAGCGGTTGCGTATTGTTTCAAAGCTCAGAAAGCGTGACGAAGAAGCTCGTCGCTCCGGGCAACTTGTGCGCTTACAGTAACTGGATTAGCGAATGACGTCACGCGAGTAATTCGCTGTTACTAAATGGGCGGGACGCGAGCACTGCTCCACATTCCACTTCCTGATCGATCTGTTTGGCCGAGAATGAATTAGTTATTTTTGCAAATGAGTCACAATCTGCTGTCTGAAATAGCAATCTCCTCGCAGCTGATTTGCATTCGTTATCGGAAATGGTATTCAATATCGTCGATGGAACACGCCGCATCTATGTAAAAGGGACGAACAAGCATTATCTGTGCAGCCCAGACGTTGGCAACGCATGGTTTTGTACATTCAAGTGGTTCTGCTGAGACACTTGGTTGGCCTCTGTCATAGTTTCCAACAATCATTGTTTACATCTGGCTTGCATGGTGTTTAAACAGTACACAATGCTGGCTGACATTCTGTTATGACCGTGAGGGCAAGTGTTTCCAATCTAGCTGGGACTTTGATAAAGTGTGTGCATTGCTGTCAAAGGGATCTGTGAAATTGCAACAGGCCATAGTGGCTAATCGCAGTTTCTGAGCAGAAGTGTCCATAGCACTAAATGTTCCACTGGAGAGGTACCTGTTGCAAATAAGTCAGATTCGTATTTTCACACTGAGTAATCGTTCCTTAAACACACTCTTGTGTTCCCTCTCATATAGCTTGCAACTGTACATTTCGGGACACAGCACAGAATAGACCACTTACATAAAGCAAGTTAACTACGATGATAAACTTGTGATAATGATAATGTGACGTCCTGTTGTTTATTAGGACGCTGTTGCCTATGTTGGCAGATTGTTTGTTATTGTGTATCTGGTAATATTTTGCACATCAAATTCAGCACTTCTCTCCCTATCCTGAAATCTGGCTTCTTCGTTACAGTGCAATGTATCGTTAACATTTAAAAGCAGTCTCGCGTACTTCCAGATTACGGTTGCCTTTCACTCAACCACCTTGCTTCTTTTTCTCTTGCAGGGATGCAGAGGATGCGGTGCAAGCCCGGGACGGCTATGACTATGATGGCTACCGCTTGCGTGTGGAATTCCCCCGGGGCTCTGCACCCGGGCGGGGCAGCATGGGACCCGGCAGAGGCAGGGGCCCCCCGGCCCGGAGGTCTCAGTACAGGGTTCTTGTTTCAGGTACGTTTGGGTGCTACGAACTGCAGTCTTCAGACACCTTTCAATTCTATTTCAGCGATGATGATGATGATGATGAGCTGTGGCCGTACCCTTTAGATCGGGTGGACGCATGATCGCGTCCTAGCCGGAGACGAAAAAGAGAAAAAAAAAGGAAAAAAGAAGAAATAGCTTAGTTGCAGTGGCCCCATCTGGTGACAACACTTGGTTTAGACTACATCTTGGCATGATAGTCAGATAAAAAAGACGAGGCAGTATTTCTTGTTCAGACATGTGGTATCGGAAACTTGTTGCTGTCAGAAGACTGCACCTGCACAACATTCCGTGCCATCTAGGCAAGTTGGCTTACTGTAGGTGATGCATTTAACCCTTTATGATCTGAATTTAGGGCTTAGTGAACCTACAAGACTGCAAAAAAATATGTAATGAAATTTGCAAAGACAGTTGTTTCATAGTAAAAAAAACAGCGTGAAAACTACAAGGACGAGACATGAAACAGGACTAGCACTGTTGTTTCATACGTGTCACAAATTCAGTGCACTGCCTGGAAGATTGGGGAGGAACTTGTTTTGCTTAATAGCGCTATGTGTATGACCACTCGCAGGCTAGAATTGCATACAGCTCTCTTGGGTGACATTCTTTTTCACTTGTTACATTGATTCCAGGTTGTAGAGTGCACCTTTTAGTTTCACTTAAGTGAGTTTGAACCGTGCTATTCTGTGGCACTCAACAGGCAGCGGCCCCTGGCTTTGATCTCCCACGTTAAGGGCTGTTCGAACCCTGTGTGTAAGGACCCTGTTTCTGCCCATTTCTGCAGGTTTGCCCCCTAGTGGCAGTTGGCAGGACCTGAAGGATCACATGAGGGAGGCTGGTGATGTTTGCTATGCTGATGTGTTCAAGGACGGCACAGGTGTTGTGGAGTTCCTCCGATATGAGGACATGAAATATGCTGTCAAGAAGCTGGATGACTCGCGCTTTCGATCCCATGAGGTGAGATTGACTTGTTACATTGAGGAGAGCTGTACAAAATGGCAATTGTGTTCGAGTAAGATACAGGTGTACCAGTTATAGCAATTCGGGCTTTTTCGGGGGACTGTTTGTCGCAAAAGCAATTATTTCTACGATTGACTGTAGTTGTGAGGACGGTGGGCAACTTGGGCACCACCACTGCAAAATTCTCTCATTGTGGTGGTAACGGGCAGGAGTGGTATCAATAATAGGTAAACTGTACCATGTATATATGTATCTTCAAGTTCTAAGCACGTGCGAATGCAGACATCTAGATTGAGCAGATAGAACGTGTGTACGAAACCAGAGTGTGCATAAATGATATCTGAAGAAAGAGCCTGCAAAGATTGCATATGTGGGGCATTTGCATTGCTGTAGAAACTGCTTTAGTACACAGCCATGTCTAATAGTTGCACCTGCTTTATATAGAGCTATCTGGCGAGTTCGTGCTAAGCACATTATAAAAAACGAGAGCCAATATGTGTACAAGACAGAACTTCGGGGGAAGATAGAGCCTCGGACAGATTAACCATCTCTAAGAGGAAGTGTTGCGGGAGAAAACGTTTTGACAAGGGTTCTTGTCTTATTCAAAGCAGCAACTGCCTTGACGAAGTGTCAAAACATTGGCTCCTTTCATCTCTTCAAACCAATGTGTTTTATGAACAAAGAAAAAAAATATGTGAAAGTCCTCAGTTCTTGATCTATCGTGCAATTTCAGTTGTCTAGCCACCGTGGAAGAAGCACACTAGCATTGCTGTCTTTATTGCAAACTTTCTTTGCTCCTGTCCTAAGGTGCAGTATTAATATCTTGCGTATTGTTTGGCACTGCACTTAAATAGGATGTGTGATAGAATGTGAACAACAGATGGAAGAACTGCACTGTTATAAGGTTTTTTTGTTGATAGAAACCACTCATTCAACTGTTGACTATTCTTACTGAACTTGGACACAGTGGCAGACTTCATCGGCTGCAAGTTCTCTCTGTATGTCAGATATGATTCATCGCAAAAGTGGTTGAAAGTACTCATAAGCATGTTGCAGGCGTTGGAAGCAAAAAGGCTCAAGCAGTCACTGAAAGAGTTGTTAGTGCTTTGTAATAAAGGCTGGTGCAAGGATGACTGTTCGCCGAGACAAATTGGATGCTCGGAGGAGATATCCTGTTGGATGCGGCAGTCTGCGAACACCGTCCGAAAAACCGGAAGCTGCTTGCGAAGGGACACCGTCAATATGAGTAAATGGCCTCCAGTAACCCAAGGACCGCCTCACAGGCAGTCTGCTGTGAATGCTGCACGTGCACCTTGGATGCCCAATACGTTGCTGATTACACGATAAGTGACGTGCGTCCCAGTCCTGCATAACAAATATCCCTGATTAGGGGGCATGTAGTTGTTTAATGACAGAATAAGGTATAGCTTTGGCATTTATTTTGAGTAGACAATCAGTCATTCCAAAATAAGTTTTTGAAAGATACTTTATCTTGGTGGCTGTTTCGCACCTCTTGTGTTCAAGGTCATGATACATCAATGATAGGTTAAAAGAGCAAGAGATTATGAAGAATTCCTAGCTAGCCATTGTCTAAAGTGTCGGAATTGCTCGCCTGACCTGGAACACACTTCCATAATGAAGAAAAACGGAATGCCTGTGATGCTCCATAATGTGTTGCCTCCATAATGCTTTCCGATTAAGAGCTGGCATTTTTACGAATACACTGAGGATGATGTACCAGACGGCGTACGTATAAGCGCAAATTCCAAATAAATGTTGGAAGTTGAGCACTCATCCTCGTCTCATTTCGTCCTTGTCTGTTTATTGTGCTGCAATATTTTGAAAGTTGTGATCCTGGCTGTGATTTGCACATTTTGACAAAGCAAAGGCATTGTTTTGCATCAGAGAAACACCAGCTGGTCAAAGTAATCTGGAGTCCACTACAGCTTGCCTCGTAATTGTATTGTGGTTAGTGCCACCGTACTGTACAAGACTAACGCACAGGAGTGGATTGCAAGGCAGTTTGTACGGTGCTGTAACTTGGGCCTGTGTGTGGTGACTTTCTGACAAGATTCTCAATTCTTTTCAGGGTGAAGTGTCGTACATCAGAGTGCGTGAAGACTACAGCAGCCGCTCGCGCAGCCGAAGCCGCAGCTACTCTCCACGCCGCTCTCGTGGTTCTCCTACGTACTCACCAGCCCGCCGGTCTGGGTCACGAACACCGTCACGGTCTCGCTCCTGCTCACACTCCAACTGAACTGGGAACATTTGGGGTCTGATATGAGGACAGCACTATGCGCTCCACAGGCAACTTTTCCAACCCAAGTTTTTTTGGTGAATCATTGTAGCTTCGCTTTTTTTTTTTTTCTTTGCAATGCTGTGGTTGTTCCAGGTGCTGTTGCTCTGTTCTGATTTTGGGCCATGACATTGGCTACAATCTTATCATTTTTCAAAACCTGGGAAGGGAAGGTCAGCTGGCCGTTCTTAGATTTTTTTTTTTTTTTTCATGTAACTCCAGGGTACAGTTCACAGGCATTCATTGATGCTAAACTTTAGCAGCTGGCTTCTAGCTGTAGTAAGATATGCAGAAGCTAGCTAGAACCTGTCATACCAATTCTTCATCCAAATGATTTTTCTGCATTGCATATGCATAGATTCCTCTTTGTAAATCCGCATTCGTGCTTGATGCAAGTAGTACTGCTTAAATCGTGTGTCGCCTTTGTAGTGTGGGCATGTCATTTTTGCATCACTGTTTCGTTAGCCCACCGTTTTGTAACAAGCTATGTACAGATTGTGTTTCACCTTTACTTTTTTTTTTTCTTGTCACATGAGTAGCGCACATGTAGGAATTGTATGCATACATCTATCAGCCTGCCCATTTGTATGTTCGCACATCATGCATTCGTATTCGGGTAGCACTTGAGTTGTCACCAGCTGCAGCAAAAAGCACATTTCGATACAAGTGTTTGTGGTGTGTTGTTTCCAGAGCTAAAAAAAAAAAATGTCTTGTGAATGGCGATGCCCATCTCTTGTCTCAATCTGTTTGTCTGTCTAGATGCCACAAAACGGGAGGATGGCACACGTCGCTGAGGATCACTAAAGCGGATATGTTTGCGGACACGCACATTCGGATCGGAGGAGCTTAGCGGGAGGATTGTGAAAAAGGTGTGGTGCCGCCCTACCGAGGATTTGGCAAGGCGCACACAACAGGAAGGGGAGGAAAAAAAAGGAAAAAAGATTTCGTTCAGTAGAGCAAGCGCTGGTTCGGGGAGCGCAAGAGGAGTACGGCGCTGGGAGAAGTGGCTCGCACACAATGGCAGGAGGAGAACACGCCGCGTAGCGCATAGGAAGGAGCAGCACGCATCCTGCACATGGGAGACGGAATTGGCCATCAGGATTTTGGAGCCTCGTTTCAGGGTAGGCCCCTCCCTCAAACCGCCCCGCATTGTCGCTCGCTCGCCGCCGGGCCGGCTCGTGCGCTCTCACTTGCTCCCCCCTGTCTCTTTTTGGAGGGCGTCTTGCGGCTTTGCTGGGCCAGGCCTGCTTCAGTTTGTAATCTGCCATCCTTCACGCTTCTGTTCTGCCACAAGGCTCAGTAGCCGTTTAAAACATAAGTGCTCTGGGTGCGAGTGCTCACTAACCTCCTGTTCTCTCTTTCACTGTTTCTGTGTTGATCTAACAAACCCTGTTGTGCCCTTTTGAATGAAATTGCAAACATCAAGCCACAACTTCTAGATTGAAGTGCAGGGTGGTAGTCGACACTGGCTCATTTTTTTCTATCCCTGTAAATTAACTGGCCCAAAGCCCGGCAAAGTCCCTCGACTTGCAAACTAGTGACGACTCCCTTCAAGATGAATGCAGAGAGTCCAAGTGCTGTGTATTTATCTGTGGCTCTCTTTCTCCAAAGACTTTGAATCAAGTCTGGTGACATCATCAGGGAGAGAAATGCCCGTTTTGTTTATCTTCAGGGGAGTCGCTCATTTCCATTCTTCTGGCTTTTAAGACAATATTCTTATCTCGGGCACCTTTCAACACTTTATTTGAAGAGTGGCGTGTTTAAACGTCTGTAGAGTCGTCTCTTTAGATTAGATATCCCCCACGTGGGTATAGTGACTGCCGTATTGAAACGTTTTGTGGCTGTTTGCTGTGTCGTGCAAGTGATGCCTACTGTACATCTGTTGCCCCTGCCCAAGCAGTAAAGGAAAAGAATTTGTACCCTATTCTTATGTGCAGCGTTGTGTGATTGTGTCATATGGGTTGGGATGGGGGGGGAGCCGTTCGTGCCACTCTGCTTTGCTAACCGTCCTGTCCTGTTTTCTTGCCAAAGGTCTCACTCCTGACGAGGAGGAGGACTGACACGCAGGGGTTCAGGACCTGTTTACACGTGTGTGTGGAATCTGGATCAATAGGATTGGATGGAATTCAGGATTGGATCCACACATGGCAGGATGCAAACAGGTGCCGTAAGAGTTGCGCGCAACTGTGGGCTGGGCTGGCGGGGTGGGCTATTGTGGCTAGTACTAGATGCAGCTTTGGGGTGGTTGGTGGGCTCTCTCTCTGCAGCCTTTTGCAAAGCAGTACTTCTATTATAAAGCAGTACTCGTAGCGTAAGTAGTGTAATCAAGTTTAGGTCTAGCTTTAAGCTGTTTCTGTACAATCAACTATCTTTCTTTAGGTGGTAGATTTTTCAGCACTCGTCAGAGGTGAGTATGAACGTGGGGGCAGCGTGGCATCCGAAAGTGGCAATACAGTGGCAACTTAAAAAGGCAGAGCAGGCTAGCCTGTAGACCCTGTGTAATCAGTGTTAAGCTGATGGTCTTGAGTTGGCATTAAAAGTGACATCTGGTTTGACTCCTGGCTTCTGTATTATTTACGTGCATACTTGTTCACATCTCTAGAAATCCCGGTGTGGGTTCGACCCTGGCTGCAGTGGTAGTGTTTTGATGGATGGGCGAAACTCTAGAGGACCGTGTACTCTCGGCAGAAGGCGGTTGTTTCAATAACCAGTCTACAAGAGGCAGCAAGGTTTTTGAAGTGCATAGCAGGGAATAAGCCTGTTTTAAATATTAGCATGACTGCACTATGTATAACTTGTAGTTGGTACTGCATTGACTGGCTGTCGTGTCTACATGTCGCTTTGAGTAGCTTGATGTAGGAAGCAGCAGCGCACATCCTGCACACAAAAGACTGAATATCCCATGGCTACTGGGAGGGGGGGGGGGGGGCTCCAGAATTTCAACACTAACATAGGGAGCCAGCAAAATCAGTTTCCGTACAAATCCATTGCTTCTTTATTGCGACCTCTTGTTGAAGTGGTACTTGAGCTGTCTACGTGCTCCTTGCAACACTTCTTGCTGGAGAATGTACTCGCAAGAGTTGACGCACCTCAGGCGGAAGTTCAGCTGAAGTCGCTGAAGCCCTTCGTAGCCACCGCAACATTGCTTCGTGCGCGCGATTCATGCGAACATCGTGTTCCGTAGTGTGGTGCGCGTTGGATCACATAAAAATTTATAACTGTACTGTATGGGACAAATCCGGGACATATAGCAGGTCCTGACAGGGACGGCGTGGAAGTCGTCCGTACGATTGGTAACCCCCCATGTTCTACGGATCGGAAGGACTGCGAGTGCAGCTGCGCGTGCTTTTCCGATGCCGTCGCAGGGATGCAACAACTGCGAAAATTGCGCCATTTTGATAAAATTTCGTTTTCAGCGCCAAAATGCCCCAGGTAGCCGCAAATTTTTTTTCGGTTGCGCTAGTTTTAGCCTGGTTTTAGCGCGGAACGAAACCCGCATTGGCGACCTAATGTTGGAAGAGGCACCTATCCAATTTGATCCAGTGGCGCTTGACTCAAACATGACGTTTATCTGTTCTGGCGGGTTTGCTGGTGGGCCGATGGGCTTAAATGTAGATTTTACTCCTGGTTCAAACGCTGCTCTACAAGGTCATTCAACATGAGCAAAGGTCAGAAGCCATTTAATGTGGAAGCACCGCGTAAGGTTAACGGGCAAGCGGGCCGTTTGACACGTGCTGCAAATCTTAGTGGGGATGTCGTTATTGTTAGGTGGAGTCCGGCTCAAGGCTGCCTTTGTTCAACTAGCAGTGCTCACGTGCACGAATGCGCGGGTTGTATATGCAGCAAAGTCTTTTTAAATGTACTGACGAGTAAAGTGTTGTTTAGAGAAGTGCTACACACGAAAACCTTGACCGCCTTAGCCGAACGTGTTCGTCAAGGTCCCCCCAACTCGCAGTGAGGCCGACACCACAATCGGGGATGCAACAGCTGCGCCAATTGCGCCAATTTGATACAATTTCTTATTTTTGCACCAAGCTGAGCCAAAACCGTGAAATTGGTTAAAATTGCGGCACGCTGCACTAAAATGCCTGACCAGCTTAAAATTTTCTCAGTTGCGCAAATTTGAGCAAGAAATGGAGGCCGCGTTGGTCATCTGCAGTGTGGGCATCGTCATCCAATACAGACGCGCAGAACCTAACCCCTCGCGAAAGGAAAAGAAAACTCAGTTTCACCGCAAGGACGAAGCAATGAATGCGATAACAACAAATTGTAATGTTATACGAAGTGAGGCTGGCAGCAAACTCTTTTGTATGCGATCTCGCGTAACTACAAAACGTTGGTGTTAGAGAATACGGCCGCTCCAAGGAAAGATGCTCTTTCTGCACAGTGTCTTCGCATTGAGAGCGCAGCACGTAGCAGGATATACGAGGCGCCCGCTGATGGCTGCCGATATAGCGCGCGCGCCAGCGATCGCGACCGTGGCCTTAGAATCAAAGTTCAAATTTGCTACTCGAGCGACAGCCCCCGCCCCCATCTCGCGTCTTTTCATGCTCGCTCAAGACGGGCGGGGCGTTTCCTCTGCTTTCATGGCAGGCTTCCCGATCGGAGTGGTGTTATCGCATACGCCCTCCGAGCGACGGAGATGGGCTGGCTCGTTTGATGTTCGTCGCCTGCAATCGCGCGCTTTTACCCGCGGTAAAACATACTATGCACAGGGATATGTTATCAATAGACTTTATACGGGAGATGACGGGAAAAACTCGTCGAGAGTGTCCATATAGTTGTCGCAATAGAAAAGGACAGTAGTTCTCAAATTTCCTGATGCTTGTTTTATTGCGTGCAGAACGCTTTTTATGCCACTTTTGCCGCATTACACTGGTGTCCTGCGGAAAAGCATACTGAGATATAGAAGGGGCTATTAGTACTAGCTGTCAGGGACACAGCACATTTTCTTCCTTAATTACTCATTCGTGCACGCGCCGTGTAATTACGAGTACTAGTATGATCGCTGACGTCTACAAAATTATTGGCAATCATTTGGAGCTGCTGTGTATGGCGTTTATGCGGCCTTGAGAAACAGTAGACAAAAGCGTATGCCAGATTTCTTTTTTCGCTACCCCCACTTGCTCCTGCTTTACGAATCTCCCAAATTTCCATGTTGCCAGGTTCGCAGGTCCACATTAGCATTTCCAGTGCCTGTCGAATTATTGGACAGGTCCTGCAAATGCTAATGTGGACTTAGTCATTGTTCGCACTGTGGGATGGCTCAACACACTGCTTATATTGAAATAGCAGTGTTCACGTGCACTGTGCTCGAATCAGCTGATGTTGAATGGTTTTTACATATTTTTTTCTTTTCTAAAAATAAGCCTTCTTTGTTATACTGCTCCAAATTTGGGATTTCGGGCTAAAAAAATTCTGGTTTTTTTTTTTTGCAACCTGCTCCAAATTTGAATTTTTGTGCTCCAAAAGCAACATTTTGCTGCTCCAAAAATTGCTCCAAATCCTATTTTGGCTGTTGCATCCCTGCGTGCGCCTCGAATCTATCAAGCTGTTATGCACTCTGCATCTCTTAAGTTCCGAACTGACGCTCGTTATCTTCGAGTCCCGAAGCTTCGACGGGAATGTATTCGTTCAATTTACGAGAGCCGTGGTTACGTAGGCTTGGCGATAGTGACTATTGGCTGAACGTGACCTCAGAGATGTTGCGGCAGGTGATGTCTTATTCTCGGAGGACACAGCTGGCGCCGCCTGTTCTCGGCGTTTTATCTCCTCGTTAAAAGTGACAACGGAAGGCAAATGAAGCTAGCAGATAAGTTATCCGAGACAATATGAACATGGCTTAGCGCTTGGCACTATCTGCAAAAGTACAGCTTGTGGCAGTAGATGCGAGCGTATTTTACATTTCGTGCATACGCAGGGTGCGGCAGCTAACAGCTACGCTAAGGCCTCGCGGCCAAATTTATGAGAGTTTTGGGCGTTCTTGTGTTAAAAATCGTTTGTAAGCCTTCCTCCCTTAGTCCGGTGTACGCTATCCGGTAATCCGCTAGCCATATACGCCAAAAAAAAAAAAAGAGCGATCGTTTCGTCCGGCAGCGTCCTAACTCCGGCCAGGCCACAACGAATGCTCGACGTATGCCACCAGGCCTGGTGTGCTCTTTGCGCTAGTTCCCACTAAATTGCGTGCTCGCTGTAAATAAAATTCCTGGGGTCACCATTGCCATGCGCCAGCCGAACCATAAAGCTGCAGTAGAATTATTCTGCTTTAGGAATGACTTGCACCGCTTCGGGGGATTGACCAAGATTGTGGTGAGTTTGGATAGTTTCACATATTCAACATGACATCATTTTATACTTTTCCTCGTGGCATTACAGTGGGTGGAAAAAAAGCTTTGGTGTCCGCAGAAAACCGCAGGTGGGAGTACAGCAGGTGCGAGCGTTAAACGAAAACTGCTCGGTGAAGTGGATCGCGTGAAACACGTGAGAGAGAAAATAGAGAAGTCAAGGGTTAAAGACAGAAAGAGGAGGAAAGATACGAAAAAGAGAGGAAGAACTGGGAAAGACCTAGAGAAATAAGCAGATATTAAAAAAGGAAAAAAAAACCAAGGAAGAAATAGAAGACAACAGGTACGAAAAACAGATACAAGGAAAAAAGTTCCGCTCTTCTTTCATGCTTGACACCACTAGTGCGAAGCTTTAACGTTGCATTCACAGTCTACGAGCGCTATCAATGGCTTCAAAGCCTAAAGTTTTTGTCCCTCACTGCTATATGATGCCCCGAGATCTATAACACCAGCATCTGTAAGGTCTGCCAGACAGACACAGCTACGCTTAAGCATATGCTGTGGGAATGCGAGGCTAAAGCCAAACGTATTAATCCCGATGCTCTCTCGGCGGGGTGGGTAGCCGCTCTGCGCAGCTCCAAGCTCGCCGACCAACTCTGAACAATCCAGCAGGCTCGTGAAGCGGCGGAGAGGCAAGGCCTTGACGTCCCGACATGGGAGACCTGAGCCCGGGCCATTAATCTGCCGGACAAACAAAGTTATTCTATCCAACCATCTAGAAATGGTGAAACCCTAAATGCTTGATTTGAATGGAGTGTGCTGAGGGAAGAAAGTCGGAAGGGAGGAAAACGGCCTGTTGGTTGCGTACATCCTGAAGTGAGCAGGATTAACTTTATTGCATGAATGGGACGCCAAGTCTGGGAATGGCGCTCTGTCCAAGGCTCCACTGACTTTTGCGGCTCGCTGAGCTTTGTCCAGGAGCGCTAATGGCTGTCCCGGTCCTCGCCTGTGAGCAGGGTGACACCCCTGCTTGTGAGCAGGTGACAAAGCAGGGTAATAACTTCCGAGTGACAACGACTTTGCACTGCTGCGCAAAGTCGTCACTCGGGAGAGGTGAATTAATGCTGCGTGACCTGTTCGAAGATTCTCGCGATATTTGCGCCGCACCGCAGGCGGGTGTCTGCGCACTGTGCCGGGTGTATCTGGTGTAAAAATGTTTAGGTGTGGGTATGCATTGGCTTGTAGACGAAGCCAGTCCCGGGCTTGTCTTCTGTTCAGTTAGGAGTGCGGAGGGCCGTAGTTTCGTCGCACCTTCCTTCATAGGTCGGCTAAAAATGTAGAGCTCACTCAGACTCGTCAAATACATTTCGCCCTAAGGGCTCACTCGGACTCACACTCACTAAAATGTTCCCCAACCGGACTCAGACTAACTAAAATTTTAACACGAAAGTGTTTAATGCCAGCGTCCACCAGGACTTTCATGACGTATTTCCGTCACGGAAGTACGTCAGCAAAATGAGCGCCATCAGATGGCAAAGAAAAAAATATACGAAAAAAAATTGCAGTGGCTTGCTCGGCTATGCCAGGATATACGTAGCGTTATCAAAGGTTCAGTTGATTATTCTTAGCTTTCCAGATTGTCTAGGATTATTAGCCTTCTTCTGTTCATTCTTCGTACGCTGAACCGCTAATTGCCAGGCAACTACTTCGGGATCCGATGAGATAAGCTTCTCGGCTCTTCTGCGCCGTTAAGCAGCATTTGCGCTCTCCTTCTCCATGGCGTTACCCACCTGCAAACGCCAGTCAGAGGAGTTATCAAGCGGCCCCAGCGCAGTGTCGGACAGCGACTGCACAGCGAAGGCGAATAGCTGCGCGCGCGCCGGCGCCACTGTGTCTATGGCTACGAGGTCACTCCTCTCGTATGCGGCGCAGACCAGCAGCGGCGAGCCGCGCGCGGCGGTGTCGGAGAGTGCGAGAGATGCCAGCTCCGGTGACCCAACTGTGTGACATCACTGATCCTCGCGCATGCGTAGCATGGCTCATGACCCTCCTCGCGAAATCGGCTCCGGCTAGGCAAGTGTAGCTAACGTTACAAAAGTTCCGTTGACGGGACTCGAACCCACGACCTCTCGGTCCGCGACGATGGCTGGCGGGCGTTTAGCCCACTGAGCTCTCGCCAAACACAATACGGAGGCTACATGAACGCGCCTTTTATCTTTCACACCTTCCTCTCACAGTGCTCTTGGATGGATGGATGGATGGATGCTATGAGCGTCCCCTTTATAACGGGGCGGTGACATCTGTGCCACCAGGCATGAAAAAACAAAACAAAAAAATTCCACCATCTCCCACTAAAGGGAACCATGTGGGGATGCGAAGGAGCGCATGGGTCCCCATGCGAAGGAGCGCATGGGGACAATGTTCCGTTCATCACGGGTACCTTGCCCGATGTTAACGCGTCGTTGCATGTGGAGCACACCATGAATTCACTGCAGTTGCTTTGCTGTTACTCGTCCCGAACTCCTGTTGGAGCACGCCACGCGGGTTCATCGCGCGTCTGCAGAATCTCGTTCCCCGACGCCATCACGTGATTGCTGAGAGAGTGTAAGGGGGAGAAGCCACAGTGTCTTACCCAGCCCCTTACACAGGCCCGAACGCGCTAGCGCGTGCCAGCGCGTTCTAGGATACAACGCGTTGGTTCATCGCGCGTCTGCAGAATCCTGTTCGCCGACGCCATCACATAATTGCTGAGAGAGCGTAAGGAGAAGAGGCCACAGCGTCTTACCCAGCCCCTTACACAGGCCCGAACGCGCTAGCGCGTGCCAGCACAGGTGGTTTTGTCTGCGTTACGCCAAGCTAGGACAGCATACGGCAGCCCGGGCCCCTAAAGTGCTCTGCACGTATCATCATCAAGGTGGTCGAAGAACAAGACGAAGAAGACTGCTGCTTGGCGCGAGCGCGCGCTCTGCACGTATCATGATCAAGGCGGTCGAAGAAGAAGAAGAGAAAGACTTCTCCTTTGCGCGAGCGCGCGCTCAATGTCTTACAGATGGCTATGGTAAAGCGGACGGTCGCCAATGGAACTACGGACCAAGCCCAGCGAAAAAGCTGCTTCGCATCTAAAAACGCGATGTTGCTACGACCCTCCCATTCGGCGCGTTTCCAATACAAGTTTAATTTCGTCAACGCTTTAACACACCGTGAGGTGGCTTCTTTAGCCCAAGCCTCGCTCATATCATCCATCCATATCGAAAAAAAATACAGCATATCCACGGGTGAATGATAAAGAGCTTGGGCGAAGCTCCTGAAGCAATCATGGTCTCAGGATCCACTTCTCGTTGAGCCCGTTTCGCAGCGGCGTCCTTGGCGCGCACCGGCTCGGGATCCGCCTGGCTGCCGCCAAGCGAGCGCCCGCCGCTGCGCATCGTCCATGCTCCACCAACGATCCGACACGTACGGCGACGATCCAGGAGAATGAGAGAGGCGCTCGCTCCCCGCGCATCCCCGCGCAGCCCGCGCAGCAGCCAATCGGAGAGCAGCGGCACTTCCAGCGCCATCTAGTGTCGATTCACACAAGCGCCATATTGGACACAATTCTATTTGACCAACGCCATCTAGGAAATGAGACGAGAAATGGTGATGACGACACAGACTGCGTATAGCGCCATCTAGAATATCGTCTCTGAACTGCAGTTTGTGTGTACTTCTATGAGACAGCGCCATCTATCGCATTATACGGGAGATACTGCCGTTTACGCCGGACAACGGAGACGCGACAAGGTTAGACTAAGAGGAGCTACGCCCCTAAAATAGCTCTCCGACTCTCGCCTGGCTGTCGCACCGCGTTCCCCGATCGCCCTGTGAGGAGTAACGGCCAGGCTAGAGGGAAGAAACGACGCGCGTAGCGTTTCTCTTCGCATTTCACGACGCTTTGAAGGAGTGCATATCGAATATCAGTGTTTATTATGTGTTTGTTGATGCCATCTTTGCGCGGGGTTCACCATATGCGGTGTC
This sequence comes from Rhipicephalus sanguineus, assembly GCF_013339695.2. Lineage (NCBI taxonomy): Eukaryota > Metazoa > Arthropoda > Arachnida > Ixodida > Ixodidae > Rhipicephalus > Rhipicephalus sanguineus. Next base: position 27,052,851 of record NC_051179.1, read on the forward strand.
CACGTATATGTTAAGAACTTCAGCTAAAGGGTTAAATCCTGATCATGGGCGTTTGTCGTCGATATACGGAGATGTGCCACTAGGCGTCAACGTGAGTGCGATACGTCCACATCAAGCGGTGCTATATCTGCCAAACAACAGTGGACATTGTACAAGCTCTCATATACCAATGCACTATAAACAGTAAACTACTTCTGTGACGACACGTTTCACTTTCGTGTAATACCTATTCCTATGACGGAGGGACCAGACATCTTTTTTAGGGGCGAAGCTCCTTATGCCGTGGGTCTGTCCATCTTCCGTTTGTAGGTTTGTAGGTTTGTAGTAGCAACCTCTAGTTCGTGAGAAGCGCGCGTTCTGGTATGCAGTAGAAGAAGAAGACGACGTTGACGAGTGACACTCTCGGGCATGTTCGCCTGCGTTGCGTTCTTTCTTCTTTACTACGTCTCGTGTTTTCAACGACACCCGAAAACAACATTTCAGAAGTAACGCGCCATGAGGCTCCCTCTTGGCACGCTTTCTCTTTAGCTCGGAGTCGCCAGATGGAAGACAAGGCTGCGGAACGGAGGGCACGGAAGGCGGCGGCAGCGCGCGCTCGCAGACAGAATCCTGAGGTGAGAGCCCGCGAGGCCGAAGCTGCACGTCGACGCCGTGAAGCAGATTCCGCCGTTCGAGCCCGCGAAGCCGAAGCTGCTCGACAAGCTGCACGGCTGCGCCGAGAAGACCCCGTCGTTCGAGCCCGCGAGGCCGAAGCTGCTCGACAAGCTGCACGGCTGCGGCGAGAAGACCATCCGAGGGACGTGTATAGACCTGGTATTTTCTAATTTCCAGTTGCAACCCGTACAAGAACCGCTATCCCTTCACTTCACGGACCATAAAGCCGTGATAATGAAGGGACAACGCAAGCCAAGCATCATCTAATTAAGAAAAATAAAAGTTTCATGTTTGTAATATACACACAGTGTTTCTCACTCTTTATATGATGATTGATGGGGCGTTACACAGAACATTCACGGTTTACCGATGATTCTCTCCGGAGCTTCGCCCCACTCATCATCATTCACCACGTGGATATGCTGTGATTTTTTCTCAACCGGACTCACTCAGACTCCATTAAATTCGCCGAAATATTGCTCATTCGGACTCACTCAAACTTGGGCTCACGGCTCGATGTGAGTCTGAGTGAGTCGACTTATGAGTGAGCTTGCCGACCTATATGCCTTCCTCCTAATATGTCGCACACCGCAGATGGAGGTTCCTCAGCGGTTCTTCTCGCCACTGGGACGTTGCTTCCTCGAGAGATGCGCTCTGCGTTTTCGCTCCCGTCCGCTCCGCTGTTCGCCGGTTACCACGTAATGCTGTGTGTCCAGGACATTAAAGACGATTTTTTTTCTCGTATTAGTAAATTACTCTTTCATCGATACCAAGAACGCCACGCTTTTTGCTACGAGAAAACGCGCAAAAAAGAAAATGCGGGTGGCGACGCCACCTTGGAGTTGCCGCACCAGTCGTCGTGACGTCATAGATTTTGACGGCGTCTACAAGGACCTACGTAGTTCCTAATCGGTAAAAATGAAGTACATTGTCTTGTGAGGGAGCCAGAGACTTAACATACCAAGTTTCAGGAAATTTTCATTAATGTGACCAAAATTATATCATTATCAAAATTATATCATTATGTTATAAAACTATAGTGGCAAAATTAATGACACTAGAGTTTTCATAGTGTAATTTATCAGTCCTAACTAATCATTTAGCTTTAGTGTCCCTTTAAAGGGACCCTGAAACACTTTTTGACCATAGTCATATAACGCTGCCGATCGGTAGTCAACGCTACCGAGAACACGTGGGCCAATCATTATAGCACTGCACGCGGCCTGAAATTTACAATTATTTCTCAAAGTCACCTAGAATTCGCTCGCTCTTCTTTCGACAAATGATGCCATAAATGACTGCTCCGTGAACCCTAGATCCACGGCCATTGGCTGATATGATCATCGTGAGCTGCATACTTACCGCTGCCGCCGCGGGATGCCGCCACGTGCCCGCTCGCGATCACTGAAAATTAGCCGCGCGTCCGAAGAAAAAAAAATTGCAGTGGCTTAGCTCGGCTATGCCGGGATATACGTAGCGTTAGCAAAGGTTCAGCTGATTATTCTTAGCTTTCCAGATTGTCTAGGATTATTAGCCTTCTTCTGTTCATTCTTCGTACGCTGAACCGCTAATTGCCAGGCAACTACTTCGGGATCCGATGTGATAAGCTCCTCGGCTCTTCTGCGCCGTTGAGCAGCATTTGCGCTCTCCTTCTCCATGGCGTTGCCCACCGGCAAACGTCAGTCAGAGGCGCTATCAAGCGACTCCAGCACAGTGTCAGACGGCGACTGCACAGCGAAGGCGTCTGCCAAGGCTACGACGTCACTCCTCTGGAAAGCGCAGACCGGCGGCGGCGAGTCGCGCGCGGCGGTGGCGGAATCTGCGCTCGCTCCGGCGCCAATTTGTCTGCCGCGGCTACGACGCCACTCCTCCCGAACGCGCAGACAAACAGCGGCGGCGGCGGCGGAGAGCGCGTGAGATGCCGGCTCCGGTGAGCCAGCTGTGTGACATTACTGATCCTCGCGCATGCGCAGCACGGCTCATGACGATCCACGCGAAATCGGCTCCGGCTAGGCAAGTGTAGCTAACGCTACAAAAAATGCTCAAGATCACGACGCGCGCTCACAAATGGTCGTAGCTCCTTGCCCCCTTTTCATTCGATTATTACTAGGAAAAGTGTTGCAGGGCCCCTTTATGGTGTGAGACGAGTATCCGTTGGCGCTATGCGGTAGCGTTCCTCTGATGAGAAGTCGCCTACGAGTCTGTACGACAGCATGCGAGCTGACTGGCCCTTGAAAGCGTTTGGTATGGCCAGCACTACTGCCGCGGTCATTTGAGATACCTGTTTTCTTTAGTGAAATAGTAAGCCAACCGGTCAGAGAGTCTAATCATGGAGTGGTAACGCTGAAGACGCCGTGAAACATTCTGTACCAAAAGTTTTCGAACTGTAGCGTCGACGAAGTCGTACACGCAACACATGCTGCAGTGATAGGTGAGAGCGATAGCGGTTCGAGTTCGAGGGCTGCAGTTCAGTGCGCATGCGCCGCGGATCGGCAGAGTCCCACTAGTTGCCCCGAAAGCAGCGCTTCTTCTCGGTGCTCACTCCTTTTACTTCACAATAAGCATAGAATATTAAGCGGGGATGCCTAATAATGTACAAACTAATATTAAGAAGCAGAAAATGTGGTACGCCTATTGAATAGACCACGTACAGCAGTTGCTGACTCATCGTGGCCTCCGCGATTGGCACCGGAGGTCTCGGACTCATACGCGCAGTACCAATGCTTGCCGCCAGTCGACGCTACATGCCAGACTTTGACTTTTTAGCTCAATTTAAAAATACAACCACTATTCAAGTCGCGAAAAGAATGCCCGATTTTGTTACTGTAACTGAGTCTTTCCACTTCCGCCAGGATTCCATGGGTAGCATCTGTGCATGGCGAATTTGTGCTCATCATCCTCTCTAGTGCCTTTTTGTGGCGAGGATTGTAAGGGTAGTTGATTAATGTGATGGTTGGATGGAATGCCAGGAGATCGTAGAGTGAGAGCAAACTCGAAGTATGTAGGAGGAGGGAGGAAGGAAATGAATGAAAGGCAAGGAGGTTAACCAGACGCGTGTCTGGTTTGCTACCCTACATTGGGGGGAAGGGATGAAGGGATTAAAAGAAAGAAAGAAAGAAGAGGGAAGCAGGCACTGTCAGGGTATATATGCGCCTGTCCATTTAATGCCTACAAGCGGTCGCTTAAACCGGTCAATTTTAAAAACAGTAACAATGCTCGCGTCGCTTTGCTGGCCTGCGATGCGTGTAGGACCATGATCCGAGTATCTTCGGAAAACGGTCTGTCGTCTAGCTTGTTCAGCGCATTGCGTAGAACGTTTCGCTCGTTCACAAAACTTTCACAGAAACACAGTAGATGTTCTATAGTTTCGTCGCTATTGCACGAGTCGCATCTGGGGCTGTCTGCCATTTCTATGCGAAAAGAATACGCCTTCGTGAAAGCTACTCCTAACCACAGGCGACACAGTAAAGTATGCGAGTAAAATATGCGAGTGAAGTATGCGAGTAAAATATGCGAGTAAAGTATGCGAGTAAACTATTTAGAGTATGCGAATGTGGCTGCGTGTAGGTCCCATAAACGCATTTGGGAAAGAGGAAGAAGAAGTTGCACGTTCCACGTCAGCCGCTATTCCGCCATTGCTTCGGCAGGAGATAACGGCGCAAGTTGCCTTCACAGTCGTAGCCAAATCGCTTTCCGCTCTTCTGGCGAGTAGTCAACCACGCAAATGCACCACCACGACAGCAGAACGACGACGCGCCGGTCCCGGCCGAACAAAAGTAACTCGCCCGGCACACGGACGCCGCGGAGTTCTCTCGGCGAGCAGCTACCGGGCTACCTTCCCAAGGGTCGCGTCTCGCCAAAGAGCTACGTCCCTCCGAGGCCCCGCACCGCCACTGGCCAAGCGGCGTACTTAAGCGAATCGCCGCAGGGCAGCGATTATTCGCCCAGGTCAGATTCGCTGAGAAAGCACCGGGATCTGCCCAGCTATCCCGAGTCGCCCAGCGGCCTGGCTTCACCCAGTGGCGGCAACAAGGGACCCGCGTCGCATCAGCGGCGCCAACCGTCGCCGAGGACCTCGCACAGGACGCTGCCCACGGCGTCACGTGACCTGTCGCCAGTGCTATCGATGGAGTCGCCGTTGGAGTCATTGAGAGAGTCGCCCATACTGACGCCCAAGGAATGCGCCTCACCGCCTGCGGGCGGCTCCATGTCTCCCTGCAGGGTGGAGACGAGCTCGCCGCAAGCTTTCGCGACGAGCGGTCTGGGCACGCCCGGGAGCCACGCTTCTTCCAGAAAGCGCGGTGGATCTGGTCGCGTCAGTTGGCAACAAGCGCACCTTCGAGCGGAAGCTTCGGCCAAGCGCCACGCGAGCCCGCCGACGCTTTACCGCTGGCTGGTCAGCCGCCTGCCCTGGAGTGCCAGACGCGAGCGTGTGGCCCAGGAGCGCGGTCCGGATGCCGAAGCCGTGACGCTCGACCGCACGTGCCGCACCAGCGAGATCTGCAGCCTGCGGCCATTCTGGAAGGGTACGAGCAGCGTCTCCGGCCCGGATGCTCCGGTCATGACCCGGTCTTCGCTGCGGGCCGACCTCTGCACCGCAGTTCTCGCGGTCGTGGTGGTGGTCTTGGCGACGTCCTTAATCTTGGTGCTAATCATGGGAGGCGTCGACCGGAAGCCTATAGCGGTGACAGCACAGCGCTGCATCACAGACACCTGCATCAAGTACGAGAGGCTGCTTTCTTTGACCATGGACACCAGCGCTCCACCTTGCGACGACTTTTACCAGTACGTCTGCGGAACGTGGCTTCGTACGGGCAACAGGCCCATCTACGAGCGAAACTGGGACAGGTTCCTGAACGAAGTCGGCAGACGCGTCATGGCGCTCGGCGCGAGCGTTAAAGAAGGCGACTCGGCAGGCCCCCGGCAGAGCAATGGGAATATCGGGGCTGCGGGGGAGGACAAGGCCTTGACCAGCATTCGCGCTTGCCTCTCCCCCTTGAAGCGCGACAACATGGAAGAAGTGAAAGATGTACTGGCGGCCGCAGGTCTTCCATGGCCCGATCGCAGCGCTCAACCCAACGTCATCGAGTCCATGTTCTACATGTCGCGGCGCGTGTACCACGCACTATTCGTAGACATCGTGGAGAGCGGAAAGAGCAACGAAGCTGATCAGCCGAGCCTGGCGTTCTTCAGCGACGTCCAGTTTATACGGGTGTACGAGAGGATCGGCGAGCACGTGACGACCGGGCACGACAGGGACCACTTTCGTACCTGCTACGAGAGCTTTGCCAACGACAGCGACGCCAGCGCGCACAAGCAGCACCAAGAGCAACTATATCGCAGGTTTAAGGACATGAAGTCATTTCTAGACGCTCAGATGGTCGGCGTAGTTGCCAATTCGAGCAGACCAGACCCGGCGACGTTCTTGTCGATGACGCTGCCAGTGCCGGAATCTCGCTGGGAAGCCGCTTCTCGACGATACTTTAACGTCTCGCTGCGCTCTTTCAACTTCACCTACATCGAGAACGAGGGCCAATTCAGCGCGCTGTTTCGCGCGTGGGATGTGTACGGAGAGGATAACGTGACCGACTTCTTCGGTTGGTTCGCCGTTCAGGTCCTGCTGCCGTACACAAACCGACGCCTCTTGGCGAGCTACTTTCAATCGGAATCTATGGGCGGCGACGAAATGCGCGAGAGCTGCGTCTTTACTGCCTACACGGCCTTTCCCGTCGCCTTGGACAACTTCCTGCTGCGCGATGTTCTCGAAGCCATACAGTACGCGAGGGATCTCATGGACCCAATTTCGGATTCCTTCCGCAGGCTGCTCAGCGCAAACCTTTCCTCGCTGATTGGCGACGCGCTCCCGCAACCCAACGCGACCCGCGTGGTTGATGCGTTCGAAATCTTGAACGCGTACAGCGAGGCCACCGTGTATCACCTGTACGAGGACTTTCCCGACGTCAACCCGGAGCAGCCACTTCGGAACGCGATAAAGCTCAAGCGCTACATGTACGACCGGAATGAAAGAACCACCACGTACAGGGCCGTTGACGCCAATATGTACGACGGTTTCCATCTCAACCCGCAGCTGCTCAGCTTTCCCTGGTACGCGAGCGACGCCCGACCGGCCGTTCTGATGGGAGGACTGGGCAGCCGACTGGCGGGAACGTTGTACCTCGACTTCGTGGAACGGCGCCCGAACCCGCAAGCCGTGTACCGCGAGAACTGGCGCTGCCTCGGACTGAAGGACATCGATGACGACAGCCACGTCGACCTGGTAGCGGCTACCGCTGCCGTCAACGTCGTCTGGGACACCTTCTGGAACGGCAACTTGCCGCGACGCGTCCCTTTGCAGGCGACGTCCCGAGACGGCAACGCGTCGCGGCGCGTCCCTTTGTCGCGGATGACGTCCGAGCATGAAGTGCCGGCGAATTATTCGGACCCCGCTCTGCTGTTTGTCTTCAACTGCTGGCTGACGTGCGGCGACCAGTGGGGTCCCAGTCTGTGCAACGTGCCTCTCAAGCACAGCCCTCACTTTGCCGGCGTGTTTGGGTGTCCTCCGGGGGCTCCCATGAACCCGGCCTATAAATGCCGCATGGTAGTCTGACGACGAGAATGCCGTGCGTGTGCGAGGCAGTGGTACTTCGTAACATCCCCCGGTAACTGTTCTCAGCACCACCATTGCTAACTCGGGATATGTAGAAAGAAAGAGAAAGAAAAAAAAAAGATGCCGGCGGTGTGTATAGGAATACCAAGATTACTACTCGTTACGCTCGCTTTGTTCTTCACCTTACGAGTGTGGCATCGTATAAAACGGTTTCTCGCGACAGTCTTTCGCCTTGCATATGTTATATTATCCGCACCATAGGCGTGCGCACAGGTTGGACCGGGGGCCTAATATCTCGTCTTTGCGCTGCCTTCTGGTGTTGGTGCCTCAATGGGAGGGGGTCGGGAAGAGCGCGGGGTCTGTCCACCGTGCTCTGTCCACCGTGCTCTGTCCGAGATCCGCAGCAACTTGCATCGAGCAATTACGATAACGATAAGAAAAAAAAATGGCTCAAAGCTTGCACTAAACCGCGCAAAGCTCGGTACGCGGCGAAGCTGGTGGGTCTCATGCTTATTTATTGCTGTATCTAGGCAGAACTTGGCTGTAGCGAGGTTGAACTTGGCTTGAACTTGGCTGTAACGCTGTTGAATTTTTCCTTTAACTTGGCTTGAACTGTTGCTTGAACTTGGCTGTAGCGGGGTTGAACTACCCTTCGCCCTCACGTCAACTTCGTTAGGATGACGTGGGGTTTGCCTAGTTTTCTGATCATGGTAAATGCATGTCGCTTGCGATCCTCCCAGTATTGGATTGTGCTTGGGACGCCGCGCATGAAAGAAAAAATGGTAGTGGGATTTACCGAATTGCTGTGGCACATACCTGTTTATGATGATGATAGTTTTTGGTTCGTCGGACAAGGAACGATTTGCTAAACAACTTCGCTGTTAATATACTTTCGTCAACCTTCCCACTTCTCGTGACGTACGGAGCTGCTCTTGTAGGCGAACCATGCATTCCATAAAAAAAAAAAAAATACGTTCGGCAGATCCCACTCATTGTGGAAATCAATTTCATGCGAATCACTCTGAGAGCAGCAGCCTATGGCGGATTTTTCGCATTGAGGCAAACGTTACGTGGTGGTGGATCGACGTCTTTGTGTAAAGTGAGTAGTTGTGCTCATATGATGGGCTTATCAGGCATGCCGAGTACACTGGCGTGCAAACGGTAGCTCATGGTCTGACGTAGACTCTTAATCAGGTCCTGGTTAAATGCTAGCTATATCCAGGAAACCAGACGAAAAATGTCCGCTTTCCGGCTATATCGCACCTAATTCCGGCTGGACCTAATTAAGAGTGTAACGTCGGCAGTCACGTTAGGGCAGAGACGTCAGTTTTATCGCTACAAAGTGCACACTACGGTGCGACGATGTGCGTATCATAAGCAGCGGCTGTAGGCTTATTCGCGCAACGCTAGCTTGCAAAGTCATATGTGTACATATGTAATGTTTATTACACTGAAGAAAGATTAAGCAAAAGCTTTGTTTCAGTGCTTTTTTTTATGAAGTGGGTGAGAGACACGCGCGAGCGTGTGTGAATTACGAGCAGGCATCCTGTGATGCGCATCGCGGGTGACGTTTCCCGTCGATTGCGGAAACCCACTGCAGCGCACCGATTACGCAGCTCTATGTCGATGGACCTGTGTCGATGGACCTGTGGGGACCTGAGGTGCTGGTCCACTGGGGCGCTTGGTCAAATCGTAATTCTTCTTGAACGTTAGTTTAAGGTCTAGAAATCTGATAGTGTCGTCTGTTACTGTTTCATGCGTCATTACCAATGGATGCAGAACTTCCTGGAAGATTGTCAGTCTACGTCGGCATTCCGCGAAGCGCTGACGTCAAATAATACCAAGTAATCTTCTGCAAATCTAAAAACTTTGAATACGTTAGTGCTCTTTACGCGCAAGGAAATTCGTTTGTCCAGCCCCACCACGGTGGTCTAGTGGTTATGGCGCTCGACTGCTGACCCGAAGGTCGCGGGATCGAATCCCGGCCGCGGCGGCTGCATTTTCGATGGAGGCGAAAATGTTTGAGGCCCGTGTACCAGGGGCGTAGCCAGGGGGGGGGCTTATGGGGCTTCAGCCCCCCCCGAAATTTTTCGTGCTCTCATACACCACCAACCAGCGGCGTCACCCGGGTGGTGGGATTTATTGGGCTTCAGCCTGATTATCATTTATTTAATTATTTATCTTTTTATGACCCTCAAAAATGTTAGCAGAAGCAAGTTTGATATCGGGCTCTACACAGATGGCTCAAAAGTGGATGATGACACAAAACATCAACTGCTAGCTTCTCCTTGGATTCCTCCGCCATGCTATATGTTTAAGTCTATGAACGATTTTAAGCAGAAACGAATGTTTACGTGGCTTGGCTGGAGAGGTACCGATGGCTTAGCTTCTCAGCGCTTTAAGAGGGTGCGTTTTGCCGAGTGTGTGTCCTTTTTAGCAGAAGTGAGATTGGCAAGGGCCAACATGCGCGCACTAAGGCCCTCGTATCCAAGCCATTTCAAAAGTGGAAGCACGCCCTCGAAGTCTTCGGTGCACATGAAGTCACTAAATATCACACTGACGCTCATCTGGTAGCCGATAGTTTTCTTCATACCTTCTCAGGATGTGTGCCCAGTGTTGTTGATCAGCTGGACCATGGCAGGCAAATTCAAATAAGAGAGATCCGAAGGAAGTTACAGCCTATTGTTGAGACAGTTCTCTTTTGCGGGTGGCAAGGTGTGGCTCTCCGTGGACATAGAGACAGTGGTCCCATGGATTCAAGCACAGCCTCCTCTACAAATACAGGCAACTTCAAAGAGCTGCTTCGCATGCGCGCGGATTGTGGCGACACAGATCAAAAAAAGCATTTGGAAAGTTGCCCAAATAAGGCCTCATATTTTAGTTTATATGTACAAAACCACATTATAGAAATCTCTGCTGCAATCATCAAGGAAAGCCTAGTCGCAAAAGTAAACGCTGCAGGCTGCTTCTCCGTACTTGCTGATGAAACGACGGATGTTGCGGGTATCGAGCAGCTTACTCTTTGTGCAAGGTACCTTAATAAGGATGCGAACGGAATCGAAGAAGTGTTCTTAGGCTTTGTGCCAATTCACGACCAAATGGCCGGACCCTGGCCGACACCATCATAAGGCTCCTTATAGAAATGGGAATTAACATGCAGCATCTCCGTGGTCAAGGCTACGGTGGTGCAAGTTCGATGGCCGACAAAACGAATGGTGTTCAAGCTGCTGTCCGTGAGAAATATCCAGCCGCACTCTATGTACTCACTGCGCACGTCACTCCCTTAATCTCGTTGTGTGTGCGGCATGCTCCATCACATACATTCGAAACTGCTTTGGAACTCTGAAGGAGACGTCAGTCTTTTTCCGTAAATCTTCTAGCCGCTCACACGTTTTGCGAAAAATGGTAAGTTTGAGCTGTCCTGAGTCTACAAGGCAGCTCCTTTTGGGACTATGCGAAACGCGCTGGGCCGAGAAGCACGATGCAGTGCTTTCATTTGTGAGCCTCTTTGAGCCGTTGATCGCAGCACTAGAGGAGATTAAGTTTAACGGAAATGGCGAAAGTCCAGTGCAGGCAAACAGCCTAATGTTGGCACTCTTTTCACCAGCGTTCCTTGTAAGCCTGCATGTGACGGAACACGTGTTAGCACTGACTTTGCCACTGTCAAAGAAGCTGCAGACGAGGAGTATCGACATGAGCGCTGCCATTGACCACATAGAAGTAATCCAGCAGACAATTGAAAGTGACCGCAAGAACACGAATGTTTCTTTCTCAAAAATATTTGCACAAATGCAGGCATTGGCAGAAAAACTGAATGTGGAGATCGCCAGCCGTCGAGCCGGTGTCCGGAAGCAAAACCTTGGGAGCAATGCATTCGAAAGTGCGGAAGAATATTTTCGCAGAACCCTGTTCATTCCGTTCATGAACCACGTACTAGCCCAGTTAAACCAACGGTTCGAAAAGCACAGGACACTTCTAAAGGACTTTTCATTAATTGTATCATCCGCAATACCACCAATGCAAGATGATCGGGAGAAAGGAGCAGAAAATCTCCTGACCGTTTTTGCGCATGACGTCGAAACGAGGGCTGGTTTTGGAGAACTGCGACTATGGTGGACAAAGTGGGCGAACAAAGCAGCAAACCAGAGCCCCGGTACAGGAACCGATGCCCTCTCTCATTGCGACAGCAGGTTCTGTGCGAATGTGTACAAGCTACTCCGGATTCTAGTCACCCTTCCAGTGACCACTGCCAGCGCAGAGGGAACGTTTTCAAGTATGAGGTTACTTAAGAACTACTTACGCTCCACGATGTCTGAGGAACGCATGGTTGGCCAGGCACTTCTGTACGCCCACAGAAATGTCGACATCAGCGTGTCGGAAGTCATTGACCGCTTCGCTAAGCTTCCTCGCCGGGTCAACGTTGTCCTTTGATACCGAGCAGGACAAAAATCAGCGCAAACGAAAGGAAAAGACACTACTGTTCCAGAGTTCAGGTCAATGAGCCCGTAATTCTGACGCAATATTATTGTTCACCACCTTTTAAAGCCGTGAGGATTTTGTACCTTTTAGCAGTTAACACTGTGACCTAATATAAACATAAGAATACGGGCATCAGGTGGACATTACCAGCCAATCGACAGCTTCACCTTGTTCACTGAGAGGTCGGCATACGCGGCGTTACCAAACAAATTCAACTATTGGGAAGCCGTACTAACAGCATTGTTTGTTACTTTCATTTGTCGTTTTTGTTCTTCATTGCTTTTTGAACTAGAAGCGGCAACCTTCCTTTAAATTGAGTGCACAATAGTGGTTCGCACTTTTAAAACAGTTTTGAAGTAGTTTCTTTCGTTATTTCTGCGCTCTTCCTTTATAGTTCTGTTTACATGGTGCGTCCGAGACAGCAGCTTGGCCCAAAGGACATATCAGTTGGCCATTATGTATAGTGATCATTGCTTAGTTCCGTTTATTGATTGCATATTTAAATGTACATTTGTGAAGTTTTGCGTAAGCATACTGCGCACTGTTTCCGGTGACTTATATTTTGCCCGTATTCGAGGTGTACTTTCCCATTCTTGCTTTTCCCTGGCCGCATCATTTGTGCAAAAAGATGAACATTTTGCGTAAACAATCTGCATTAAATGCCTGGTTATTTCGTGGACTTCATTTTTTTGTTATCAGGCACCTCTTCAGTTCAAAGCTGATGCAGTTCCGAAGTTTACGTGATATTTGCCGTACCTGTTACACACACACACAAACACAAATATTGAAAAGATTGAAGACAGTTATTCCTGGAAAGATTTTGCGGGCATGTCAACATAATATTTTTACGAAAAAACACATTTCTTACTCGTTCTTAACAGAGGGCAGCATTCAAGAAGTGATTTGCAGCATCTAATACAAATTGTCACTGGTAATACATATTAATGGTAATACCAGTGACAATGTATGTACATGGTAATACATGTACATACCCACGCCGCTTTTGGAAAATTATGAAACCGGACGACAAAACCACAGTCTCTCTTTGTGACACTTCTGGATCCCCCGTTGCCGACTGCGACGTTCCATCCGTCAACTCTGCATTTTGTTCCGTCTTTACTAACGAACCTAACAACGAACTTCCTGATTTTCCGCATTTTGCTTTTCCGCCAATGCCAAAGATTGTATTCAATTCAGAGGGAATTGTAAAAGTTATTAACCAATTAAAGAACTCTTCGTCATGCGGTATAGATGGCATAAACGCCAAAATTCTGAAAAATACTAAACATGTACGCAGTTCCATATTGTCAATCATTTTTCAGCAGTCACCCGACACAGGTGAAGTCCCATTAGACTGGAGAGTTGGGAAGGTCTTTCCGGTCTTCAAGAAAGGTGACCGCTCATTTGCAGGTTACTACCGACCAATCTCGCTCACTATAGTGTTTGTTCAAAGATCATGGAACACGTCATCTTTTCTCATGTTGCTACATTTTTATCATCCGTAAACTTCTTTCACCCAAACCAACATGGCTTTCGTAAAGATCACTCATGCGAGACCCAACTAACATTATTCCTGCACGACATTCACCTTCATATGAACCGTAACATCCCAATTGACACACTGTTCTTAGATTTTGAAAAAGCCTTCGATAAGGTACCCCACTCCCGTCTCCTTCAAAAAACCTCGCGTCTAAACCTTCATCGGCATGTTTTTAACTGGATTAAAGCATTCCTAACAAACCGTAAACAATTCGTGCATGTTAATGATCACTCCTCCGACCTCTCGCATGTCTTGTCCAGCGTGCCCCAGGGTATCGTCCTAGGGCCTCTTTTATTCCTAATATACATTAACGATATTCCGCTTTCCGTTGAATCTAACATCCGTCTTTTTGCTGATGATTGTGTCCTCTACCGCCCTATAAATAACCCCACTGATGTCTCCTCTCTACAGCATGACCTCTCACGCATTCAGCAGTGGTGTACCACCTGGTTGATGTCCCTTAATGCGAAAAAAACATTACTAATTTTTTTCCATCGTCGCCGAAACCACACGCCGGCTACTTACACAATCAACAACTGTCATATAGCTGCTACTGACTCGATTAAATACCTGCGTGTCCATCTTTCGAGTAACCTATCTTGGGGCGACCATATAAATCACATAATTCACTCCGATAACCGCGCTCTCGGGTACATACGCCGTAACATTTCCATGGCACCACCTTCCGTTAAACTACTCGCTTATAACACCATTGTCAGACCAAAACTTGAGTATGCAGCTGCTGTCTTTGACCCCCACCAAACTAATCATATCGAAATACTTGAGTCAGTACAGAACCGAGCAACCAGATTCATTGTTTCAGATTATTCCCGCTACTCGAGCGTCTCCGCCCTCAAATCCCAGTTAAATCTTTCTACCCTCGCTCTTCGTCGTCGTATTGCACGTCTCTGCCTTTTTCACAGATTCTTTTATTCAACCCCCCGTGACAACCACCTCATACAGCCGGTCCATCGAGGTCATCGCACAAGTCATCCAAATGCTGTGATTCCGCCATGTGCCCACACCACCTCATTTCAGCAGCCCTTCTTTTTGCGCACCACCCGAGACTGGAATGACCTTCCGAACGAAGCAGCAGTCATCCGCGATTTTGCGCGCTTCAAAAATGCCATCCAGGAAGCAGACTCAACCACATCCTAACATACACCTTCATCGATACCGCCATTTTATGACGCCCACCCCTCATGTAAAGTCCCATATGGGACCTTTGAGGATATAATAAATAAATAAATAAATAAATAAATAAATAAATAAATAAATAAATAAATAAATAAATAAATAAATAAATAAATAAATAAATGTTATTCATATACTTAGTCGTTCTAAAAATTCAATGAGGAGGTCGCGCTGCAACGTGAGCCCCCCCCGAACAAAATTCCTGGCTACGCCACTGCCGTGTACTTAGATTTAGGTGCACGTTAAAGAACCCCAGGTGGTCGAAATTTCCGGAGCCCTCCACTACGGCGTCTCTCATAATCATATCGTGGTTTTGGGACGTTAAACCCCAGATATTGTTATTAGAAGCAAGGTGTGTGCATTGGTACCTGCCTTGCACCCATACTTAGCGATAAAGTTTTAGCTTCATTGGACAATCGAATTTCCATGCGCGTAAAGTGCACTAACGTATTCAAAGTTTTTAGATTTGTAGACGATTACTTGGTATTATTTGACGTCAGCGCTTCGCGGAATGCCGACGTAACAGATGTATTGACAATCTTCCTGGAAGTTATGCATTCATAGGTAATCACGCATGAAACAGTTCTCCTTGAACGCCGTCTGTGTGCTTGCTTGGTACGATGAGAGTTCGTAACGAAAGGTGAGATCGCGGGAGTCCGTGTATGTATTACTAATAATAACTGCTGGCTTTCTACGTGCCAAAATCATGGTATGATGGAGACGCGCGGTAGTAGGCAACTCCAGATTAACTTCGACCACCTGCGATTCTTTGCCGTGCACCTAAATCCTCGTACATGGGTGTTCTTGCATTTTGCCCCTGCGGAAATGCGGCCACCGTGGCCGGAAGTCGAACCTGCGCCCTCGAGTTTAGCAGCGCGACACGTTACGGTACCACTGTGCTTATACTGTTGTCACAAGGCGGTTTCAAACTACGCGCACTGACCGATCTTTACGCCCTCCCGATTGTTTGCGGCATACGTGCGAAACAAAGTAAATGTGCGGCGGAGAGCACGTGCCTGCATGACCCAGGCCTTAGGAGCTGCGCGCGACCCACGCGGAACACAAGGAAAGGAAGAGAAGAAGAAGTGTAGATTTAGAGAAGAAAGAGGACTGTTGAAGTTATCAGAGAGAACTTACGATACGCAGGTCTTGGCCAATCCCCCAGAGTAGGTAAGTGCCATAATTTTGAGGAAGCAAGCAAGCGAGCAAGCAAGCAAGAGCTGCTCGGAGACGTTCGTTTTGGTTATTTCCTGATTCCTTCTCGGGCACAAGTTCGCCCTACTTGCTTTAGCTCATTAAAGTGTGTTTTTGAACTGTGCGTTACGCTATTATATATATACGTAAATGGTATTGTCGCATGTGAAATACCACGTTGCTACCGTATTTACACGATTGTAGGTCGACCCATTTTGTATATTTTTGAAATCTGAGGTTGGGGGGTCGACTTACGATCGAAAAAAGAACTTGTAGCGCCAGTTACGGCGTGACAAACGAGAAATCAGGAACCCTGTGGCATGGTTACGACATTACGTTTGATTCCCGGCTCTACCTGTAACGCATACCACATTTTCTCGCGTATAATCTGCACTTTCGGCAACGATTCGCGGAAATTTTTCTGAAAATAATCACCGCGCATTGCCGCGAAGCTAGCTTTTCTGCATAGCTTTGAAGCGCTGCCGTGAAGCCACCTTTGCACACGGGAATTCGCGTCTTTTGTCTTGACTTTACAAAACACGTTGCGGGTCTAGTTGGTGGTAGATTCCTACTTAAAGTAGTACTGACATTACTTTGAGGCAACGCAAAAGAGATTTTTTTTCTTGGTATGCAGTGCTAACGCTCTCTACACACCGGAGTCAGATTACGCGTACAAAATATTCTACTTTTGACTTTAAAGTTTTTAGTCGCTGCGCACCTGCAAGCCAGCCCAACCGCAGAAATCGCAGAAATCACTGCCGGGATCGCCGGACGACAATTCACTCATCATTGTCTACGTGTACCACGAGCATATGACAGATCTGCCGCTAGTACATCGCGAGTTGCTGTCTCCCCGTGACGTCTCACTGCGATGACATGTCACTGAGGAGCCGCCTCCTCAATAACGAAACCGAAAGTGTTTTTTTTTTTAAGGTAGTGGTATTAAAAATATATTCGATGCATTCCCAGGCACCACACAATACTCTTTTTAGGATTCTCGACACCAGTGTTTTTATTTAGAGCAACAATCCGAAAATATTTAAAAGTCGTGTCAGCACTCCTTAAAAAATTCCTGTGGTACTTATTACGAGGACAGGACAGAGAAGTGCATGACAGGACGGGCGCTGGCTCCAACTGTGGAGTCAGTCAACGTGTAGTCACTCCATCGACTACGTAAATAAATTTTCTTTATGAAATGCGCTTATGATTTTATTTTTTGCCGTGCTATATGGGGAGAGTCGACCTACATTTGAGTCGACTTACAATCGTGTAAACACTGTATCTATGAACGGCTACTAGCGCCACCTGTTCGCTGTGCTCGCTTTCACGCGCGCAAGTGGCCGCGCTTGCTTGCAATTCAATTGCAATAGATAAGTCAGTTTACAAACAACAGTTTATGCGTGAAGACGCAACAGATGCCTACAGTTATTTAGAACCGGGCTAAATACGTGCCCCAACGCTTCTCGCGCGATTGATTCCAACGTTAAACGCGGAACATCCACAAAAGTGGAATCAGTATATGTGCTGAGATCGTGACCTTGAGTCGAGACAGCTCACGGCAATCGCCCCAGAGTCACCATGTATGCATGTTTGTGTGCGTGTTTACGCCGATTCGAATGGCGGTTGACGCGTGAAACGCGCGTGCGTGCAAGGAGTGACTGCGCGCGTCAGACATCGGCAGCGGTGTCCATGTGGCTTGATAGGTGAGGTACGTTTCGTGCTTGTGGAAGCAGTGCTGGCAGTGCCTCCCACGCGCGAACCTCGACCAAACAAAACCTTCGTGCTACACAGTAGTGCGAAAGACCACGCAGCATTCGCGCGGGTCAGGTCACGCACGTCCGTCACCGTGGCGCGTCGGTCGCTCGCTCTGTAGACGGTGGGTCCCGTTGCTCTGGTTGCTCGCCGTGGTCCGCACGGAGGAATCGTGAAAGACTGGGCTGCGAGAAATCGGTCGAAGGGCGGCGATCAGGCGTTCGATCGCTTCCGCAAATATACGGCTAACGGAGTGACGTATATACGTCCGGAAGCGGGATCACCGCCGGGGTGCCGTCACCCGTTCGCCCGAGACGTGCCGAGCACGCGAGGCACGTCCCGAGCGTATGCGCAAAACGCACTCGTACGCACTCATGCGTGCCTGCGATGTTGTATATATATATACGATCGAACGCTGCGGATATGTTCGTGGCTGCAGGGTATCGCTGTGTGAGAGAGCTTCTGGCGATGCCGCACTATATTCGCTTCCTTTCTTATATGTAACGCTTCTTGGACCTTTTATTTGAGGCCGTTAGCGCGTATAGATGGCAGTTGATGCGGCGGCGGCAGTGAGAAGGGTGCTCCTGGTGCACGGTCATCGCGCTTTCCCAAATTGGCGCTCGGTGCCGTTCGGTGCATCATCGCACGAAGAAGCGTTGCCCCGCCGCCACTCGTCGTGCGAACAGGCGGGAGGCCAAGGCTGACAGCTTCGGCACCTCCTTTCATTCGCCAGTGCGTTCGTTACCGTGTTTTTCAGGGTACAGCACGCGAAGCTTATGGTCGGGTGTTCAAGTTTCGTGCCAGTGCCCAACAGCCATACCTGCAGAGTCCTGCATACTATTTCAAGCAATGTAGCAAATACGTTTTTCTTCAGAACCAGCATCTCTAACTTACTTACATTGATCAATTAAGTGTATTTCATAAATACTTTTGTTTATTATAAGTCATGTGATGGAATACCGTGATGTTAAATTCTGCACCTGACCTGTCTGTTTTATAATTAACACACAGACCGCAAACTAGCCCTCCCTGGCTATCGGTCCAGATATCTGTATATCTATGAATATGTCAAGAAAAAATAAAGCACGCTTTCATTCATTCATTCTACGCATGCATAGTTTCAAGCGTTGATGCATCGTACTGGTGTGAATCTACCCCTTGAGGGTTTGTAATTTAGGTATTTCGGACAATTTATTGCAGACTAATGTAGGCATGCCACTATATGACACTATATGCTTGCATTATTTATAGTACAATACTTCGTCTCGGAATAAAGTAACACACAAGCACAAGAGAAGAGAACCAGATAATGCAGGTGCTGTTGGTGTTCTCTTGTTCTCTCGTGTTGTGTGCGTGCTTACACGCTTTGCTTTCTTGTACGATTAATTCCAAGCTAATCTATTCGTTCTAAACTATATACTTCGTGTCGTGTAAAATTTTCCTTCACCACGTATCCCTTTATTATAGTCTTTTTTTTTCTTTTTCCAGTCTTTATTTCCTGAACTTGCTGACTTGCTTCTCCTTTTTCCATTCCTTGTTTTCGTCCATTTATTTATTAGTTTACTCTAACTTTCATGCCAGACATTTAGCGTGGATTCCATCTCCGGCTTTCTTTAAATTCTTGCTTTATGCCTGCCTTACTGCGTGTATGCAACATGAACACAGATACATGAAACAGAGCGCTGTTGGTGTTCTTGAGGAACACTGGACTAAACCAAAGTTTGTGAAAGACCCTTTTGTGTATGTGACTTTATGCGTATGTGACTGTACGTACCATGTGTGTGTATGTGATTCATTGTATATACCATAGTCATCACCCGACACCCGGAGTAGCAAGCCAGGCGACAAACCAGGCTAACCTCTCCGGAATTTTCATTAAATGTTATTATCTCTCTCTCAGATACATTGTCACTCGACAAACTGGCGATATATATATATCGCACTTTTATGGACAGTCTGTCTGCGGAGTTAGAAGTTGAAAGTAACGCCGCGTAACACTAAAAGCAGACTACGACGACGACGACGGCGAAAACACCACCACCAACAACAACAACACCAACAACAACATGTTCTTTCTTGCTAAGGGGAGCCTTCTCCCCATAACCAGAGAGAACTTGTTGACAAAACAGATGATGTTGCTTGCAAGAGACGGCACGAATGCTTGATGGAGCTACACCTTAGCATCCAGTACACTATAAGCAAAAATTAAAAAAAAAAATACTGGTACTCTCTTCGGCGAGTCCCGACTTGCCACATATATGAATCTCTTTAAAGGTACTCGGTAACTCCCTTTTCGATGTCATTGTGCACTGTTTTTTGGATAGTCGCGCCTCAAAAGAGAGTCTACGTGGCAAGTCAGGAAGCACCTAAGAGAGTAAAAGGGTTTTTTTTTTTTTTTTCAGATTGTAAGTCCTAGTTGTTCGATCTCACCATATATGTATCGTACACTCTTAGAAAAAAAAAGTTAATAAACAGTAAACACATGTATTTACTAGTTTCGAGCGTATTTTACTACCTTCGAGGCATTCCTTTACTAGCCGGCAGCTAGTAAAGCTTGTAACTTCTGCCGTTACTAACCAGGGAAGCTTTCTTGGTGTTTTAACTAAGTAACTACTAAGCCACCCACGTTGCCAGATCTTTCGTAGATGCCGCAGCATATTTTGCCGTAATCGTGACAGTCTTTAGCAAAATTTAGACAAACTTTAATTTTATTGATTACTTTGGAATAAAAGTATCGTGCTACGTGATGGCACATATATAAGCAAACAGAAGGGCACACGATGATGTGTAGAAAACATCAATTATTCCTTTAAATTCTATGCCTGCTAACCAGTGCACGGTGTGCTATCCCAAAGTAGGAGCATAAATAGCCTTCAAGCTGCTGCTAGAGTAGATATAGGCTGCGTAGAAGTCTTGATATTCTGTGTGTGCGTTTGCGTGTGTGTTCTCGTTTGTGACCCATTCATGCCTCCATGTTGTTGCTGTCATACCTCCTTACCTTGGTAATTACATGAAGTAATTAGCGGCCATTAGTTAATGTGCGAGGGCAATGCCACTTGTTTTTTTTTTATCCTACAGATTCTTTTGTAGTAGAATCATCTTGATATGACAATTCACACGCACATATAAACAAAATAGGCGTAAACCTCTGATTGGCTCATTGTTGTCTACTAGAGTTAATACGGTTACTAAGTTGCTAACGCGGTTATTAAAAACTTAGTAATGGACTAGCCATTCGAGTCAGCAGTATTCACTTACTAACTAGGTAGCAAATTTCATTAACCTGCATTTTAGGAGCTTCACTTACTAAGATGCTATGCTTTTTGTGACAAGTAAACGGTTAGTATTTAGTTAGTGAATATGCCGACTTTTTTTTTTCTAAGAGTGTATTCCACGGATGCCGATTTTAGCTTTCTTGCTTTAGGTAGATACTCGAACTTGTGGTCTATAGACGAACAAAGTACGGTACACGTACGCGCTCCTGAGTGGCCCGGGTTCGCGCTCTGTCATTACGCGCGTTGCGAGTGATCGGGCGCGAGAACACCGCGGAAGTCGACCGATGAGGCAAGGCTCTCGATGTGGCAAGGCTGCGCGCCTCTATAGCGCCTCGCTCACCTGGTCACGTCCGTGCGCTTCTCTCCCATCTCGCCTCTCCATTATTATTGCTTTCTTTTTTTTTTCTCGATATCTCCGTTCAAAGTTTGAGCGTTATGTGAGCAACACGTAGTATTTTCGACATTCCCGGAAACGTTTTCTGGCAGCGCATTTCCAACAGAATTCAACGTTTTGCATCTCCGTTTTTCTCTCTACGTATTTATTTATTATTACTTTTTTTGTAAACGGGGCGGCCGAGATAAAATCGCGCGACAGTTTTGAACGGAGGGTTAGGTCCTTCAGCAGGAATAATAATAATAACAACAATAATAATAATTTGTGGGGTTTTACGTGCGAAAGCCACGATATGATTAGGAGGCACGCCGCAGTCGAGGGCGCCGGAAATCTCGACCATCTGGTGTTCTTGAACGTGCACTGACATCATACAATACATGGGCCTCTAGCATTTCGCCTCCATCGAAATGCCGGGCGCACTAACAACCATCATTCGCGAGTGGTCACGCGGGCTCTCTGAGCAGCTGCACCTGCTGGTGCATTTCGCGGTACAGAGCCAAAGTTTCATTGCACAGTAGTCATAACAATGCGCGTCTAGTAAACAATGACTGACGAGGAAATGGAGCACGGCATTCCCAACATTTCCCGTTGCGATTCCTCATCACTGCTCGCGACGTGCGGGAGCAGGGAGGCATTCCCACTACACTTGAGTGCATTGAGGTATAAACATCGCGCGCATCTGGATAACGCTGACCGAATAGTTCTAGCGTGGTGAAGGGAGAAGACAAATGTGAAGCAGGAAAGCTGAAGGGACTCAGCTTCGTTGAACGGAATGTAACAGTAGCACGTGTTTCCAGCCTGGTTTCCCAGGAGCCTCGGTGATTTCGTGACCAACGCAAAGAGCCAGCGGGTGTTGCCGATACCGATGACTCCTAATCAGTGTGCAGTCGTGGTGTGTGGGCTTGGATAGATGGATGATGAGATGGGATGGTTGAATAGAGTAGATAGGTATGTGATCGATGGATGAGATGGATACATAGAATATAGTATGGCGGCGTGGGATGGATAGGTGGAAGGATGGATGAATGCAATGAAATGGATAGAATAAATGGGATGAATGAATCGATGGATGCATGAGGGAGATAAATGAGTATGCGATGGAAATGAGGGAATGAATGCAATGGGACGACGCAGCGGAACGTATGGAATGATGGATGAATGGTTGGATGGGTGGATATGCGGATGGATGGGAAATGTAGAAGCATAGGGAAGAAGCTTGGACGCAGATGTGAAGATCTCCTTCCCCATCGAGCTAATTTTATGGCAAATGTTAAACGTTCTCTTCGTCCGGTCGCCATTCATCGGTAGTAAAAGTTTCTGTTCGGATTTATCTGTTATTGTAGTACCGTCTTTCGGCAGCCTCAATCTCTTCGGTGGAGTCACAGACAAATTTGCTCCGTAGTCCCTAGCTTTCTACGGTCTCTTTAGCGTAACGGCTCCGAGTGCCTTTTTCACGGACGCTCTTTTTGTCTCAGGGCATGTCCAACACAGATGACGCGTGTCGCCGCCAACGCAAATGACTTTGCGCTGCGTCGTTCATACAGAGAGTGCAAGTGTGTTCTTTCCCATCCTCCTGTCTCTAAACAAACAGAGAGGAAAGAAAGCTCAGCCAGTTTCACGCCGTGAAAACCGTCGGATAGCGAAGCTCTAATGATGACGGTGATGATTTTGGTACCAAAAAAAAAAGATCATCATCATCAGCATTTTGCTTTATTTATTGTTTGTTCACAACCTCTCCGGTCACGTGACCTGCGTGGCTCCTACTACTGCTACTACTGCTGCCACTACTACTACTACTACTACTACTACAACTACTACTACTACTACTACTACTACTACTACTACTACTACTACTACTACTACTACTACTACTACTACTACTACTACTACTACCACTACTACCCACCACGGTGGTCTAGTTGTTATGGTGCTCGACTGCTGACCCGAAGGTCGCGGGATTGAATCCCTGCCGCGGCGGCCGCATTTTGGATGGGGGCGAAAATGCCTGAGGCCCGTGCACTTAGATTTAAGTGCATGTTAAAGAACACCAGATGGCCAAAATTTCCGGAACACGCCGCTACGGCGTCTCTCATAATCACATCGTGGTTTTGGCACGTAAAACCCCAACAATTATTATTACTGCTTCTACACTACTATGACGACGGCGGCACAGGGTGAACAAAGACGGATTCGCGGTGAAAGAATTGGAGATGGGAGAAAACGTCGCACGGTTCGGTCAAAGTTTTCCAGCGATCGCTCTGGCAAGCTTTGCCTGATGAAAGAAAGTTGCGTAAGAAGTGGCGGACCCGCGAAGCTTCCTGGTTCCGCCCGTCTCTCGAAACGCACGCTGGTCGACGTTCTCTCTCTCTCTCTTTCTCCGTGGCCGTCGCGGCTGATCGAGCAAGGCGGCCTTTCTTCTCCCTGGTGTGATGAAAAGGAGCTACGGAAAGCAAGATGGCGGCAGGGGAGGAGGAGGGTCACGTTCACGTACCGCGCGTCTTCACGCCGCGTGCAGGAAGCGGGTCCGCAAACCTTTCGTCTCGTGCGAGCGCGCTGACCGTGAAATTCTTTGAAGTTTGAGAGAGTTTGCAAGGCGGGTAGCTCCCACCGTATATATACAGCTCTGTTCGCTTTGTATCTGTACACATACGTCGTTGTTTTTTTTTTCTTCGTTTGTTTTCGCGCCTTTTATATAGGTTTGCCTGTAAGTTCGCTCATTTTGTCGGTATTTCGTGTTGGGGCGCCGTCTCTATTTTCCACCCACTCACGTTTCCGCCTTTCGAAACTTCTTTTTTCGGGGCGTCGATAGGTGGCCGTCGGTCATCGAAAGACGTAAAATCTTTAGTGTGCGAGGCAGCGGTCTTTTTTTTTTTTATTCTTCTTATTCGTCTTCATTTTGATTGAAAGTCGAACGGTGGAATGTGATTCTGAGCTGCCGAAGATTTGTATCTCATCCATGTGTAACGTACGCGTAGACCTGGACCTTTATACTCGCAAGAATTACGTAAAAATAAACAAAAAAAGCTATTCGAAACACTTTAAGTGTGCGGGGCATTCAGCTAAACGCGGAACAGAATCGTTTTGCGATTCTTTGTTGAAAGTACCTTTCTTACCTGCCCGCTAACCGCAGTATAAGTTCGCTCTGAGCATCCGAATCGGATCGTCTCCCGCGGTTTGAAAAGCTCTGAGGTTCCGAAGTGTAGCGGCCTGAGAGCTTTTATCGTTTCTGTATACATTCGTGGAAACTGCCGAGAAGAACGTATACACGTGAACCGTGTGATACAACAATGCGCGCTCGAATGACCCCGATGTATACAGTATTTGTCAAAGGTCTCGGATCTCAGCTGCACCCGTGACCGCGGAACTGCTTCCTCTTGCTCCCATAGGCTCAGCGTTTGTGAATATACCTTATACCGATACTTTCGTGAACTTCAAACAGCCGTGTTATAGCTCGGCCACTGGAAATGGGGGGGGGGGGGGGGCTGCTCTGTGATGAATATTCCCCCCCACCCCCCACCGCCTAAAGAACCCTGCGCACGCCTATAGTCATAGCTGCATGCCTACGTGTCACCGCGGGTGCGTGCGCTATGTGTCTCTTTTTCATATTTGGTCCTTACTCCTTAGTCATTTACCAGCAAGCCCAACAAGCAAATACAGTCGGTGTGGCACCACCGGGATCGTATTTTTGTATATAAGTGAGCATCGTGCGCGCACTTGTGTGCTTGAAAGGTTAACAGTCTACGTTGTGATGAATTGATAAGTAAGGGAAGACGAGAAGCCGGAGCCATGTAGAGGCACCAACCTCTCCTTAAACACATTTAATAAAAAAAAATACAACGTCAGGCTTCGGGCTCTTTAGTTCCGTACAATTATAGTAATATACAATTAAGGGAAGCAGCGCGACTCCTTAAGATGGGGACAAAAATAAAACTGTGATAGCTTCTCTAGGAAACGTGCAGGTTCCGTATTTACGAATACTTCCTGCGCTAGAATCGGTTCGTAGAACCGAGTTCGAGCAAATCTTAATCATGGACACACATCATTAGCGAAGGCTGCCGGCCAACTTATTGGAAAGCTTTCTGAATTCGGCGCCACTTTTGGTTTTGCTTCTCAGGAGCCGTACATGTGTGACGTCAGCAAATGGAAGGTCACGTGTAGTCACGTGGTAGCGTATACATGACAACGTTTGCTCGGTCGTCTGTTATGCCGGTACTATTAACGCGATTCGATATAGCAGCATTAAACGCGATCAGTTGGGCCAAATCCAGTGCCAAGCGTCGCCCCGTTCTGTTCCCACGTGATCACCTTGTTTGTCATGACGTCATGATAATCTTTGCCAATCTTTTTTTTCCCCTTTTATTATCCTTATCCCCTTTCTCATTTGTTGGGCAGCCAAGCAAGCAAAAGCTTCTTTAACCTCGCTGCCCATACTTCTTTATGTCTCGTTATCACTCTCTGTTTGTTTCTTGTTTTACTGCCGTTTTGCTTCTTATTCCACGGCTTCCATTGTCTGGAGGCGTAAAACCTTTGCTGGCCGAACGCGACCGTACGACAAGATGACCTCCGTGATGGACGACCCCCACGCAGACCTCGCTTGCGCAGGGGACACATTCTGGATAGGTCCCTCAGATGGAGCCACCGTCGCACGTTGCAGCTGCCGCTCGTGTCCGTGCATTTGCGCTTGACGTCAGTGGCGTAGCCAGGGGGGAGGGGGTTACAACTCCACCCCCCTTCCCCCCGAAAAAAATTTCTGCCTACGTTAGTGCTTGACGTGCATTTTCAGGGCACCTGTTGCGTGCACTGATAATGCCCGCTAGTCGTTCAGACCGATAAGTTATTCCTAGGTAACTCGTATCGTTAATTCAAGCATCATAGGTTAGGTTGAATATTAGAAAACAAGTTGATGATCAAAGTCCCGTTCTCGAATTTCGCTCTGACACTTCAGGACGTGGATGTCAATATGACGTCACGGATTGCAGTATTAAATGCGAAGCATTTCTTAGCGAACTTCTGCGACTTTGAGCGTATCTATCTATCTATCTATCTATCTATCTATCTATCTATCTATCTATCTATCTATCTATCTATCTATCTATCTATCTATCTATCTATCTATCTATCTATCTATCTATCTATCTATCTGGCCGCCTACGACTTTGTGCTCTCCTGGCCGTTTCGTTAATAGGATGTACACCAAAATTGCTATGGCGTAACATGGCTTTATGATGAACATAAATGACAGGTCATAACATGAAAATCTTGATATCCATGTCATGAACGACATGATTTACATGCCACTGTTTTGGTGTTCTTGCGGCCGTTTCGTTAGTTTGATATATACCAAAACTGGTATGGCGTGACAAGAGTGTATGACGAATATAACTGACAGGTCCTAACATGCAAACCATGACACGCATGTCATGTGCAACATGATTTACATTCCACGCTCATGGTGCGCACGCGCCCGTTTCGCTAGCTTGATATACACCAAAATTGGTATCTCGCGACGTGAATGTGTGACGAACACAAATAACAGGAGTTAACATGAAAATCATGACACGCATGTCATGTACAGTATGATTTACATGCCACGCTCATGGTGCGCTCGCGGCCATTTCGCTAGCTTGATATAACCAAAGTTGGTATCGCGCGACGTGACTGTGTGACGAACGCAAATAACTAGTGGTAACATGAAAATCATGACACGCATGTCATGCACAGCATGACTTACGTGCCACGCTCATGGCGCGCTGGCGGCCGTTTCGCTAGCTTGATATACACCAAAATTTGTATCTCGTGACGTGACGAACACAAATAACAGGAGTTAATGTGAAATTCATGACACGCATGTCATGTAGGGTATGATTTAGACGCCACGCTCATGGTGGACTCGCAGCCATTTCGTTAACTGGATATATACCTAAATCGGTATGGCATGACAGGAGTGCGTGACGAGCATAAATAGCCGGTCACGCATCGTATGTGTGTAGCAGAATATATGTTTCATTAGCGTGGCATATACCAGATTGTACACGCACGCACGTATGACAATCTCGCGATATATAGCGAACTAGATGTCACGACATGAATGCCTTCATTAGCCTCAATGACAGACAAGACGATGTATGCAGCTCTTTGCTGGCTGCTTCGCATTACATCGATTCCCACACTGCGTGGGTTCTGCCGATGTTTTTTTTTTCTGGATTTCGACCGTACTAATTTTTCCGCCACCTTAGAGCAGAATGTAATTCACATTGCGGAAAACAAATTATCTGTGCCCCCCGATGACGTCGCGAAAGTCTACGACTTCACGGCGAGTTGGTGCGGGAACCTCAAGGCGGTGTCGCCACCCGTATTTTCTTCTTGCGTGTTCGCGACAACGCTAATATTTGCCTAAAGCGGCTCACAACAGACTGAAAGCAACGTCGAACGTATACGTATACCGCTCAGGTCACTCACAAACAACGAGCTGCGGAACGCCTTCTTACGCAAAGAAAGAGAAAAAAAAAAAAGACAGAAAGACAGAGAAAGAGATACACAGGAGGAGAAAGAGACAGAAAGAAACAGACACAAAAAAAAGGATAGAAAAAAAAAAACAGAGAGCAAAGCAGAAAGAGAGGAATGAATAGTGAGAGAGAAAGAAAGAATAGAAAGAAACGGAGGCAATAAAGAGATAGAAAAAATAGGGAGAAAGAGAGAAGGAAAGAGAGGAAGAAATAAGAATAAAGAAAAACAAGGAAGGCCGCCAAGCTCCGTCGTTCATTCAGGCTTGGCACGAGTAGTGCGAATCTGTCTCTATTTTTCATGTATCGCCTAGTAATTTGGCGGATGATAAGGCCTGCGGCCAGTACAGCCGTTGAGGATGAGGCGGTAGATGCGTTTCTTCAATCTGTGTGCCTTCTGAAGGAAACAAAAGAGAAGGACAGAAGAGATAAACGGAAGAGAAAGGGGAGAAATAGAGAAAGAAATAGACAGAGAGAATCTATACCAACTAGCCCAATTGTCAGTCCTACTAGGCAGAGAAAGAAACAGATAACAGAGAGAGACGTAGAGAAAAAGATATAAAGAAATAGGAACAGAGAGAGAGAGAGAAAGGAAGAAAGAAAGAAAGAAAGAAAGAAAGAAAGAAAGAAAGAAAGAAAGAAAGAAAGAAAGAAAGAAAGAAAGAAAGAAAGAAAGAAAGAAAGAAAGAAAGAAAGAAAAAAAGACAGAAAGAGAGAGATGGAAAGAAACAGAAACAAAAAAAGATATAGAAAAAACAGAGAGGAAGAAATAATGAGAAACAAGTAAGGCCGCCCAGCCCCGCTGTGAATTCCTTCAGGCTTGTCACCACTCGTGCGAAGCTGCTTTAATTTTATTAAAATAATTGTTACTTACAGTCGACTGTTAATGACCGCATATACGTTGACCAGTATCATCAGTTGCCACCGATGAATTAACTTGGAACACCGGGTGGCTTTAAGGAAGAAGGAAAAAAAAAAAAAAAACAACTGTACAACTCACTTGCGGAATGCACGTTCCATTAATCGTTAGTGCACGTAAGAGAGAGAAACAAACTTTAACGTTTGACCAGGCTCCTTCGACTTGAGGCCCAACGGCAGTTGATCTCACGAGTCTAAGTAGCCATGGCTCGCTGCTGCCGTTCGAGCCCTGGCCACAGACGGTAGCTTGTTTTCAGAGCATTGCGTCACCAAGAGAGGCTCTTACAGGTATTCCGATGCTTCCTGTGACTGCGTTGCTTTCTGCTTGTCATTGCCTGGCGGTTGTGATGACGGGGCATGCTCTGGTTATTTCTGCATCCCACTACCATGTGGCTCATTTGTTTATTGCACTATACTCGGTTAGAACCTAAGGATAACTGTACGGTACAAGCTCCGCCCGCAAAACCTCGGCGCGCTTGACAATCACCTGTGTAAGAGAGCCGTGCAAGCTGGTTTCCTTTAGAATCGTATTTTTTTCTGTGCTAATGTAATTATACCACGTGTATCTAAAGCTAAAGGTTCGTCGTCCCTATAC
Source organism: Rhipicephalus sanguineus (assembly GCF_013339695.2). Lineage (NCBI taxonomy): Eukaryota > Metazoa > Arthropoda > Arachnida > Ixodida > Ixodidae > Rhipicephalus > Rhipicephalus sanguineus. The sequence goes on from NC_051179.1 coordinate 27,081,956, forward strand.
CTAAAATATTACCTTTGTCTAAGCAAGGAGTGTCGGAATCTCTGAGACGAAATTTGCCAGGACGTTCAAGTTTTCGAATTAAAACCGCCGACACGAGCATGTGTCTGTACGGGTAAACCAACTATCTCAAGCACGCGAAAACTGCCTGACGTCACTAAAATGAGCAAATGTGATTGGATGGAACGTCTATGTCAATTCTCTCTGGGTGATAGGATGATGGCGGTGGGTGGAGCTTGTATTTTTTTTTTATGTTGTAAGCGACTATAGTCACAGACCGAACGTAAACAACATTAACGACACGAAATGACTCGCCAAGTGTTAATTAGGCTTTAATAAGCAATAACTGAAAGGAATTACCACCACGCTATATACGCCACGTCTAGCCTGCGATAGTTGGGAGGCTTGATACGGAGTCCTCGGATTCGATATCAGGCTGCATCGGTCGCATGCCGATTGAAGTGTTATGTATGAACACTCGTATGACCAGGCTTTGCGTACGCGTTTAAGAACTGCACATATCAAGGTTTATCGGGAGCGCCCCTACGGGGGTATCTAATAGCCACGTCGTCCCGGCTTGGAGGTCGGAAGGGAACCCTTGCAGCGGTCGCTCACTATTGATTAAAACAGCAGAAAACATTTTTAAGTGATTGTCATAACTGCGTTTATGAACTTTGATATAGCGCTACGTTAGCACTAGTTTCTGCGAACGCCATTTAGCCAACCTATTGTAAATCTATGAGCGGAAAACAGCGAGAACAGAGACGAATTGACAGGACAGACGCGTCTGCCCTGCCAATTCCTTTGGTGCTAATTTCCGCTCACGTTATTACAATATGTTGCGCCAGCTGGCCCAGCAGACCAGCATCTTGGACTCCATTAGCCAGCCTGCAGGGTTATATATAGGTCGGCGCGCGGTTTTACGTACGTCTCTGACTTAACGACACAAACTATTCCACCTACGAGCGTCTCTGCACGAATATTTCTCGCTTTGCGGCATCAGAGAAAGAAAGACAAGGCGAAAAACAAAAGAAAAAACAATACATAAGAGGGAGCGAATGCCACACCTTCGGCGTGAATTAATGACTCGTACACGCCTCCTAAAAGAACAAAGAAAATGCGGCACTGGGCTACGGGGTTAATCAGAGATGGCTGCGAACCACACCAACAGAACGAGCCGCTTTGGACAGCGAGGACAAGATGTATATCTGTACAGTGTGGTCAGAGACGGCGCAGCAGCGGGGTATAACCACGTGAGTATGCCCTGCAAGCAAGCGCGAACCTTCAATTAATAACGATGCCTTCCTCCTCGCCCACCTCCATTCGCCTTACATATTCCCGTAGCACGACTGACCGACCGACCCATCGAACAGGCAGGCGGGCCAGCCCCTACCAACGTATACTCTCTAATTTTTCAAACCGTGCCACCCACCAACACAGGCCGCCGAGACCCGAGACACCGGCGGTCGAAAGAGTTTAATAAACGCGTTTAAGGCAACGCGATATAGCGTCCCCCTCGGCGCGCGACCAAATTAGCCCCCGCATGTTAGTACACGCATGCCTAAACCTTCATTCCACCCCTTCATGCCCCACTACTAGGGTGTACTATAGAAGCGTACACTCTACCCACTACGTTGCTAGCTCGTAAGTTATGGAGGTTATCATCGGGGGCTCGTACCTCGGAACGGCGTCACAAGGAACCAAAGGGGTGAACGGAGGGGGGTGTCGTTCTCAAAAGGAAAAGCTAAAACAAGGTGTAGTGAGCCGGAACATAAAGGCGAAAATGGCTCTAGCCCTTTCTTACAGGCTTGTGTTCGCTTTTGCGACGGTCACGGACCTTCTTACACGGGAGTCGGTTGTAAGCGAATTCCTTACTTGCGAGGGAAAGGAGGTACTAATGGGAATTCAAAGGAAAGTCGACGCAAGCGTAGCAGAGCTTGCTCGACTCTTTGGGCCTTCTTTACACACTCGACTGTCTTCCTCCGCCTCCAAACCCTGTGATTTGTTTTGCTTTCTTCGGGTGACCACAGAAGCTCTCGGATGGAGCGCTTCTTCTTTTCTGGCTCTCTCTCTCTCTCTCTCTCTCGGCGGCTCTGTTTTGTCTGGTTTCCCGCCGTCTCGACGTTAATTAGTACCTTCGTTCTTACCCTGATTTAATTTATTGGAGACGGCAGTTTGTCAGTCTGTTAGCGCCGTTGTAATGGACGCATATATTCTGGACGCGTGGTGTATACCCATAGAATTATAGCCTTCCGCATAATAGCGTCGGTGGCCATTAGCTGTCGGTTTCGGCGGGGGGATCCCCTCTTGAGCATGAAGGCAGGTCCCGAAAGTGTGTTTTGCCGTCTACGTCCAGTGGCTGCTTGAGCGAGTGTGGGGCAATGCACGAGTGTGCGGCTGCTTGCACGAGTGTGCCGGTGATGCCATGTCTGTTTTAAGCATTACATTGCGCACCTATACACGTCAGCACGCTCAACGTTAAAACGACGACACATGTAGATGCGTGCTAGCAAATTTGTTATGTATTGTATATATATGCTGACCACAAACGTCTATCACATGTCTATCGTGAACATCTGTAACACGCATGTCACAGACGTCTATGGCACGTCTGCAGGGTACGCGTGCCATATGCGGCAAACTCATTCAAGTACGCATAACTTTTCGTCGGAATGTGAAAGACACTGATTTCTGTTGACCCTTGCACGTCCACGACACACACATGCCTATGCCACGTCGGTTAAGAGGCGCCCATAAAACGTCCCGCATACGTCTGTAGGACTAGGTTACGTCGGCGGCTCGTGACATATTCAGTCAATTACGCGAGTTGCACCAGAAATGTGAAAAGCGTCGTGTTATCATCTCTATTTGATCTCCCGTTTCTTTTATCATGGCAGCGTGCGTGTATTCTGTTTCCATAAAATTTAAGACCGAGAAATCAACCGAAGCAGGCGTCTACCAAGGTGCCAACACTACACAACACTATATAAAAATTATAATGGTAAAGGTTAAATTTAATCCATTGCAGGAGTGAGAGTATGGAGGAGGAGAGGTTGAGGTGAAGATTGAGTGAGCGAGTGAGTGAGTGAGTGAGTGAGTGAGTGAGTGAGTGAGGTGAGTGAGTGAGTGAGTGAGTGAGTGAGTGAGTGAGTGAGTGAGTGAGTGGGTGAGTGAGTGAGTGAGTGTCAAAACGGTCTCCGATTACAGCGTCAGTGCGTAGAACGGAAGATTATCTCTGCAGCTATTACTGCGATCTCAGTGCCGGATGATATATAATTTGCCATCCGTTGTGTATATCGAGAGAAAGCGGTGCCGAGGGCTTCCCAACGGTTACTCGGGATACGCGTAGGCCGACAATCGCCCGGTGCAATGCAGCCCCCCCCCCCCCCCCCCAATCAACCGACATCATTCTTCACGGCAAAACTGGCATGCCGGAAACCCCGCACGCTGTCATCACGCGGTGGCGTCACTTTAATTACACGTGCCGAAGAACAATGCTACGCCATCCGCCACTCACGGCGAGCTTTGTAACGGGACGACTCATCGCGTGGATGTATCTGAAGAAGCAACAAAATGCAATCGCCATTATAGCGAGGAGTGCGACCCTGGCGATGTACTATATACGTATACTGGGGACGTGGCTTGCCGAATGCAAACAACGCGGGATATGATCACGCGTGCATCGCGTTTCTGACGTCGACCTTCGGGTGCGGAGAGCAATCAACTCGCCCGCCGGTTGTTCGTTATCTATTGCGGGACCGCTTCTCGGTCCCGCTACCCTGCTCTTCTTCGAGCTTCCTTTATGCGTTCAACAAAGAGCTTGGCCTGATCGAAGCAGAACCGTGAACTCTATCGCACGCCTATCTCTATGTTTCCTTCGACCTCGTGGCTGTCTGAGCGTGATCGGCTGCCAAAGAGGGATCGAGAGGAAGAGCGCTTACTGTATGTATACAAAAATGCATCGGCGTTCTTCACACTACGCGGTAAGGTGGACCGATCGTGATGAGCCCTTAGCAGAATAGATCGAAAATGAGGCAGAAGTCCAGGAAATGATGGAAGCTTGAAAAGGTGAAAAATTCCTGAACACGAAGTGTCGCTGGTGCCAACGTTTCTGCACGCAGGCTTGTCTTCTTCAAGGCTTCAAGTACCTACCTGCATAGACGCAATAAGGTAGACAGTTGCAGCCGTGAAGAAGACAAGTCCGCTTGTAGAAACGGGCGTACTAGAAGGGATATATGCATGATAAAAGGTGCGCATGAAAACTAGACAAGAAGGTGCACGCACATACAAACAGATGCGTACCAAAAGGGATATGGACCTATATATGCAGCGAACTTAACGAACAGTTTACGCACAGTGGCGTAAGAGAGAACTGTCAAGCTGCTGCTTCCTTTCGTTCTTTTCTCGGCATTCCCACACACCCTTCTTGCATCCGGAAGAGTGCTGACCGGCAGCAGCAACACGGCTGCCGCGCTTGGTGATGAGCGGCGATAAACGGCTCTCTCGCCTTCCGCAACGTCTTCTGCTTCACTGGCGTCTCTGTGGTTTGTGTGCTCGTGTGTATGTGCGTGTTTGTGTGTGTGTGTGCGACCCGCTCCCCGCTGTTTCTGCCACTGGAGGTTAGCTGGCTGCCTGTTAGCGGTCTTGTCCCTCACCCGTCTCTACTCCTCCTTCCGAAACCTGTCGTGCGGTTACTCTCGGCTCGTTGTCGCCCTCGATGGACGTCGCGGAGCCGTCCCTTTTGTATACGTCTCACCGGAGACGACTCTGAGAGATCGCTTAAAAGGGACTACCGGCCGCCGGTGCTTCGCGCGTTAGCGCCAGCTTCCTCGTCTCTTGCTCTTCTTTTCTGCGGGCGTCCGCTTCCCTTCGCACGGGTGCGACGAAAAAAATGAGAGGGGAAGGGCGGTTGAGAGAACGTTACGGCGTCGTTCTGTAAAGAAGCCGCGCGACCGACCGACCGGGCAGGCATTGCTTTTTTGGAAGGAAAAAGTGGCAGCCCCCGAAGCGGCGTCGGCGGCGTCGTTACGGCGCTTAGAAGCGGAGCGTTGCTGCCGCCCCTCGCAGTGCAGCGAAGAAAGCATAAAAAGAGAGAAGCGCGAGACTGCGGCCGTTTCCCTGACGCCGCCGGTTTGCCACGTAACACCAGACGCCCGAAGACTTCCTATATGTGTTCTTGCTCATCTTTATGTCCATGTAACACACACTCTCTCTTTCTCTCAGTACCTTCTCTTTACTCATCCCCCCCTCTCTCTTCTTACGCTTCTTTTTTTTTCTACATTTGTGCGAACGTTATCGGGCACCTGAGCGAAGTCACAGCGAGGCATTTAACAAGGACACCATATTAAGACACTTAACGAGAGACACCCCTTCAAAGACATGCGCCCTGATCCCTTATGGGTTCCTGAAGTAAGCGCCTTTCCTAACCTCTAAGCACTATATATTGTCAAGGCTGGCTGCGTGACGTAATGCCTCTGTCCTATTGAATTTTGTTCTCCAGGCGATTTATATGCGCCTGCTCATTCGAGAACTATAGAGGCAGTCGTTTTCCTTGACAACCGTTCGCTAAATTTCTTGGCTCAGTTTCTTGACGTAAGCTTGTAGTGTCATTCCGGGTATTCCGGACGTCTAGGGCTTTTTATAAGCCGCGTGTGTTCATGGAGAGACATGTAAGCTGGCTTGGCCCATTGGCTACATTTGTTTGTAGCAACCAAACAGAAGGGCGGGGAGCGATGGGTCATCCTTGGCGAAGTCGCTGCTGTACATACGGATGTCATTGGCCGTGAAAAACGTCGTTGTGTCAGATGGCACCGCTTTTATGTGCGGAGCACTATAGGGGCCTGGGCTGTCATCTCATGTCACTTGGCGTCACGCAGGCAAAACCTTCTATAGGATAGTATAGTATAGTATAGTATAGTATAGTATAGTATAGTATAGTATAGTATAGTATAGTATAGTATAGTATAGTATAGTATAGTATAGTATAGCAAGGGTGCGGGAAAGGGAATTGAGGTGGAGTGATGTGATGGGGAGAGGGAGGGGAAAAGGCAGAGCATAGCATAGCCATGTATGACCTCACGCAGGCAAAACCATGTATAGCGTAGCCATGTATAGATAGCATTGCCATGTGTAGTACAGTATAGCAAATGGGCGGGACAGGGAAGTGAGTGAGGAGGGTGGGAGAGTGTAAAGGATAGCATAGCCATGTGTAATATAGTATAGCAAGGGGATGGAAAAGGGAAGTGATGGTGAGAAGGAGAGTTGTGAGGGTGAGCAGGAGGGGAACGGTATGGCATAGCATAGGAGAGAGTACGCCACCGCATCACAGATGAAGGTTTCCGTTCCCGCCATGGACACCGAGCAGGCTGCACATTTGGAACGCCAGCGCGCGCCTGCCCATGAACGCGAGCGTCGCCGAAGGGTAGGCGAATCACTGCTCCGCTTTTCAGCTAATCGTTGAGTGCAACTGCATACATTTCTATATTTAGTTAATCCATTGTGAATAGAGAATCTCACCGTACATAGGAACTGATATTGATATGATACAGTATGAATGGTATGTCTTTTGACAACTGGCCGCTTGGCATGCTATACTTCCCTCTACAGTCTACTCCAAAGTGGTGTAGCACTGGCGTAGACAACACGATTTTGGTGTGGCACTCGAGTCATGCTACTTTATCAGCCAATCTCTCGTGCCACTCATCGAACATATCCCGTAATTGCATAAAATCATATTCAATTATCAATTATATAACACGAGTTATGGTATCATTGGATACGGAAGACATGTAGCTTAAGGTACGTCCTTATAGATTCCTGTATAATGGAAGGATTAATTTAAGTAGCTTGACCCATACATATATGGATGCACCAATGCTTTCGCATTGCGCACTTACCGAAACGCTGCCTCGCTTGCGTATCGGCCGTATTCGAACGCGCGACCTTCGTGCAAAGCGCGGTAGAGCGTACAGCTGCACTGCCATTGCGTGGGAGGTAAACCTGTTTTAGCAATCGGCCCGCCGCGGAACTGTACGGTACAATCTCTCGACTACACTGCGCGGTATCATCACTTCCCCTACAGCCCACCCGTGTGGTCGAGCCCAACCACATACACGCACACGTGGTCCAGCGGCATTCGGTGTGATGCCCCCCTCCTGTACGCATCTGTGTACTAAAGATGCGTTATACGCCGACTCGCCTGCTTCTCTGAGGAGAAAAGACGCGGCGAGCATACGTTACGCATAAGATCGCCGAGCAAGATAACGTTCGGCGTCTTCTGTTGACCGCGCGCCACGTGATATCGTGCTACGTTGTTGTGGACGTGCCCCGTGCGCTGCTTCTGGTCGTATCGCACGGTCTCATCTTTCAATGGTGGGCGCGCGCACGTTTCATTTGTTCGTGCATTATCCCGATCTCTTGGTTCTTTTCGCACCTCTTGCTTTCAGAGCACCGCACCGTGCACGGATGTGCATTCGTGCTTCTTCCGATAACACCACCAAGGGGGCTTTCGCCAGGAAGGGATCATACAATTCCGCAGGCTCGATGTAGTTCATTCTATTTTCTTTTTCGTTGCTTGGGGGGGAGGAGGGTTGGAGAACGTGGAACCTGAGCAGGGCATGTGCTTTTGTTCCGCTGTTGTTCTTTCTCCCGTCTTCTCTTTTCCTGAGACTCTGCATTTGCAGTTACGCTCACGACGTCCGAAGCTTCCGCTGCTCACTATGATACACAGAGAGTGCCTATGTAGAGTTCGTTAGCACGAGCGCTTTATCACACAGGCTACACTTGGCCGTGGACGAAATAAATGCGGAGAAGCAGATGCCCTTGATGCACTTGTGCACGTCGAAAGTGTACTCTGGATAGACGCGCAAGGGTTGGCATACTCTTTGGTTTCAAGACGCCTCGTACAACCCGTCTGTTAAATCACACTATACAACCTTGCATTATGACCCTGTGAGACCTTTATTACCCGATACTGTCAGATCAGAGCATATGATCTGGGCACGTATTGGTTATTTTTACATATACGTGAGGCCCCTTAAAAAAACTTAGAGGACAGACCTAGGTCCATTTATGATATCTAACGGTAATCTAGCCCCCTTTCTTTTGCAAATTTAATATTTCTTGTATCAGTAACCAGGGAAGGGTACACGATCTTTCCGAAGAGGGGGATCTTTCCGAATTGTTGTTGTTGTTATCATCATCATCATCACTTTCACGGCGTTTTTTTTTTTTTTTTTGCTTGAATTCATAAATCAATATTGGTGTGCGGAAGTCCGGCCGTAGAGATCTGTAAAGCGCCCGTATATCAAAAGCGGCTGGTTTTGCCGCTATCAGCCTTTCTCGAGGCTTTGCTCATACCAACACACACTAAAGCACAGCTTCTTCTTTTGGCACCGTTGATTTCGGTTATACGGCTCAACCATTTCTCTGCCTGTATCGCGCACGAGTCAGTGCAGCCAGTCATCAAAGTAAGATATTATGCGAGGGCTATGGCTGATCAGACGAGGGGCCGAAATAAGTGCGCGAGATTTTGACATGCACGTGCGCACATTCCGAGTCGAAGACAGATCTAATCGCATCTCTCTTAGACGTACGAGACGTGAGCTGCAGGTATACACATTCGGCATAGGGCCATTACTTATCCGTATAGGGTTCCTAAACTACGTTCAACCGCGTTAAGCGATCTTTAGTGTCTTAGACACTCCCCCCCCCCCTTCCCTCTTCATAAAGAAAGGAACTCACGTGGAGTATTGAGATCGAAATCGGCTTAATGTATGCGTCGGTATAAACTCAACTCTAACCGTTTTCGTTTGCGGGAAAAGAGAAGTCGTCCTGACGTGGGCGGAAGTGCTTCAGGACAGGCGGACGTATACGGCCGCCAGTGAATAACGACGGAACGGGTTCAACGGCTCTTCCATGCCACCCTGTGCAACGGCAAGAGGGGAGGGGGGGGGGGGGAAGCCAAACGATGACATGGCGGTCTTTTTTCTTGGGACAAGCGAAAGCGCGCTCTCGCGACGCATACCAACGATGGAGTGGAGAGGCTATACACGAGGAGTCTCAAAAACCCGCTCGTCGCGCCGCAGTTATATGCAAAGTAGTTCCGCCGCGGCGTTATCGCCACATGCCTGGACCCGTGCCCCGTTCGATGCACCGGTGGAGAAACGGTGAACTTCTGTCTCTCTTCTTTCGACTGTTCGAGGCAGAGAGAGAGAGCGACCTTATATGGCGTTCGGCGCAGGGGTATTGGCATTCGGGCCCACTGCCTGCTTCAGTGGAAGGTAGGGTTAGGAGGCTTGACCTCCCGATCCCAGCGTGGAACTATAGAGGCAGGTGGCTACACCCTATGCAGCAACTGAATAAAGTTCTTTCCATCCATCCATCCCTCCATCCATCCATCCATCCATCCATCCATCCATCCATCCATCCATCCATCCATCCATCCATCCAATAAGGTTGAGGTTTGGGACGTTAAACCCCAGATATTATTATTAATAAGATTGAGAGCTGGGCTTGTTGGTGACTGATCATTATGCCTCTATGGTTAAGTATAGCGCACTTTGGACGGGGACAGTGTCGTGTCCTTCCTATTCCTTCTGTCCCCGTCCAAAGTGCGCTACTTAACCATATATGTATAATGACTCATCCATTCATCCATCCATCCATCCATCCATCCATCCATCCATCCATCCATCCATCCATCCATCCAGGAATATAAACATGCAAGCGTGCGTTGCGTACAGAGGGTGTCAGTTTTGCTTTTAAAATTGTAAAAATAAATACAAAAACGAATTTACGTGCGGTATTTACGTGCGTTTAATTCCTGGGAGTGTTAGCCAGCGCCACTCGTCGCCGAGGGGGCCGAGGCGACAGCTGTGGAACACTCTTTTTTTTTCTGTCAATTGAATTTCGTTGCAGTGTTGCATTTTATGATAATAAGTGAGATCTTTATCATATAACGAAGTTGTAGTCAGCGCTTTTTCTTCCTTTTTTTTTCCTTCCTACGATTTCATCGGTGAAAAACGCACACCGTTGTATCGACGCCTTGCATCACTCAGACGAACGATACCTATAATTGAAGTCAGTGACGCGCAGAGCCAAATTTGCTTTGTGGGAACTTGGATGACCATTAATTGGACAGCTAGAGAGTGACCAAACATATATGCACCTCAAAAACGCAAACAGGAGATAAAGGAAGGTTAAGGAAACGAGTGACCATGCATACAAGTAAATATGCAATCAGGAGTCTTCAAAAACAAATTGAGATAAAGAAAGACGGCAGATTGCGTGCAAATGATAGAAACTGAAAAGTCTGGTAGTAGTAGTAGTGGTAGTAGTAGTAGTAGTAGTAGTAGTAGTAGTAGTAGTAGTAGTAGTAGTAATGGTAGTAGTAGTAGTACGTGGTAGTCCGTGGGGTAGGTGGGAGTAGTAGCAGTGTAGTACTGCTACTATACAATTACTGCTACTACTACTACTTACTACCACCACCGTCGCCGCTGCTACTAATACTACTACTGCACTGCTGCTGCTACTACTATTACTGATGTTGCCACTATTACCGGTAGCAGTAGTATACCACCACTGTTACTGTTACTGCTACTATTTCTACTACTTACTACCACCATCAACACCACCACTACTATGACCGCCACTACATGAATCCCGACAAAGTACCGCACCTGCACGAAGAACGAGCTAGACCTTCCCGCATAGTAACACCTATTTTCTTTTTTCTATCGGCATGAGCCCGATTATCAATTAATTATCGACACGGACGCCGACACCTCGGACAAAACGGGCTTATTACACGACAGCCGTAGAAAGTGCACCTCCCACCCCTCCCCCTGTAACGGCTCTCTCCGTGAAACCGGCTACACTGCAGCCACGATGCCGTGCTCCCCCGCATTCCACGGGCGCAGCTCGCTGATGCTGCTGCAGCGTAGAGCGCAGCGTGAGGCGCCAGACGGGCTCTCCACGTCCACGGAGGACCTTGACCTTGCCACGCGGCCCTCGAAGGACGCGGCCTCGCAGACCGCTGCTGCTGCGCGTGCTCCTCGCCTTTGCCGGCCGCCGGACATTTAAATGCCGCCTGATGCTGAAAAATGTGGCAGTTCGGGACACGAAGCGGCGGGCCCTCCTATCCACCTCTTTCTTTCTTTCTTTCTTTCTTTCTTTCTTTCTTTCTTTCTTTCTTTCTTTCTTTCTTTCTTTCTTTCTTTCTTTCTTTCGTTCTTTCTTTCTTTCTTTCTTTCTTTCTTTCTTTCTTTCTTTCTTTCTTTCTTTCTTTCTTTCTTGATTTATTGTTATTAGCTGTCTCGGTGGTACAGTGGTTAAGGGGCTCGGCTGCTCACCCGAAGGTCGTGGTTTCGATACCGACCGCGGTGGTCGCATTTCGATTGATGCGAAATGCTAGAGGCCCGTGTACTTAGATTTAGGTGCACGTTAAAGAAGCTCAGATAATCAAAACTTCCGGAGACCTCCACTACGGCGTGCCTCGTAATCATATCATCGATTTGGCACGTAAAACCCCGGATATTATTATTTTTCTTTCTTTCTTGATATATTGTTATTATTCTTATGCTTCTTATTATTATACCAGTGTTAAGGCAACCGTCCCTCTATTCTCACCCCCGCTCTTCCTACCTTCCTTATTATTCCGCGTTAAGCGCAACATTTTGTCACTGCATTCGTGTCCTTACACGCTGTTCTCTCCATTCGCACTCTGTGGCGTCGCCTTCCGCGTTCCTTCATTTTTCACCCCGCCGTTCTTTCAACCGCGCGGGGTATCTTCCTTTTGCTTTCTTTATCAACTCTCCTTCGATTCCAACTCGCCTCTCTTCAAATTTCAAGTTATTCTCGCCCCTCCTTTTTCTTACGTTTGACTTTTCGTTTGCAGCTTCCTCGTGCATTCCTGTTCCCCTTTCGCACGCCTTTGACTCCGTCTGTTGTTGTTGTTGTTGCTGTCGTATCTGTCGCCCTTTTTGCTTCGACTTCGCAAAATTGTTTTTTTTTTTTAATTTATCACTACGTTCAGAGGCTCCCCTGTCTATGCAACCGCAGCGCAGATACAAGCGCTGCCGGTGCTTCCTGGATCCTGTCACGACTGTCTCCTTCTCAACCTCAACTTTTTCTCGATTCAGACTGCCTGCCCGACGTCATATATTGAACCAAACCGCCGACCGAACGCGTTTTATTTTTATTTTTTTTTTAAATATGCATGGATGTCGGGAGGTGTAGTTCGCTTTAAGCGGCGGTAGATAGACTACTACTATACTGCAGGGGTGAACTGATTTGACGAAAAGAAGGCGCGCGACTGAATGTTTTAATTCGCTGGAGTTCAGTTTTATTATATATAGGGGGAAAAAATCACGAGACGGCGTAACGTCGTACAGAACAAACTTTATTATGTTGTAAATTTGTTAACGAAATGAAGCCGTACAAAGAAAAAAAAGCGACTTGACAGGACAGATTGTCAGTTGCATGTACGTACAGTTTATGTAGTAATATATGTGGTATTTGTATAGCCATGCGGTCATGTGCACTGGTCTTCGCTGTTCGAAATGTTTGTTTATTTAGTTAGTTAGTTAATTAGGTATGTAGTTAGTTATTCGTGTAGTAACAGTGCTCACATACCGAAGCTCTTTGCCCTGGCGTGGCATGTTTAACATCAGAAATTTCGGACTACTTCGTATTTAGGTCGTTTCAGTGTAGCGAGGATTCTCTAAACTCTAGCTCCAGTTTAATCCCATTAGAATGGCGAAGCAATTCTTGCTCACTGGAAGACAGTGAAGTAGATATGAGTAGGGCGGGATGCCGAAATCTGTGACGTAAAAGCGAGCAGGTGAGGAAAGTACAATGCGCCATCGCCAGCCGCCTTTAATTTACGCTCTTTTCCTGACTTCCCAAAATTCCCAAGCACAACGGTCTTCCCAAAGCACACTTTCACAAATGAATTCATGGTGACCGGACTAGGCCTTGCTACAGCTATATATCAGCAGAAGTTGTTAGCGATAGCATTGGCAAAAAACTCACACGGTCTCTTATGCATTGACCTCAGACGACTCGAAGGCGAAAATTGTCTTCTTGTTCTTAACGTGGTTTTGCACTGCCTTCAGGATCGGAGGCATCGCAGACTTTCTGCACATCACCTGGTTTTGCACTGCCTCCGTGATCGGCCCATCTTTGACCAAGCGACGATGTCATTTGATGACGTCATCATGTGACGTCTCGTTATGTGACATCTTAGTGACGTCACGATGACGTCATTTGGTATTGTCATCACGTGATGATGACTTTTTGCATCACTTGTGTTGAAAGCGACGCCGTCGACGCCGACGATCAATGCTCCAGTTTTATAAGGCATCTAAGGCTTTCGCCTTCACCACATAATGCAACGAACAGGGCCGTGAGTGTTCGCCTCGTCGGGACGCTCACCTGGAAACATCGTTTGAATGGCTCCAGCGTTTTTCGATCACAGTAAATATTAGAAAGCAGTAATTAGAAATTAGAAAGCAGCTGCTTAATAATAACGGTGACTTCGTTCGTCACTCATTGGTATAGAATTTTTTTACTGGTTAAAACAACACGGAATATCTCGCTGTCAAACAATGGCAATGATGATTTAAGAAGTAGGCTTCGCCGCAAGAACTTACGCCCGCTTTTTCTGTATTGCCGGAAAGCTTGCTTGTCGAACGAACAGATTTTTGTTCTCGATAACCGACCCGATATGAAATACAAACAGGAAAGTTCTTAGCTTTCATTTCTACTTCTATTTTAGCTAACGTGTTTGTTATTGCTAACAACGGAACGCGAAGCGTAATTCCTAAATGTGCTTCACGTGTCAAAGCAGTGGCACGGTAAGCCACGTACCACCAACTTTGTTGTAATTTTGCAGCAAGATTTGTGCCGTCTCCGGCGTGTAGACTAAAAGAGCTAAGAGATATGTAAATATTAGGTACATGCAAGACTACAACTTCCCATGCGTGAACCAGTTTTTATCAGAGTGTCCGCGTCGTAGAGAGGCAGAATTTCATTGGTGACAAAATCAAACCTTAATTAATCTATCATTTTATTACTACCCAACATATAACGAGATTATTAATTGATGCTCGCTTCTTGGAGTCCTCACTTCTTGCGAAATATTAAAAAAAAAAAACATACGAATTGTAGAAGATACGCTGGTGGGCGTGTTTCTCTACTGAGACTAAACAAGTACGAAACTCCAGGTACACATGCCATGATTATGGCAAAGAAACGCATGCATAAGAAGAACCATGAATGAATATTCATAATGCGCTTATATTTATCCTCATGTGTGCGCAAGGTACAAATTTACATCATGTAATACGAGTTGACGTACTGTTTCTTTTCTGACAACGCGTGAAAGCGCTCCTTCTATATCCAGCAACCCAAGGGACGCCCCTGTCCTCTGTACAACGTCTCAATATGCAATTACAAGGCCCGTGCCCAACAGCGAACTTAATTAAGCCGACGATGATGGTGATGATGACTAATGCGACCTGCATCGATCGACACGTTCCTTGTCTAGAGGTTTTATAGAAAAGGCAGGCATATTATAGACCACGCTTGAGCGCGTCTCGTGCTACCACGTTCAGCAGTGGGCCTCCACCGTCCTTCCCCGGGATCATCTTACGTGCAGTTATGCTGCCTAATGATGCGTGGCCGCGGCGTGCCACCCAAGGGACCGTAACTCTGTAGTGTGTGCGTGCACTCCAACGGGAGGTAACGCTTGCGGCCATTGGCTTCTTGCGGAGAGTCCGGGGCCCCCTTTAATGCGCGCATAGTGGCGGTCATCAAAGCGTCCTGGGCCTGCCGGGTTTACGATCGCTCCGAACTGAGCGCCGTTAATCCCGCTTGCCGTGCGCACGTAAAAGCTGCATGAGGCTCTTCTTGCCGGATGCTTCGGAGGAGTGGCTGCATGTTCTCTCCTCCTCCTCCTCCTCCTCTGTTTTCATGAACCTTGCACAGCGTGGGGTCCGCCCAGCAGAGACGCTTTTAGCGCGGCAAAAACTGATGACGCAGCATGCAGTTGAAGCGATGCATTGCGATCAAGCTGTGTACACCTTGCGCTGAACCTTTCCAGGGTTGAGGCTCGGGACACATCACCTAACGGGTGGTGGAAGGAGAATTGGAGAGACGTAATGCACATGCATCATGACAACTCAAATCGTTTAACACGAGGGAAGAGGTTCGAATGCCGAAGCTATCCGAGTGCGCATGCTCTTTGAGACAGGAAGCGCTTAAAGGGGTGGTGCCATCGAATTTCGAGGCTATAACAAGCCTGTTGTGGGTTTCCTCTGTATGCAAGGACACTCCACACGAAGGGTTGGACACAGCAAACGTTTAGAATATATTTTAATTCACTTCCAAAGTGTACCAAAAATGCTCATTCTCCCGATCGAGACCCGTCGTTAGCGCGCCAACATTGACGTAGCTCTATAGGAGGGGCGACGAAAGTTGCAGTGACGTCACACGAGATCTGCTGTAGTGACGTGAGAGGCGGAGGTCCGTGAGAGGTGGAGGATGTCCGTTTCTCCGGACCTCCGCCACCTCCACAACGTACACACTTAACATTTTTACACCCTTAAGGGTGTAAAAAGGGTGTTAATGACATTAACACCCATTTTCCATTGAACAACACCCTTTTTTCTTTATATACACCCTAAGAGAAGGGTGTGCGCGGAAAAAGGGTGTTAATGGAAGAAGTGAAGGGTGTTAATGGAAGAAGTGAAGGGTACACATTGAAGCACTAAGCTGCATCCATGCATGCATATTAAAATCGCATGCATTGCGTAATGCATCTGTTGTTGTACTGCCTTTTCTAAGGTTACGATGTCAGTGACATTACGGAAACAAGGAAATGGTGGAGCCATTGGCACAATGTTAATTCTCGTGATATTCTATTTTCACATACGGTCCCTACGTGGGAGCGGCCCGCTGCGTGTTGAGACACGCCCTGCAGGACATCAATAAAGTTTACCATACCATACCATAGACAAATGACGAAGTATCATTGCTTCACAAAATACTACAAGACTCGAGAAAATGTACAAGAAAATCAGCAAAACACTTTTTTTTTTTTTGCACAGGCTCGAGGTGTGAACTACCGTTTCATATTTTCCACTATACATATCAACCGCATGAACATTTATACGAGGGCACATATACAAATGTAGAAGCAATGTAGAACAAAAGTTGAATTCATTACAAAAACTTTCTGGGT
The DNA here is from genome assembly GCF_013339695.2 of Rhipicephalus sanguineus. NCBI lineage: Eukaryota > Metazoa > Arthropoda > Arachnida > Ixodida > Ixodidae > Rhipicephalus > Rhipicephalus sanguineus. The sequence goes on from NC_051179.1 coordinate 27,098,196, forward strand.
ATAAAGCTCTAAGTGGGACAGAAAACATCCCGCCGGCATGAACACTTTTAATTGTTCGCTTAGCCAATAAGACGGACAAAAAAAGAATTACTTTGAACAGACCAAGATATGGGCTAATATAGTACAATTGTACATGTGGAATGTATACAACATAGAGCACGCAATTCTGACATACATAAATATGCATACATTACACACTTATGCATAAAGTTTCACGACCCACTTGTTTACGCGCGTGTAGTGGAAAATGTATCTGTGATATCAATTTTTCGTCCACAAGCATTAGAGTAAGCCGAGGCCTCACTGAGGTCCATTAAACAAGATGGGACACAATGACACTTGCCTTGTGGTACTAATTAGCCAGCTAATGTAAACATTACGGAAGCTAACACTTCGATACCCGAATTCGTGCCACTCATCCATGCAAGGGAACCCTCCAGGGAAATCATTATCGGTTCCATATACGATGCCAAAAACTGGCCGCACAATTTCTCCACGTTATTTCCGCACAGAAGCACTTGGAAAAGGTAAGCAAAGACTCGGAAGGAAATCAATGTCACCTTAAGGGGACACACATGAGTAACAATAATGTTAGCACCTCGCTACCGAACGAGGAAAATGAGAGCATAGGCGTGCTCAGATTTCTTCATCAGGGGGGGGGGGCAGTCTCACTGCACCCCCCCCCCTTTGCACTTTGTCGAGTCCGAAAGGAACAAAACAAGATCAACCATGGATGTGCCATGGATGCAAAAATGAAAATGAATCGATGACGTGCTTCTCCCAACGGCCACCGGGGGTAAAGGTAGGAGGTAAATTGTGCTTCGTATTCGCCATCGAAGGTCCTCGGTTGACATTATTGTCGAAGATCATGCGCAGCCATAACCCTGCGCATTAAAGATGACGCGATAGGTTCGACAGAGTAAATGTATGGGGCAGAATTGGCGCCCCCTTACGGATTACTTGAGAAAGCGGCCGCACCCCCCCCCCCCCCTCCCTGCGCTCACCTTTGCATAAGAGAGTTCCTAGGACACCACAAACTCCATGCATGTATACATGTCGCCTCACATGCTGCGCCGATTTAGCGCAGCGCGTGCATGACCGCGCATGCTCGTAAAACTTACGGCATGACAATAAGTGCAAGTCATATGCTGTAAACCCAATGATGGCTGAATGCACGGCACGGCGCACGCACTGCCAACTCCCATCCCACTGCTCAAAGGTGAGAAAAGACGAAGACTACGGCAACAGCGGGAGGGAGCGAGAACTACGCACGCTATGACATCGTATTTGAAGTGTAAGGTACACACACAGAGCGCCACTTTCAACAATGTTTACTTCGAAAACAGCACAGTTTATATGCCCATCACGCGCTGTCACAAGCCTGTGCGTACTGTCCGTCGTCGTTACCGCGCCTTACACTTCAAATATGCTAAACCAACACGCCCAGTCCAAGGTATCCCAGTCTGCCATTCTTACAAACTATGCCATCGCCTCCGAGATAGCGCACCTTCCATCTCGGAAGCCAAGGCTGTACGCTCTCTCCTTTGCTCCTAGCGCTCCTGGCGATGGAAACAGTAGCGCGTAGAGGCGTAGAATCACGTGGGGTGCTTTTAGCCTGGAAGCCAGGGGAAGCCGCGCCGGCCGCGCTGTGCTTCGTCAGCTTCGTTCTCGCTTGTGCGTCGTCGTGCGGTATAGTTTGGTTTTCGTTCGCGTACAGCGATGTGTTAACTTATATGTTGTGCAGCTGTGATGATATGCGCGTGGTGTGATCTAAGATGTCGCCCCTACGTTGTGCGTTAGCCATGCGTCTTCTCAGCGAAAGTGGCTGTACGCTGTCGAAAATGGATACGTCGAGATTCAGCCGTGCCATTGTGACGCCATTGTTGGCGGTATGGGATCTTATCATCACGAATGTTCCAGGCGAGTACCTGCTTTCTCTTTTATGTTGTTGTGGTTAGCGTTTGTGTCTTGCGTGAGGTGTCATTGTATGTACGGAGCGGTTCACTGCTAAATGGAACAGGGAAGCTTGGCGGCCGCTTCCGCCTGCGACGAATTTCGCGCAGGCGCAGCACCCGTTGTTCTGAACTCTTCGTCCTTTCTTTGTTTGCTGTCCTGCATTTTCGATGGAGGCGAAAATGTTTGAGGCCCGTGTACTTAGATTTAGGTGCACGTTAAAGAACCCCAGGTGGTCGAAATTTCCGGAGCCGTCCACTACGGCGTCTCTCATAATCATATCGTGGTTTTGGGACGTTAAACCCCAGATATTATATTTGTTTGCTGTCGCGCCGGCCGCGCTGCGAATCCGCGCCTTGTTCTCTGCCTTCGTGAAGCGAATCGTTTCAGCGTCGAAAGTGCGCCGTCCGCGGTGTCGGGCAGCGGCTGTTACGCGCTTCATGTTACATATGGCTGTGGACCGCTGCGCACTGCCATTTTGTCACTATACCTCAAAGCGCGTGTGTAATACTCGGATGTAAGTGAATGTCAGCCTGAGCTCGTACAATGCGGCGGGACACCTACCTAGGTTATATAATGCAACAGGGTCGACAGTTGGGCTACTTTGGGACTCATAACGCCCGTGTTAAGCTACACACGAAACAAGAAAAATATGAAAAAACTTACGTAAACGAAACACTCGCTGCCGCTGCTTGTTCGTGTTTTCTCTGCATTGTGCTATTTCGGGGGCCCTCCCCCCCACACACACACACACATCATGATCTTTGGCACGTGCAGTTTCACGTTTTCCAACCGGTTGATCCTCCCCTTTCGGCCTCTATCGCGCGCGGCGCAACTTATTTTGACGGTGCATGTTCTCAGCGTTATGGACGGTTTGCAGTCAAAGCAAACGAATTCGTGGAACGAACAGTAATGTACAAAACTGGAATGGAAGTCACGTTTGTGTTTAGCACGCATCTCCTAAGGTTGCAATTTACAAACAATTGTTGTAATGCCAACTGCAAGCAATTTTTGTTCTTGTCTAACCCTTGTTCTTGTCAGCGCGGTGTCGTCTCTTCCTCTGACCTTGTCTATATTTTGCGCTGTTTTTACATCCCAAGCTTGTCTAACCCCATTTGAGGTCAGAACTGCCATGTCGGTCTTCAGATAGGTAGTGAAAAGAGGAGTGGGGGGGAGAGGTCCTGACGTTGTGTGGGGGGCCACATAATACTGCCCCGTGGGCTTCAGGTTGCCGACCCCCTGTTGTAGAATATTCTTCGCACCCGCTCCTCTCCTATCAGAGCGCAGGTGCCGCGTTTAAGTAAGATATCACTAACACGTAATCGTTCCAAGCCTGCTAAGGTTAAGACGTAATTGCGACGAATCGCCCCTGTCGTAGTGGCTGGCCATATGCCTACCGGTTGGCGTATGCCGCGATCACGATTTGTCGCGGCAAGATTAAACGTGTCCCTCAACTCTTGATATGGCCGACGCCACGCAAAAGGTCTTTCGTCCTTTGGGAAAGCGAAAGGCCTTGCGAGGGCCAGCTGTTTTAGTTTCCGCGACGGACGCGTACTTCGCGGTTCATCACAAGGCACGAAGGTGGCAGCCAATGGCGGCCAGGCGCGTTTGGCTCGTCACCTATTTAATCCGCGCAGCACGCATACAACAGCGCTGTGGTAGATGGCTTCACTTTCTTATGGTTTTAGGGCTGTGCCGCACTGGCTAGTTCATAGATGGCCGTAACCGCGTTGTTCGTGCTTTCCGGTGTTTATCTTTAACGGCGTTGCCGCATGCATTCGTGCTGAAGTCAGACTTATTGATAGGCCTTTCGCTTTCCCAAAGGACGAAAGACCTTTTGCGTGGCGTCGGCCATATCACGAGTTGAGGAACGCGGTTAATCTTTCCGCGACAAATCGTGATCGCGGCATGCGCCAACCGGTATGCATATGGCCAGCCACGACGACAGGGTATAGTCTTGGTTGGCGATTCGTCGCAATTACGTTTTAACATTAGCAGGCTTAGAACGATTACGTGTTATTGATATCTTACTTGAAAGACATGAATGCGTAGCACTCAAGTCTTCATTTGTTCGAATTTGTCCGGATATTCCAAAAAGCTTGATTTCACATTTTTAGCCCAATATGCTAATAATTAATATATTATCGAAATACTCGATTCGTATTCGAAATTCTGAATACATGCACACACCTATGTACTACCGATCAAGTACACAACTATAATTGTTATTAAAGGAAAGTAGTTGTTCGAGGGCTAGTTTCTTTGTTAGACAGCGCTTATTATTGTCTGGTGGTTTCATTTGTTGCGTATATGACAGCTATTACAGCACAATATTTCGCCTAGGTTGATCACAGAGCTAGTAGGTGCTCCATATATTAATAATTTTTTCCAGCTCATAAAACAGAAGCAGCTGTAGAAAAGGTTCACCACTGTGTGCGCCTTCTTTTTTTAATGCACAGGGAGACCAGTAGCGCCCATAGCATCAGCTTTGTTCCCTTTGCCGTTTGTTCCCTGCGCAACTAATTATGCATGCAATTACACTGGCACTAAATTTTCTGCACTGTACAGGACATTATACTGTAGCGAACGGGTCTGGGGAAGTAGGTGTGTATTCACGTTGTATTAGTGCTCGAACACAGGAGGACACAATAAATAGCGGGAACGTGTTTACGATTGTGTTTGCGCTGTAGTACAAGGTGCATATGCAGTACACAGTCACAATGCATTTTATTTTTCAATGCAGGGTGACATTCTTGCAATCCCTTGTGCTCCATCTACTGACAGCGGTATTTCAGAGGTGCCATATGTTGCATCAACTAGACAGTGGTGTTCCAGTGGGTCCAAGTGCATCTACTTGCGGTTTTGCAGATTTCCCCTACCTCGAGCTCAAACATGAACAATTTCTGTTAAGGACAATGAAACGGCTTGCTGTATGAAAGCGCCCGTTTCAGTTTTGCAATTTTTAGTACAACGGGCGATTTTCGGCATCTGTTTGCTTGAATTATATTTTTAGTGTTGATATAATGCAAAGGTCTGTTAGTTTTCGAGCACAGTAAGAATGTTTTAGATTTTTTGACTATTCAAGACATCTTAATAAGGAATTCATTATTTTAATTTAACAAATCATTTTCAAGTATCAGGCACCCTCATTGGCAGGTTCCATTAGCTTATGTTTCTTGTCAAAGTGCACATAACACGAATTTTGTTGTACGTAAAAAAAGTTTGATCATTACCCATGCCTGTTTTTTCCCAATTTTTTATACCTTTCTGTATCACAGCATACAATAAATATTTTATATTTTTTGAAAATCAAGTGTTATGTTTTGCAGACCAGTTTGACTGGATGTGGAAGCCATATTAAGCATTGCTTTGTACATATGCTCGTATATGATGTTGTATATACATATTTATATGTGTGTACTACTTCTGATTTCATTTCATCATCCTTAATATGCAGCACAAGTGGGTGATGACAGAATTTGAAGCTTCAGATGAACACACGAGGCTTACGCATGGATCACTGCAGATTTCACTAATTCGGGGTGTCTTTCCAACCAAGCCCTCCTTATGTGAACACGACCTTTGCCAAACCAATATGAAGACGCGTTTGTGCAAATTCGGTAGTACACCCCGAATTAATGACATCCGCAGGAACACATGCATGACGCCCTTTGTGACCACCTAAAGCTTCTGTTTCGGCCATTACACATGACGCGAAAGGAATCGTGTACACCCTTCCAACACCCATACAAAAGGGTGTTAATACGAGCTAACACCCTAACACCCCATAAAATTTTTGCTGAACACCCTTTCTTTAGGGTGTTAAATTAACACCCTACTTGAAGGGTGTAGTCAATAACACCCTAAGGGTGTCCGTCTGGCGACAAACCGATTTACACCCTTAAGGGTGTAAAAATGTTTAGTGTGTACGTACCGGTAAAGCATCGGTTGCTACATCACTCGCCGAGTTTCGATCGCTTCCTGGCTAAGTGCGTCATAGATGTGGTCACGGGACCAAGCCTCCTACACTGCTACGTCGCTGCCCAACCTCGGCGCCCAGAAAACGAAACCGAAAGTTGTCCGCATAAAAAGGTGATATTAAATTATTTAGAGAGAATACATGAATCTTGGTGCGTGTATCATGCTTCCTGGAGCTATAGGAAACGCTTACAGCAAAGGACGCGCAAGCGACAAATTTGGTGGCACCACCCCTTTAAGGTCAAAATAGGAAAGAAGAACATGCCTAAACTCGAGCTTGACAAATCCCTCGGTGTAATGATTGCGCGAATGAAGGAGCATATGTCACTGGAATGTGGAACGTCATCACATTTGCTTTCCTATAGTATCACTATCAAGAGTTGGCGACGCTGGTGTGATAACTGAAAGCCTCGTTGTGCTGCCTTGCCTGTGCAAGGGAGCCTGTACGCGCTTGGTAAATACTGAGGCGGTCTATATTGGGCCGTGGCGGCGTTTGAAGTCTCAGATCAGCCTTAAATGAAAGTTTAAGCGAAATAAAGCTGTGCAATCACGTGCGAGCCCATATTGTATGGAACCGTTAATTTCATTGCCCTCTGGGAGTCATAACTGTTAAAAAGGTGTATTGCATTCGTACTAAACGCATGTGATGTTTGTCGCATGTTTATAGGATCACGAACTTCAGAATAATGACGAATTGGACTAATTGGTTTGTATCTGTTGTCAGAAAGAGCAGGACGGGACGTATTCATCCAGGGGGAAAAAATGTGAGCACGTATCCTTGGTGATAAGGTTTCATCGGAAACAAACGAAGTATGAGATATATTTCTCATCGGCCAGGATTATCCAGGTGGCGCGACGCAATCATGTCATTATTGCCAACCGAAAATATTATAGGTAGGCTACGCGGACAAAAAAAAAAGAAAAGAGAGAGAAAAAAACGAAGGATACAGGACACATTTCTGTGCATAACGAACTGACCCATGTTGCTAGTTGGCCATCACTGTCGTCGTTATCGGCGGTCATTTCCAGTCAGAAAGCTGGTTGGGGGCAGTAGAGCCCTCGTCAACTTATTTCCGCGCAGTGGATAAATGTCCCCTGGAGAATTGGCTTCCTTGTCGTGCGAAAACCTTCTTCCGTGTTACACAAGCTATTCCACAATCGAGAAACTACCCGGTTGTGTATCCATTGCCGCATACTATGAACCTCCACCTTATTATCAGTATATTATACCGGCAAATAACGTTATCTTGTTGTGTCATCTCACTGAATATTCGTGTATATAAACGGTTAAATTACATGATCGTCATTATTTTTGGTTGGTGAATTGGCGAAAGTGGTGAATTCACTTCCCTGTATAGCGTGTCCGCCTTTAAGCACTCAGTTTCCAGGCAGCTGAGCGCAGTCTGTAGAAGTTGATTGCGCTATTGTAGTGCAGCATCGGAAGTGCCTGTGTTGATTCACGGTCCGCGATTGAAGGAGCAACCGAAATAGCACTCTTGTACGACGAAGTCTTTAGAAGGCAGTCATGGCAAGGAGTGACATGTGTAGAGCTGGGCTGGTCGGTTAATCATGGGATGATATGGCGGCACAAATCGAAACGTCCACAGATGACACCGAAGATTAGGCAAACGCAAGCGCTGTGCTTCAGCTTTTGTTTATTACTGAAGGAGCAAGCACACGCGTACTTGTCTCAGCGCACGCTTGGAGTGGCTTGAAAGCACTTGTCTTGTCTGCGCTAAAGGAGTTACTATAGATACCAACCAACTACAGAGCCCGTCATTGCATTCTATTCAATTGAACTATCATTCATTCAATGACACACCGAGCAATGAGATAGTGTTGCGTCCTGTCTTCTCACAAATCCGGGTTTCTTCGACGTATAGTAGGGGGCTGCAGAAAATCCCCATTAAAACCACCCAATCGTCATCACACCAACGAGCTTTCGGATAGAGCCTTGGTCAACTCCAACCTCGTCTCCTTCGTGCCTGTGCGTTGTGGTTTTTTCGCGCTTTTCTCAAAGATCAACTTGCACCAACTCGCCCAACTGTCCCTGCTAGCTCGACGCTAAGTCTGGTCGCGAGGGCCCAGGACGCGACCCGAGCTCAAGACATCCTCGACTAAGGACGCCTCTTCTGAGCTCTCTTCTCAGATGAAGACGTTTATTCTCTCTCTCTCTCTTTCCTTCGTTCAGTTGCCTTCTTTGCGCTAAAGGAGTCACTGTATAGATACGCTCCAGCTATTCCGTCAGTGCAATTCTGCTGAACATTTTTTCATGCATATTAAGGCACATTGACCGATGAGTGAATAGCGTCGGCATATACATTCGAGATAAAACATAGCGGTCCTCCGTTTTGTTCAGCCAAGCAAGAACGTGCCCGCTCCGTGCATGAGCGTTGAACATCTCTATTTCCGGCCCGTTCATACCTGTACACATAGCGTGTCATGGCGATGTTTAGCGCCGCAGCCATGCACGTTTGCGCTGGCGCGTCACACTCCAGGAGAGCGTGAAGTTTAAAAGGAATCCGGAACTGGGGTTCTCTTCGAACGACGTGTGTGTGCACGCGCGCTGACGTGACCTCTGTTCCGGTAGAGATGAGAGAGAGAGTGGTTGCCCGTGGGAGGCAGCGGCCGGTGAAAGCCAGTGATCCGGAGGAATCGACGTGGAAAGAGGAAAAAGAAATGAGTAAGAAGCCGACTGTTCAACCTCTTCGGAGTGTAAAACGCTGTCCCGGAGACTCTGTTACCAATGTAACCTCCTTCTATGCGTGATTCCCATAGGCATCCCAACTGCGCCCCCCTTCCCCCCTGCACCCACCGTGCAGGGGGGGGGGGGAGGGGGGGCTAATAATGAAATGGGGGGGGGGGGGCGCCAATTCTGCCCAATAGCTTTACTCAGCCGGACCTTTCACGCCATTTTTAATGCAGAGGGTTTATGGCAAAGCATGATTTTTCACAATAATGGTGAATAAGGACCCCTGATGTTGCATTCAAAGAAGTGGTTACGTCGCACCTGTACCCCTGGAAAGCCGGCCACCAATGGCAGGCCGTTATGAGAAGTACGTCATCGCTTCATTTTCATATTTGCATCCATGGTGGGCTTTTTTTTTTACACGACCAACGGAGGGGTGGGGGGTTGCGTTGAACCTTTGCTCCCTCCTAACGGAGAACCGTGCGCATGCACGCCTATGGTGATTCCTGCAGGACGCGGGTTTTCGATTAGACATCTCTGTAAACTACATCCTTAGTTCACGCGATAGTGCATCGTGCGCGTGGGTTCGCACACACGTATATGGCTTGCTTTTAAAGCGAAGTTGTGTATGGCTATGCGAAAGGAAAGTCTGGTGGTCCTATGTAGCAAAAAAGAACTATCATCATCATGAACGGGTATGTGCCACGAAAATCGCACGAGCCCCACTACTCACCACTGTCCACTAAAGATGATCTCGTCCGCGGGCAAAACCGTGTGAGCCGCAGAAATTGGGCAAATCCGACTGCTCACCACTGGTCCACAAAAATAAAGGGAACACACGGGCGGCAAACAACATTTAGGATTTCTGAACAGAGGTAACCAATAATTGAGAAAGACTTTAATGGGCCGTCAGGATTAAGCTAGTGATAAATACCAAGGCCGCACGTTTCAGTTAAGCTGGTTAACCGTCAGTACGCCATGCTTGGGCGGTAATCTTTTTTTTTTTTTTAAGGTTAAGTCAGTGATTCTCTTCATACAGCAACATACTGTAGGTTGATCTCTATTGTCAGGTGTCTTCCTGCGCTGTTAACAGCAGGGATAGCGACAGGGCCGTTAGGCTAAACTAAAGTACCTAGATTTTTCCAGGGAAAAATCTAGGGACTTTAGGCTAGAGGCACTCACTCACTCACTCACTCACTCACTCACTCACTCACTCACTCACTCACTCACTCACTCACTCACTCACTCACTCACTCACTCACTCACTCACTCACTCACTCACTCACTCACTCACTCACTCACTCACTCACTCACTCACTCACTCACTCACTCACTCGCTCGCTCGCTCACTCACTCACTCACTCACTCACTCACTCACTCACTCACTCACTCACTCACTCACTCACTCACTCACTCACTCACTCACTCACTCACTCACTCGGTTTTTATCTCCTTCCTCTCTTATCTTTCTATTCCTTCGCCCATCACCACAGTGTGATATAGCAAATCACACGATTTAAAGGGGGAAGTTGGTGCCCCTGTAAGTGACCGGCTACTTCTCCTCGCATTCTTCGTGTTGATGCGTTGGGTAAAACTAATTTCATCGGCTCTCGTCTACCTGGACTGAAACTGAACCTTCCTTAACGCCTTTCCTATCTCGAGTTTCGTCCAGATGAACTTCGAGCGTGATACTTTCTTTTTCGAGTATTAAGTGCCTTCCTTCTCTCTCTCTTGAATGTTCAAGCTCACGAACGTGACGAGGAAAACGGATACGGCGAGGACCGTTAAAAGCCTATCGCACTGCAGAAAGTGCGGTCAGCGTTTTTCCCCTTTCACTCTGCATGAAAGCAAGCCGTGCATAAACTTGTATGGGCGGTTCCGCAGTTTGATTGCGGCGCGTGCATCGCATCGTCGGCAATACACGCTGAGAGCTCCGGTCGTTAAAGGAAATCAAAAGCAAAATATTAAAAGAAAAGATGTTAGGGGAAACAAAAGCGTGACCTTGCGCGCTAAAACTGATCAGTGTGAGGGGAGAGCTAGATGCGGATGAGCCGAGCTGCGTAGGAGAGAGAGAAACGATAACTGGAAGGGAGGAGGCTATGGTCTCTGGGTAAGTCGACGGGGATCATCACCGTTGTAATCACCGTCACGATTACTTCATCTCTTCGCCAACGTTTACGTCAGAACGAGAACTGTTCAAACTATATAGCAGGACAGACTAAGAGACGGAGGGCGCCAGCGCCACAAACAATGACTGCTCGCACTAAAGCCGTTACTGAGATAAAAGTTTTATCGTTCGCCAAGCGATATACTCCAAAACGATACTCCAAGCGATTAATACAGCGCGAAACAGCGCGAAAGACACTGCGCACAACTCTACTGCAGTTTCGGCGGCCACTGCTTCACCGCTGGCGAAAACGCGTATGACGAGCAGACTTACAATACGCAATAACCACTTACATTACCGCTACAGGCGAGCTAAATAGTTAACGGCTCTGTTCTCCACTAACCTTCGCCATGGAACAAAAAACGCCACTCGAAATATAGTTAGTGCAACAACTCTGCGCCTTCAAGCGCATCGTTGCGAATACTGCTTCGCCCTTCACTTATACGTTGACCATAATCGTCGATGGTTTCTGCAGTGCGTTGTTTTGTTTTCTTTCACTTTTTCTCTTTGGGTACGCGGCTTGTATAGCTTGCATCCGCACTGGACCTCCTTGTTGAGACTTTGTGTACTTATACGGCCGTGGGTTCAAAGCGTACCGTATTTTGTGTGCTTTGATCCAACAGCCGTGGCACATGTACTCGTAGTCTGTTCGGGCTTGAGGATGCGTGACCTCCTCGACGATGAGCCGAAAAAGAAAAAAATCAAAGCCAGTTCCATTCCAAGTGAGAACTGCACGAACTGTGGAGCATTGTTTCGCCTGTGTTTCTCCTGTGTTTATCTTGTGTTTTTCTGCTCTTTTCTGTTCTTTTGTGTTCTTTTCTTGTGTTTATCTGCTATTTTCTGCTCTTTTCATGTGACTATTTGATATTTTATATCCTTTTTGTGTTTCTTGTGATTATCGGATTTGTTTTGCGATTATCTATTTTCTGTTCTTGGTCTCTTTTCTACTGTTTTTCTACTGTTTGCTGCTCCGAGCGCGGTGCGTCTAACTCCCGGCGCTGTCGTTTCGCACCCGCTTCTCTCTTCCGTAGATCTGTGCCAAACTCCCGACGCTGGCATTTCGTTGTCGCGTCGCTGGTTCGGACAGGTGAATTATCCCATCGGCGACTCTGGCGTTCACGCGCAAGCGAGCGCTGACGTTCCAAAGACACAGCCTGCTCGGCTTATGTGTATCAAACGTGGGACCTGCGTGACCCCAACGCGAGACATGAGACGACGGCGGCAAGGTGGTCCCTTAAACTGCTCTGCATTTAAAAAACGGCTCGTTAGCAAGGAAAGCGCGCGGGCCTCCACTGTTCTGCTTCGCTCAGCTAGGAGTGCGGCGGTCACCTTCGATGCGTTGCCCGGTGCTGCTCGTTTTTTATCGTTTGTGTTTTGCCTCGCTTCGTCCGCTACAATGCTCTGTTATGGCCTGCGTTTTCACTGCGCTTTTCGCGTTATTGTTTTCTCTATGTCCCTAATTTTCTTCGCGGTAGCCATTTACCAAGTAACCGTATACGCGATACTTTCCCCGAACAACTTCCGCATACTGTGCTGCTGTTGAGAGCCATGGACTGTCGGCTAAGTGCTTTTGTGTACAACGGGAGCGCGAGAATAGGTTTATTGTCGCAATCACAGAAAGAGAAACGCTATGCCCTTAAAAAAAAAAAGAAAGAAATTACGGGGTGTTTACATGCGTAAACCTCGAACCGCCTTTGAGGAGTAAATGCCGCGGACTTCTGAAGTTGCATCCGACTACAGGGGCGGTTTTTTTTTTTTTACGTGAACATAAATTTGAATACACTGGTGTTCTTGCATTTCGCCCCTATTGAAGTGCGGCCGCCGTGGCCGGGTATCGAACCCGCCTCCTCGAGCCTATCATCCTTGTCTGGAGTTACACCTCAGGAAGAAAGGTACGTAAGTAATTATTAACCAGCAGCATCGTGATTGCAAGCGATGCACGCAGTGCAGTTAAATTGCCTGATTGGTTAATTAGCCTGCCAATCACCTGCCCATCAAGCTTCATGCATAGCATATCAAATATAACTTGACATTGATCATTGAGACAAACATATTGATTGTATAATAACCTACCCCCTATGTATTACCCCCTCAGGTGTCTTTATGGAAATAAAAATGAATGAATGAATTCGGTTTAACGTCCAAAAACAACATACTTCGCTCAAGAGAAGCGCCGTTGAGCAGCACTCCGGATTTGTTTCGACACCTTGAAGATCTTTTAGGAACATGCAAGGTTCGGTACAGCGTAGTGCTTTCGAATTCCGCGGCCATCGTAATGAGGTCGCCGTTTGAAGGCGGGATTCGAACCTGCGACCTTACGTTCTGATAAACAAAGCGCTGCATGCTGTCGGGCCAGCGAGACCCGCTCAGTGCAATCGAGCATGATAGAAGGCCTCTAAAGACCGTATTAGTGCTCAGACGTTGATTTCAGTTACTTACAGGTAACGAAATAAGGTTTTTTTTTTTTTTTTAATGTCTCTTGGTACATATTTTTCAGGTTTGGCTGAGGATTAATGCACGTTCGCTCGGTCGATACGATATAACGTTTCGTAATGGAGCGTGTTCAGCGACAGGCGTCGTATTAACAGACGATAGCGTACAATACGAGGCAGGCGGTTGTTTGTTTTAACCGAACAGACATTGTATCTCACACCCGTAATATAACAGCGCAAAGCGTACGCGCAGTATACAACATATAAGAAAACAGGCACGACTCACGAACACCACTACATTGTATACTTATTGTGCGCTCTCGCTCTATTGGTGGTCCTTTTGTATACTGCCAGCGTGCACGTCTCCCCAGTATATTAAAGAAAAAAAAAAGAATGAGAGAAAAAGTGATGTTTTTCGCGTATTGCTGCTCGAAGTGAAAACCGCCGCGGCATTGCAAATGTTGTTTACTGCGGCAGTCAAGATTTTCAACAAAGTACTTCCGTCCAGCTTTGGTGGTTGGAACGCATTAGCGGTCTCTGTACATTGCGCGCTCGGATGGTTTCCATATAAAAGCACCGAAGGACGTGTGCGGCTTTGATGTCGTTAACAGCGCGTGCTGGTGGGCGGGAATCACTCAAGGCTGTACGCTCAGTGCGCACGCATGTATACACGCTAAGGTTACGCCTCGCGTTTCGGTCAGCAAAGGCCAAGGTTTATTCAAACTTATTCATTCTAACGGGGAACCACTGGGTTAAAACACTCAACATATTTATACTGGTCAAGCATTATTTCCATATTTTCATTCACTCGGCCGACAGGAGAGGAGCCAGGAAAGGGCACGGGACCCCCCCCCCCCCCCAACCCCAAAAAATTGTATCATTTGCATGTAACTTTAGTGAGAGTACAGTTGAGGTCTGGCACTTCGTATGCTGATGTTTTAAGCCGTAATGTTATTAACATGGAGTGCTATAATAACTATTGATTGGATTAACAAGCCTGCTATTAAAGAAGTGGAAGGTTTGCTGTTTGCGCATGATCGCTGTACAATGATGCTTAATAGTATATTTGTGGGCACTCGGTGGTAATTCGCGCTATTTGTGTGCTAAGAATAGCTCATACGTGACAGATATGCACCACACGCGGTAGGTGATCTAATATACATAGAGCAGGGCTTACGGACGTGGGACATGCGTAATGTTCGTAAGCGATGTGCACGACTGAATAGATTTGTGCGGGACGGATTATGTGGGATCAGTTACTTGTTATCAACAGGATATCTTGGCAGCTATTTAACTATTCTACTGATTATTTTTTTTTCTGCCTGGTAACGTTCAGAGAAGTTCTGATCAAAAGAGAGGCTTCCGTTTCACGAAAGTGCGGCGAACGACCACCACAGCGAGGGATCGATTTCCTGGTTAAGCGGCAGATGGCGCCAAAATCCGGCCGGCTGCTCCGTCAAGCGATGGCGCGTGCACCGCAAGGTGGTTTCACTGCTTGGTTTTGTCGTCGTGTGGCGAAACTTTCTAGCTGATGTGCAGGAGGTTGGTTTTTAGGAGGATACCACAAATTTGCCGGTTATCAAGTAAGGGTATGCATCCATCCATTTTGCCGCCGACCCGGAAAACCTCAGGGTGTGTGCGTGTGTTCGCGTGCGCTCGTGTATGTATGTATGTATGTATGTATGTATGTATGTATGTATGTATGTATGTATGTATGTATGTATGTATGTATGTATGTATGTATGTATGTATGTATGTATGTATGTATGTATGTATGTATGTATGTATGTATGTATGTATGTATGTATGTGCGTGTGAGAGAGAGGGAAAATTGGGAGGGAGGGAGGGAGGGAGGGAGGGAGGGAGGGAGGGAGGGAGGGAGGGAGGGAGGGAGGGAGGGAGGAGAATCATTAAATAAAAGAAAGAGAAACCGCAGGGTTCTATACAGGTTAAGAAGCTAGATCTCTTCGATGCTTTCCGAAGATGATCGTTTCATTGAGACCGGGGTGTTAATTTTATCTGAGAGGTCCGTCCCATTGTCACTATCATTCTTTCTGTCACGAACTCAGCACGCCACTAGACAACTATAACTATGCGCCTAGCATAGTGACGGCATCGAAAGAGCAGATGGTCAGGCCGGTCGTCATCGTCACGTGATCGATGTGGTTCACTGTTGAGTCTATTGAAAGCACCCTAATTTTCCGCCGTGGTTGTAGATAATTGTTTTCCTAAGAGCATTGACACCAGCGGAGACACCATGCAGAGCGATAACGAAATACTGTATATGTTGCGACTCACGTTCTGTACCCAGTCTTCGCTTATGGACCAACTTGAAGTGGTTCTTCATCAATCAACGAACTAACACCACTGTTCGCCCCTAGTTAGTTTTGCTATATTTTACTGTTGCCACATGCTCTGACACATTCATGCGTCATCAACTGTACTCGTTCATTAACGTGTTTTCTCTATTTGCAAAAGCTTTAGTCGCGAGTTTAGCGTTGTTGTCTGTCTTGCTTTCTGAATACCGCGTGTTCATTCCTGTTATCTTCCATCACTTCCAGGATCGATGTTTTGGGACGCCCTGGAAACCGCTCAGCATACGAGCCAGCCGAGAGGAGGAAGCACCATCAAGAACATCGCAGCTCGCTGAAACTGTCATGGTACGTATAGGCATCGAGATTAATGCGCGTCACGGCGCCGCGTTTTTGCGTCTCTCCCACTGGTCTATGCGCATTGGTGTATGAACCAAACGCCACTATACCGTCGCTTGTACCACCAACCACTAACTACCACACCCAAAAACAAACCTGCTGCACCACGCAAGTTTTTTTTTTTTTTTTTTTCCGTTCGTGTCGTAATGAGCTCCCACCGTGCATAAAGAGGAGTATGTTATAGAGGGCGCTCGCTCTTGCAATGAAGACCTGCGTTACCCTTGTGGTGAATGAATGAACTAGCGCTTGTGCTTGCACTTCCGTCGTCGAGAGGGCAAATAGAAATGCTTTTTTTTCTTCTTTCGGATGTACGCGGAAAACAAGTGCACAGCAGCTGCCCCCCCCCCCCCCCCCCCCCGCTTCTCACTCTCCTAAGCGTGCCCTTGGAAAGCGCCTTAATTACTTACCATCCGCTTGCGGTGATAAATTGATCTCGAACACGAGCAGCTTCTGGTACGTGCTCGCGGTTGGTTCTTGTCGTTTACTTATACGCCTCGCACGCCAATCACGCAAAGTTGGAAAAAGAAACGGCGTTGCCGATCGCAGATATAGCGAAGCTTCCGGGGGGCAGCATCCCGTAGTAACGAACACCTACCTCGACGTTGTATAGAATGAAGCCGATAGAATTCGTGAAGGTCCTGAGGCTCAGAATAACCGTGTGATACCGGTCCAGCCGCATTTCCTAATGGTATGTACGGCTGCTGCCGTCGCCTATCCATTTCGAACCACGCCCTCTAACGCGTCTTTGTGTATCTAGGGCCTGCATGGTGCGAGTAAGCTGCGAAATCTTTGAAATGCCCTTCTTCGCACTCATAACTAGAGTATACTGGTCACATTGAGACGGCGCAGCTCCGGCACCACATCTATAGATTATCTCGTGAAAGTGGCGTGAGATTTATCCCATACAGCGCACGTCGTTGTGTAAAGAAAACGTCTATGTCCACGTTTTTCGCTAAACAAGCCACGCCGCGTACAAAGTTTCACGGACGACCACGCGTGCTCGGCCTCAGTGCGGCTGAGTCATATGGCACACAAGGACGACGCAAACGAGTCAAAATGTAGCTCGCGGTGTCATTCGTTGCAACTCAGCCTCATCATGTTCGTGGACGCAATTCGCCCATCGTGCGATATTCCGTTTGCTCTTTTCTGTTCTATTCCTTTCTGACCGTCCACCACTCACGACCGGAGAAACTTGGTGAGTGAGTGGTGCACTTTCTATCCCAGACGCGTGGGGAGGGGTATAGGGAAGTAAAGGGAGAGATAGATAGATACATGTGATAAGCCTAGGTTATTAACAAGCGTGTTGCAGCCTTTCTACAGTTGGATAGTAAGTCAGTCGCATTCAAGTATAGCACGCAAGGTCGTGTGACTTTCTCTGCTTATGAGCTGGGAGGCCAGGCTTCAAAGGTTTTATTTTTTTTTTCTGTCTATAAAACGTGGATGTACGTACAATGCCATTCATACCAGGGGCACCGCACCAGCGTAGTCAGAAAAGCAAAATAATTGGGAATAGTTACGGCTGTACGCTGTACCAACTAGCCCGACTCTCATCTCTAATACATCTCTAACACCTGCCCAACTTATCGGTCTGTACAGTCATACGAGGCACCTATCGCTACGCATAACACCAAAGGAGGAGCGAAGATCTCCCGAGGTGCTGTTATATACGACGCCCTTTCAACTCCGCGACTGGCGCGGACTCGCAAAGGAAAACGACACATTCCAGCGCATGTCCTGGACGAAGAGGACACATGCGCATCCTTTGACGCGACGGCAGTGGTGGGCGTGCGAGATGGTGGTGGCGGCGGCGGCGGCGTCCCATGCCCGCCGCCGGTGATGCCCGTGCACTGCCTACACTACCACCTGCATCTATACTATACGTCTTGCCTTCTGGCTGCAACAGCCGCCGCCGCCGTTACGTCACGCGCGCAGGGGAACCGGTTTCACCCCCCTCCTTCCCCCCCACACGCTACGCGCACTCCCCCTTCCCGGCAGGGAAAGCGGTCTGTTCGCTCCCAGCCGGCTCGACCGAAGAGGCCAAGGAGTCCGTCGAAGGAGTCGCTCCACAAACAGTCGGTGCGCTCTCGCCGCCGCTGCAGCCCGCAGGAGCCATGGCACGCAGGCCAACCGCGACGCGGCAGCCGTTGCTCTGGCGCTGCTGAACAACACCGTGCCGGCTGCTCAGTTCTTCTTCCTGGACCGGTGCGTGGCCCGGTGCCGCGTGGTGTCTTGTGCCCGCTGGCGGACCGTTCGACGACCGGCGGATTTGCGTCGCTACTCCGCAGTGCTCCATCCACTACTGCCAAGGGTGTTTCGTTATTAACCGTTTGCCCAAATCTTGTGCGCGGGAAACTGGACCGTTTCTTCTACTCCCTTTTGGCTTCGAGCCCGCTAGCGCCCGTGCGACAACACCACGACACCTCGAGTTTTCTGTGGCTTGCAACCTGGTGGTTCGTTGGTTGTTTCTGTAGTTGAACCCGTGCTCTTCTTCCTGCCGGGAGTTCGCGCCGGCGCGGACTCGCTGGGGAAGTTTTAGCGGGAGGGGTTGGGGTTTGACCGAATAGCTTCTTCGTTCGCCACCTTCCCCGGATTTTTTTCTTCATCGGCCGGCCCCGCCACCACCGGAGTTGTGCCTGCTGTTGCTTCCCGCACCCCCAGCGTAGATCCTTCGTCGCCGTTGACCCCCAGGCCGGGGCTCGGCTTAGCGTGAGTACCATATACTACTTTCATTTCCTTATTCTTTCCTTTCTCCCGTACTGTACGTTTATTTGTCTCGTGTTTTCTCGACTGTGGTGGCTGCCGCCTCCTTCTGTTACACGCCTGAAGGAGCACGTCGGCCGTGCGGTGGCCGGCCCGCCCTGTACCATAATCTCGGACATATTTTGTACTCGCGGCGTTCCTTAGCCAGAGAGCCGCTTCTAACCGGACCGCAATTCTCCTCCCTACAGTTGTGTTTCGTCGCTACTTTCGCGGTCGCTGTTTGCTGGGTACTGTTTTATGTTTTCAATAGTGCACGTAGGTTGCAATGAGCCCCTTGTACGTTTTTTCAGCCAACGAAATCGACTGAGTGGACATTCTCGACATCTCCGAAGCCCTCCCCGATTCTTTCTTACCTGACAATAGATTATTACGCAGAATAAGGGCTTGCGATTTTAAACCGCAGAACGACCGACCGACCGAGGGCGACGCAGCTCTAGAGACGGGGCTTGAGGACCAGAGGCTATTCGCGAAACAACGGACAACGTGCTGGACAGCAAATATCTTTAATATGGAAGCGCTGACGCGTTCTGCGGTAGCGGGACGCATATGACGTGACCATATTTAGGTTCGTATAGCCGAAAATTGCCTGCCGCTCCGCTCAAAGACCACGCTAAAGCGCGCTCTGGGCGACGGACACGCCAGATGGTCCGTATACGAGTCGTGAAGCGGCGTCAACCAATTTTTTTTTTGCTCCGTAAAAACCGGTGACAGTCGATGTTCCTCTTCGGTTTCACGTCCTCTCAGATTGCGAATGAATAAAAAGAAAATGCCGATAGTGGGGACGTTCGCTCTTTTGAATAGATTCCAATCTCTGCACTTGGCGATGTCCTCCTGTTCGTCTGTGGAAAGCTGGAAGGTGAAGCAATCTTCGGACTGGTGCAGCTTGTAGTTTGCTCGTTGGAGAGAGAGGGAGGTAAATTCTCTCGCTCAGACTGCGATGTACTACACGGCGAGGCATTGGGATTCAGCACTACCGGCTGCCTTGTTTAATGATGTGCATCGGGCAGTCTGGCGCGGTGCATGTTCGATTAACAAGAAGAAAAAAAAAAACATAGAAGGGAAGCTCTCGAACGCATCTCGTCCGGTAGGCTACTTTGTATTCGTGGTGTAACGGTCGCGTTAAGCGCGAGCCTGCGTTCGAAGTTGGAGAAGGAGGAGTAGGCATGTATACGTGCTTTCTTGAAGTTAAGACCACTGTATGACGCTCGGCTGGCGGCGTCTAAAAAAGAAAAAAAAGAGAGGTTCCTGCAGCAGTTCGTGATTCCTCGGTTCACTTGCTGTAATAATAAGAGTTCTCGACGCTATTGCTCAACCTTGATGCGGATATCCGCGAAGAAAAAGAATTGATGCGTCATTTTGAGAACTACACTGGTAGCGGTTCCAAATCAAAGAGCTATTTTGATTCGGTGTTTTCTGCCAGTATACAATCAAATGCAGTTCGCTTCATCATTCTACGGCGTAACGAGCCTTTAGTAACACAGGTCAACGCCGTCAAGGCAGTTTTTTTTTTTTTCTGATTTAGGAAAGCGGCCAGGGCTTCTATAGCCTAAACGCCTCGTCGTGTCTGGACCATTTGACGCCCATATCTGTCTCATTATGCAGGCAGCTGGCG